>NW_024340849.1:19846634-20209787 GCF_902729225.1 Pteropus medius
GTAGTAGTAGTAGGCCCTTGATATCTGAAGTTTACCATTTACATTATTTATTATTTGAGGGTGACCCTCAGGGTCAACACCACTAATTATGTGTATTAATGATTTTGAAAATAATCTACCTTACAGTGTTGTGCTGAGGGTGAAATGAGGCAATATTTCAAGTCTCACTGATGACTCTGAGTGGAGTCCTACACTGGTGAGGACAGGAGTCACACGGCCAGAGAGTGAGCCTAGCTGACCACCTAGCATCGGTGTTTTTGTCAGAGCCTGAGTGAACGTGTTGAATCCCCAGACGTATCCCTCAGGACTAGGCAGCATCACTATTGGGATACGGATGCTCTGTGTACCCGCACTGTGTTTCCTACGGTGGTGAGGAGAAAGGCCTGGGCGGGGAGCCAACAGACCTGAGGTCTAGTCCCAACTCTGCCATTAAGCTCTCAGTGACCGTGGAGAGCTCCCCTTCCTAGACCTCAGTTTGCCCACCTGCAGGGTGAAGGATTAGTCTAGGTCCCTGGTTCTCAAATTGGTCTATGGAATAGCTCCAGCAGCAGCAGCAGCATCTGGCAACTTGTTAGAAATGCAAATTCTCTACCGTCTCCATCCCAGACCTGCTAAATCGGAATCTCTCGAAGTGGGGCCTGGCACTCTTCGTTTCATCAAGCCCTGATAATGGTTCTGATCCATGCTCAAGTTTGAGACCTCCTGGCCCAGATGCTCTCTAAGGCCCCTTCCTGCTCAAACATCTAATTACCCAGATGAAATGAGGGTTACAGATACCTTAAAGGCAGTGTGCTGGGGAAGGGGGGGAAGGGAGCATGGAATGTCACTTCAGGGCACTATGCAGCCCTGGGGCAGCTGGTGAGCTGTGGGAGGGGCAGGGATGTGCTGTTCAGGTGCGCCCAGCTGGAGGCCTCCCACTCCCCACTCCCCACTCCCCACTCCCACATCCAAGGCACCCTCCACCCTTCCTTTGAGCACAGGTGGAAGGGGCAGGTATGTCCTCTCTGGTCCTCCTCCCTTGGTCCCGACTAGTGTACACAAGAATGTCCTTTTCTCTCCTGCCCCGCCCCTGGGGAACCTTCCTGAAAATGAGAGCCAGTGAGACCTCTAGCGGCCAGGGGATACCAGGAGATCAGGACCTGCTCCTGTTGTCCTGGGGTTATGTTGAGGGCGATTTAAATCTGGCCATTTTAGGGCGGATGCCTGAGCTCCACATCTGCTCTGACCTCAAAACCCGAGCCAAAAATTATAGGCAGACGGTCCACCCAAGCCACACCTGCAGGGGAGAGGTGGGAGACTGGACACAGAGCTTCGGGCCTGGTCAGGGAAGGCCCCAGAATGATCCTGCGAGGGGTCCTTGCAGCCCAGCTGACCCCACCTCAGCCAGGCTGAAAAGCTCTTTTAGCTAGTTTATGCAGCTCTCAGTCTTTAGGAAGACAACCCGGGGATGTCAGTTTCCCTTTTTAAGATCACCAGGAGGTGTGTTGAATGTAGCGTAAGACAAACCCAGATTCTTGTCATCGGCCCTGGACAATAGGAATTGATGTCTGGCCCTAGGTTCAGCTATATGCAGAGAGGTTAAGTAACTTGCCTAAGGTCACCTAGCATGTTAGTGGTGGGTCTGCAGCTGGAGCAGGGGCTCCCAACCCCCTGGTGGGAGCCCCACCCCTACACCATACCTTACCTCTGAATAATACAGTTTAAATCCTGAAAAGCTTTGCCCTAGATTAGGCTGCATTCTTGTTACACCTGGCTCTTTTGTAAATCTTGGAATTGTCTGCAGACAAAGAGCAGAGCCCAGGGCTTGGGAAAAGAAACCACAGTGCAGGAGACTTGAACAAGGTATGTGGGTTCTGTAGCCTCCCAGATTAGCACTGACGACAGACAGAGCACAACAGCCCAGGGATGGGCCCAGGGGCTCTGGGCAAACGCACATGATGAAACGGAGAGAGACTGTCGGTTGGAGAGAGTGGGTATGAGATTAAGGCACAACCCAGTATCAGAGGTCCCTGGCCCATCAGAGGACTAAGGACAGGCTGCTGACCTGTGGGGGCCTGTGTCGCCAGCAGGTCTGTTTTCTAGTCTGTAAGACAGGCCCCTGACAAAAGGTGGATGCTTCATTACTCAGAGCTTAGGAGTAGAAGGGGTTCTGGAGTGGAGGAGGCCTTTCAGAACACTGCTCCTGGTCCAGCCCACTAATCCACGCCTGTTTGGGGCAGGGCAGGGTTGAAGGTAAACCCGAGCATGGGTGCCATTCCTGGGTTTTGAAGCCATGGCAGTAGGGAGTCTTCGTGGTCTTTGGGGAAGCAGGAGCAGAGAGTTAGGACTGACTCCTGGTGTTCCTTGCCGGGACTGACTCCCAGATCTGCATTGCAGGCAGGACAAGCTGAAGATCCACATGCGGAAGCACACGGGGGAGCGGCCCTACCTGTGCATCCACTGCAACGCCAAGTTCGTACACAACTACGACCTCAAGAACCACATGCGCATCCACACGGGCGTGCGGCCCTATCAGTGCGAGTTCTGCTACAAGAGCTTCACGCGCTCCGACCACCTGCACCGCCACATCAAGCGCCAGAGCTGCCGCATGGCTCGGCCTCGACGCGGCCGCAAGCCCGCTGCCTGGAGGGCTGCGAGCCTGCTCTTCGGGCCGGGAGGTCCCGCCCCGGAGAAGGCGGCCTTTGTGGTGCCACCTGCGCTGGGCGAAGTGGGCGGCCACTTGGGCGGGGCTGCCGTGTGCCTCCCAGGCCCCAGCCCGGCCAAGCACTTCCTGGCGGCTCCCAAGGGCGCGCTGAGCCTGCAGGAGCTCGAGCGGCAGTTCGAGGAGACGCAGATGAAGCTGTTCGGGCGCGCCCAGCTGGAGGCCGAGAGGAACGCAGGGGGCCTCTTGGCCTTTGCGCTGGCCGAGAACGTGGCCGCAGCGCGGCCCTACTTCCCGCTGCCCGACCCGTGGGCCACGGGCCTGGCCGGCCTCCCCGGGCTCGCTGGCCTCAACCACGTGGCCTCCATGTCTGAAGCCAACAACTAGGCTGATCCTTGTTGCCCCCAGTCCAGCTGCCCTGTCCCCTCTCCCATCACGCCCACCCTGCCCCACCCAATGGGTCTGAACTTTTTATTTCAAAATCACAAGGGAAAAATGAAACATATATCAGCAACAATGGTATTTTCCCCGGCCTCCTGAAGCAACCGCCTCCCTTTTGCTTTTGTCTGAGATGGGCCTCTCCTCCCAGCAGGGGGCCTGGCTTCTCCCTGGCTGTTCCCCTCTCTCTGGCTCTCACACAGGAACTCACAGGGGCCCATGCCTCAGAGGTGGCCCACAGTGCATGCCCTGAAGCGCTTTGGACCTACGTGGGGCTAGAGGCAGGGGTGTGTGGCTGGGCCAATGCGGGGGAGGGGAGGGGTCTGGGGCACACACCCTGGTTGAGCCCCAGGGCTTTATGGCAGAGTCCCTGCTGACTGCTATGGTGGGTCATTTTTCCGGTCTTCAGGGATCCTGGGACCCTCATGGGAAATGCCCTATTGTCAGGGAGGGCTCCTGGAATCAGGGGCAAGGCTTCTGGAGTCCGAGCCTATTTTTCCTCGCTGTCCTGTGACCGTGGAGAGGTCAGCCCTTTGTACCCCGATTTCATCCGACTATGAAAGGGGACTGGTAAGTGAGTTTCCCCTCTCCCACTCACTCACTCACATGTACATGCCTGTCCCTCCAAAGAGGATTCCTGAGAGGGTAGCAACTTTGCACTCCAAAAGTTGCTGGTGGAACCGGCTCTCTAACCGATTTAGTTTTATCACATCCACCTGCATATTAGCACAGGTGAGAAATGTGGCCAAACTAGACATGGTGACAGAGAGAGAGCTGGAGTGGGGCTTGTCCTCAGCCCACAGGCACCTTTGGGAAATGCCGCATATAACACTCCTCTCCTCTCTGGGCCGGCCACTGTGCGTGTCTGAACCCCTGGGTGACTATTTAGCATGTACTCCACCTCCACACATTCCTTCCAAAGCTGTATGAAGTCTCATGGGACTCCTAAGGCCAGCAGAGAAGGGACGGGGCCACCTCTTAACACCAGGCAACTGCCTCCCTCCATTCTGATCCCTGGAAACAGACAAAACACCTGGTTCTCGCAGTTTATGTTTGCTTTTCAAGTTGTGGATGTCTCAGGGCTTTGACATTGCTGGTGACTGACCCCTCTGCTATGTTTAAACACCCTCAACTCCTCCCTCTACACTCTGGGGATAAAGCTGGGGTGTGGGCTCCCTTCAGTGTGCGGAGACCATGCCTTGGCTCTAGTATGGGTTTGAAGGGCTCTGTGAGTTGGGGACATCTACACACTGTCCCTGGTTCTCGACTTTGTAGCAGGCCCCGGGAAGGAAGGCAGCTCTGCTGGCCCAGTGCCTTCCTGATCTTCTCTTCCCCTTTCCCACCCATCCCTCCCTGTCTTGCTGAGTTTGCTTTTGTTTCTCAGTAGCCAGCAAAGGAGGAAAGTTCATCTGCACAGATCGCCCAGGGCCGGTGTCCCCATCCCCGGAGCTGTGGGCTCCAGAGACTCCGCTCTTCCTCTTGCCTTGGCTTCTTCCGCAGCAAACACACACACACAAAAACAAAAAGGCCAGAGAAGACCACAGACTCTGTCACTCCCCCAGCTCCGCAGAAAAGACCCCTGACGCCACATACCACCAGATGCCATTCCGGCCAGAGGGAATGGCTTTGGACGCCCTCTTGTCTTCATATGTCACCTGCCTGGACAGCTGCCTCTTAGATTCTTGTCTCCATTTCAGTCATTTGTCATGTCCCCCCATCAGCCAAGGGATTGGGGCTGACCCATACTTTAAAAGAAAACAAGGAAAAATGGACAAACTGGAATCCAGTGGTGTTGGGGCTTTTGTTTTTATTTTGTAAAGTTAATGACTTCTTATAAACTCAATTTTTCAGATAACTGGTTAGTTCTCTTTGTTTTCTCTTGGCTGAAGTTTGGAGTTGTACATTGTAAAATATCCAAAGATGCTGAGTACTGTATATTCAAGAAGAACTTGAAGCAAATGGGTTGTGGGGTAATGGGGGTTGCTTTTTGTTTTGTTTCTTTTTTTTTTTTTTTGGATGTTTTGATTTCCCTGTCTGTCTATGGGAGAACTTTGGGATTTTTTCTATTTATAACTCTTTTTTATGTGATTGCTTTATGTAAAATGACACTCAACAAAGTTTGCCTTAGTGATTCAAGGGACAATCTTCCATAACTTTGGTTGCACGCCGCATCCCGCCGAGAAAAACTCTCAGCTAATTTTCTGGCCTATTTATTAAACAGTATTAATTGACTTGAATTATATTGAGAGTTGCACTTCTGTGAGAGGTGACAGCAACAAGCCAATCTATAGACATTCATTGCTTAAGGTTTTGACAGCTGGGTGTCACAAACTTGCAACGATGTCAGATACCTTTACAAAAAACACCTACTCTTGACCCTCATTTAATAATTTGAAGGACAGTGTTTTGAGTAAAAGAAAGCTATGCTTGCTGAATTCCCTGGCTAAGGTTGACTTCCCCCTTCCAAATCTCATTTCAGTTGTTAATGGGTGGTTGCATGGTAGGAACTCAATTCTTAATTGCCTCCTCCAGCTTTGTGAGCCACTGTTTGATCAGAAGCTTTGGGGCATCTGTGAGCCTGAGTGCGAGGCGAGTGTACGTGAGTGCGCATGCGCACATGCAGTTACTGCCCGTGCTGTGTGAGCAAGGGAATGCGGAAGGGTTGCTGACCGTTTTAACACAGCCAGTTCTACCAGTTTCCTGGCATGGCATCCAGAGTGGCCTCCAGATGGCCTTGCCACCACCTTGGCCTCCTTCCGGCACTGGCGTTGGACTTCCTTTTTCACCTGAGCCTCTTTCCCAAGCAGGAAATGCAGGATCCTAAAAGAGGTAAGGAAATATACCGTCACGGAACGACGTCGACTCTACTCAGAATCCAGACTAAATCCAGACTCTGACTAAAATTGTTGTTTGAACTGCGTTTTCTGGATCACTAAGGGTTAACGCAGAGCCCCTCCCTTTTTCTGTGTTTCCTCCGTTTTCTTGCTATGGTAAGCATTCTTAAAAACCTAATGCAGCATTTCTTGGTACAGAGAAAAGAACAAACCTGGGTTTCAAATCCAGGATCCGCCGAGCTCTGTGTGCTTAGCTTAATCGCTTCTCTACTCTGGTCTTTACTTGCCTTACCTCTATTAACAAAGAAGGTTGAGAACTCTCCAAGTTCTCTACCCAAACACCCCCTGGGAGAAGAGGCCAGCCCATTGCAGACTTGGGAACTGAACTCTAAAGAAATAGCCTGAAGTAACCTTCTCCTTTTGTAAAATTCCTCTGAAGTCCCATGTTTTGGCTTTGAATTTCATGTTTCTACATTCTATCACATAATATATATGCATTTGTCTTAATATAAAAATATCATCTTGAATATTTGCCAGTTACGTTACTCGCCCTTTCTCTAGGTCTTCTAGTAAAGTCAGAGTATTTTTTGGCTGCCCTGTAGCTTCAAGAGGCCCCAGCTCATGGCCGAGGGCTTGGGGGTAACCATAGTGTGGTGTCAAAAATACAGGACCAGGTAATATTCCATTTAGCTTGGGTATTCTAGGATCATTGGGTCCTCATTCTGGGAGTGGGTGTCCACTGAGGGTCAGAAGTGAACATGGGGAAGGGGTAAGGAACTGGACACAGTGGGCCCTGACCTCTGGGTGCTCCTGAACTCGTGTGAGTAAAATCCTCTCCAGTCCTGGCCAGGTGGGTGTTGCACAGGGCTGCACCGGGCATGGCCTGCTCCTTCGGTCCCCAAGGTGCTAAGGGAGTTGCGGTGCTGACAGCAAAGGGTTCTTCGGTGGAGGCGGGAGGGGAAGGTGGGAGAAGGAGGCTACTGAGGACAGGCCAGAGAAACGTGCACTTTAACCTGGAGAAGAGGCTTACGGAATGCATTAGAATAGGCCTTGGACTTCTAAGGGTCTGTCAGGTAGAGGAAGGATTTTACCAAAAGTCTGGCCAGCTGGAACCAACAGGAGAAAGAGTCCAAGAGGCAGCAGTGCCCAGGTAAAGAAAGATAACTTTCTAACGTCTAGAGTTGTCTTAAAGAGGAATGAGATCCTTTGCAAGAGAAAGATCGATCAGTCGTTGGACAGGTTCAACGTTGCCTTTCAAGTCTAAGGAGATCCTGCATGGAAGGAGGGCTTTCTAGATGGCCCTTTCCTGGGATCCCGTCCATCTGATTTGTGGAAGGGCGGATATATATTCTCTTGTGACCATGGAAAAAAAGACTGTGCCAGGGGAAGCAGGTGACAAGTGAAAAAGATGAGTTGGGACAAGTTCACAAAACTCACCGTGGCAGCCTACAGCTGCATGCCCCCACTGAGGTGGTGGCCTACAGTAACTTGGGGTCAGAGAAACAGGAGTCTGTGTAGAAAAGGCATCGAGTCTTATTTTGAGACCTCAAATATGTGACAGGGTAACAGTAATGAACCAACAGGCAATAAGACTGTCGCTCGTCTAGGCCCTTATCCGACCCCAGGGCCTGCTCTTGCACGCGGGTGTGCAGGGCCTCCAGGAGGTCTCCACTTGGCGGGGCCACAGAGGTCCATGCCACACCCCGACAAACTGCTACACAGACCCCATTCCTCCTCTCCTGGGACCCCGCCAGCCTTTCCTCCCTGCGAGTCCTCTGAGCCTACTGCAGTGGGCATTTCAGAATGGCACAACTGTTTGTTCCCCCGTGTGCACTTTCCCTTCCGAAAGCCCGGCGCGGTGAGGGCGAAAGGGTGGGGCAGGGAGGCCTTGTCTGCCACGGGTTCCCTCTGAAGAGTCTGTCACTTTCGAGGAGCAATCTCAGAGTCAGGAGGCCCTGTAGGAGGGAAAAGCAGCCTGCACACAGGTCAGCGGCCCTTCCAGGGACCTGGGACAAATTCTAGAATCAAACATGTTTGTATCCAGCGGCCCCACCTCCCAACCTCCCAGTGTTCCCCTCTCCCCTCCTGGTGCCCCTTCCTACCCCAGCTGCTTGCCCTTCAGGATGTGGGCACTCTCTCTTCTCTTTGCCCTCCCCTCTGTCCAAACCCTGATAGGAGCCACAGAGGGTGAACGTGACTCACAGGCTCCCTCTTCCGACCTTAGCAGCCTCTGCTCTTGTTCAGGTTGGTAAGAAAGGCCCTGAGGGAAGCCATGTCAGGCCTCGAGCAGTGAACAGATGGCCTTGAAATCATACCAGCGGGCAGGTACCAGCCTGCCTGGGCCTCCCAGCCCCTCCCGCCTCTTCCCACCCTGCTTCAAGGATGCAGGAATCAAGCCTATATAGTCTCCTTCCCTGCTTTCAGGCTTGAAGCACTGAGGACTGAGTCAAACATGCATTTCCAGCAATTGATGGCGAGGGAATTCCCTGGGGAGGTCCCACTCATTTCCACTCCTACCACATCCTGGGCAGGGGCTGCTGTAACCTTAAGGGGCAGCGCCCACATGGCCTAAACCAAAAAATATGGGCCCAGAAATGGCCTGACAAATGAGGACAAGACATCACAAATCTGGACAATCCTGGAAAACCTGGAGACTGATCACTTTATCTGCAGTCAGATATGTCTGTGCGCACACACACACACACATGTGCATACACACATACACACAGTCATCAGACCAATGATACATGGGCTGATGTCATCCCTCCTTGTAACAATAGGAGACTCGGCACTGCATGGACAAGACCCAGCAAAGCCATTTTCCCACAAGTCTCCCTGCTGGAATATTTATAACTCACACTCTCATTTTCATCCTTGTGGTTCCTCTCTTTATGCATGAAGTCTGGCCCTGACAACAGAATCAAGAGAATAAACAAATAGTCTTCTGGAATAAGGAAGGAAGATAGAATGAATCAGACACCTTTTCCGTGTTCCTCTAAAACCAAGTTAAGCACAGACTCTCTGAGTAACATAAGTGCTTTATGGCTTCTCAAAGGAGTTTGACATCCATTGGTCAGCTGGATTTTAACCCTGTGAGGCACATATTATACATACACATCCCTATTTGTATCTGTCAGAGTTCTTAGTAAAACACCAGACCCCACTCCAGGTGCTTAAGTAGAAAAGGCATTTATTAAAGGAAAAGGAGTCTCACAGAATTTCTACAAGGGCTGAAGAGTCAGGCTTGCAGGACCACCGAGACCAGTTGTGGAGGTGGTATCCTGGACAATAACACCACTTTTGAAGGGGTGCCATTCACACCCTGGACAGATTGATGCATTTGTTATAATACATGTTAGATTTGTATAGTATAGCACCTTCCCCAGCAGATGGCAGTAATGTGTCTAGAAGGAGTGCCCTTGCCAATTTGCACAAAGTCCATGGCCAGGAAGCCAGGAACAACCCCACGCTACATGGCATCATACGGCTCCTGCAGAGATTTGATTGCTGTTGCTGCTAGGCACAGACCCCACAGCTCACCCCACCAACACCAGGCCAGGGACGCTGGAACTCTGCCTTGTGGCCCACACTCTACCGCCATTCTCCCCAGAAAACAGATCCTACAGATCTGGACTTGCACTGCGCTAGCGCTGGTGCATCTGATTGGAAGAGCCAAGCCCCATGCCTCCCCCTGATTGCCCACTGGGAAAGTAAGCTTATGGTGTCTGCCTTGAGAAGGAAGGATTCATGATGGGAATCCTCCAAACAAGAGTTCTAGCCATGTCGGGAGGCCTCAAAACATGTCACATAGCCACGCAGGATTTGCAGATGAGAGGCCCAGAGCTCAAAATGGCAAAACAGTGAGGACAAGGATACAGGGTGAGCTCTGACAGAGTCAGGACTCGAACCCAGGTCCACTTACTCCTGGCCATTATGCCACCCTGTCTCCCTAGAAGATGAGGCCCAGAATGAGGCAAGAACCGCTGGGAACAGAAGTCTATTTAGACAAAGCTCATGCTGGCAGCTTTTCTCCTGACACCTGAGCCCTCTATAGCCCTGGGGAACATTCATTCACAGTTTCACCCTCCCCAAGCCCATGAAACATTCAAAACTGCCTTCCCAAGCAGTAAGTTTGGTCACTGTGGATCGTCTCTGTCCCCTCTCTCCCTCTCAGTGGATACAGCCATCGAGCCTTTCTCATCACGTCCAGGGACCCAGAACTTTAACCCACAACTTCTTCGCCATGGCTGAAAAGTCAGCTCCATGCTGAGCCTTTTTTCTCAAAATGGGTTTTCCTTGCTTAATCGGCACAGCAGAGGCTGAGATGTGTTTTAATGAAAATGTTTGGTTGGTCGTTTTGTTTTATTTTGTTTTGTTTGCCATTTCAACATCAATCCTGTGGGAGCTGCACTCTGAAATGCAAAAGCACATTTTCATTTCCTAATGTCTGGGACGTCCCATGTAGGTGAGCCTTTGTGGTAGAGGAAGCTGTAGCAGTCAGGGGAAGAGGGGGTGGCATAGCAAGAAAGAACACAGCACAATGTGCCACTGTGAGCACCTGGGGATACAGAAGCTCACTACCTGACTTCTTTTCCCAGACAGAGCCCCTGGTGGCTGGAAAGGACTCCCTCCAGTCTGCCCTCAGACCCAGCCCTCTGGCCTGGGGGCACTGGCAGCCTGACCCTGGGCTCCTGTCCACTGGAGTCCCTGTGTTACTCAGCATCCTTGCTCAGGCTCACTTCTATGATCATAAAAAGAAGGAGATGATAACATCTACTTGGAGGGCTCTGACGTGGTTAGAAGGGGCATGGGGACCACCAGCCCTGCCTGCCACTGAGTAGCTGCCGAGTCAATGTTGGTTTCCTCTCTTCTTTCTTCTTTCTTTAAATAACGGTGCTTACTTATGTGTTCTTACCCTTTCCCCTTTGCTTTCCTTTTATTCTTTAAATGGAAAAGGAGGGAAGGAGGGAAGGAGTGAAGAAGGGAGGGAGGAGGGAAGGAGGAGGGAAGGAGGAGGAGATCCGCACTGATTACTTATCCCAGTGGTTATGTGAGTTGTTGTTTTGGATAATCTGAGGATGATGGTTAATCAATTGCCAGTGCCTGTGGGAAAGCTGGAAAAGGAAGTGATAAGGACATCCTCTTTTTCAATCAGAATGCAGAGCTGGTAATTTCTCAGGGTTTGCCTGGCATCGAAGGCACCCAGGGAGACCCATTTGACTGCAGAACTTTGATTGCATGTGGCCGGGGCCTCCTCTCCAGATGCTGCCCAACTGTAGCCCAACCTCCCTTGGCTCTGCAGGGCACAAGAGGGACCACTCTGGGGCTGACAGTGGCTGGCACACCATGTAGGCAGGCGGGCAGAGGCTGCAGCGCCTGTGCTACGTGTTGGAAAAAAGGAACCGCAATCCGATTTTAAGAGTGAGGCTTGGAAAGTTGGGCTTGTTTTAAAGAGCTCTCCTTGAGGCATGGACTCTAAAGAGCCAAGGGATTGAGCCAAGTACATGAGCAGGATACCTGAGATCCCTCAATTCCCTGCCCGGACAGCTTCAAGACTGCTCCCAGCACCTTCGTGACCCTCTCCCACGTCTCTCTTTCTGAGGGCAGATTGCTGCTGGCACCCCACCCCCAGGGGTAGCTGTTTTGGGGGGAGGATGAACAGAACTTAGCCACATGGACTTGGGTGTTCACATGCAAGACTTTTCAATGTGTGGGTCAAGGCCAGGGGTGGGAAAAGAATGGGGTGCTTCTGGCTAACAGACTGGCTCTGCCTCATCCGAACCCCAAGGGATCTGAGGACCTAACCAGGGTCTGGCTTTCCAGGTCTTTGTGAAGGTTTGTTTGTCAAGATAGGATAGACACAGTTTACTTAACAATTGGTTAGTGTGACTTCTGTGTTTAAAGATTTAGATGTGACATGTGGACCTCTATTTGTATACTCACCCAGGCCCTGCAAGTGTTAGGGAAAGACGGAGGGGAAGCTGTGTGGTCCCAGAAGTTCTACTGAGGAAGGACATGGGGTGTAGAAGTCTGGTGGGCAGTGGGGCGAGCCTGACGCTGCATTTGCATTGTGACTTCACATGAAGTTTCCTGCACTCTATTGAAAAAGCCGGACACGGTAGGGTGCCAGAAAGGGGTGTCATTTTCTCCTGACCACGTCCCTTCACCCCCACTCTGTTTGGTCTCCCTTCTCCAACTCCATTTTGATAAGATCACATATATTTTCTGGTCCAGTTCAATACAAGTCACATTTTCAGTTATCTAAACAGTCCGGCCCACTCCAACATCAAAACTGCCATCTCTCACCCATCACTGCATTCCCTTCCCGTGCTCCTTCATGCAGCTCAGGCCTGTCCTGAGCTCAGGCTCCTGCAGTGGGGACGGGAACAGGGGCTCTTTTAGTCCATTCAGCTGCTTAAACAACATACTGCGGACTGGGCGGCTTATAAACAACAGAAATTTGTTTCCCACAGCTCTGGAGGCTGGAAGTCGGAGATCAGGGTGGCAGGATGGTCGGGTTCTGGTGAGAGCTCTCGTCTGGGTGGCAGATGGTGTGTTCTTGCTGGGGCCTCACGTGGCAGAGAGCGGAGAGAAGAAGCAAGCTCTCTCGTGACTCTTCCATGAGCACTAATCCCATTCGTGAGGGCCCCACCCTCACGATCTCATCCAATCCTAGTGACCCCTCAAGAATCCCACCTTCTAATACCATCACGTAGGGGGAGGGTTTGGGGGGGACACAAGCATTCAGTCTGTAACAGTCCCGTTTCACTCTTTGCCCCACATCCTCAAACACCCACCGGCTGCTGCACCTGGCTCTTCTGGGGGCCAACAGAGAGGAGAGAGGCAGGAGAAGGGTGAGGTCGCACTGCAGGTAGACAGCTCCCTCTCGGTGGCAGATGTCCAAATGCTGATCGTTCTCTCCCATTGGGAGGTCCAACCCTATACTGTTCCCTGATGGAAAAGAGGGCACCATCTGGCTGATTTCCTACAATACCTATGTTATCCACACACACAGGCCTGAGACCTGATGGAAATTACACAGTGAAGAATGGCTTAAGCCCCTCCCATGTGCCACTTGGAGCTGCACTATTCCCCTGCCTGGAGGTGGGTCTCTTCGATAGTAATCCCAGAATTGCTCATTCTATGAATGGAGGCAAATGACAGAAGGGGTGCTTGTGCCTTACACACAAGTTTCTGCAGGCTCCACTGGGTGACCAGCTGACCTTTAAAATTCCTTTCCTGGGGGCAGGGCTGTTGACCCTGGTGAAAATTCATTATAACCTCCAATTTGATTTTATTTGGACATCAAAGACAAGTACCTCTTTAATCTTTGTAGCGAGACATACATAACAGAGAGCCAACAAGAGCACTACATGCTGGGACTTGTGTAGGACATTCATGCTCCTCCAAATGCATCCATCAAGGTCCTTGTATCGAGGTCCTTGTATACAAGCCAAGGGAGACCAAAAATGAAGCAGAAAGGGGATTTATTTTTCAAGGACATTGTCGCGCAGGGGACTGATGGGAAGCTGAAGAGCCAGCCTCAGAATACAGGGAGGAAGCAAAAGAAGAGAACATCGGCACCACCACTGCCAGCGTGAGACGCTGCCGCTCCGTGCATATCGCCCCATCTGGGTGTCGCCGCTCCGGATGCAAAGTCCCAGGCAGGAGCATCCAAATGGCCAAAGTGACAGCACAGGTCCCCCAACTTTAGCTGCCAAGAGATGGGAAAAGAATGTTCCTGGCCTTCTTAGCTTCTGCTCACTCTAATACCCACCTTTGGAGGTGTCTCCCCAAATGGGAGAGTGACTAAAGGCAGGACCATCAGAAAGTGACAGGGGCCAACAGGAGTCAGTGTGGCTGGCCCGAGGACAGTGGTCACGCCCCATTACTCTCATCTGTTCCTATGAGAAAGAGACATCATAATGTTGAATAACTATGGTGTTTACCTGAAACTAACACAATATTGTATGTTAGCTATATTTTAATAAAAATCTTTTCAACATGTAAAAATTTTAAACATTTAAAAAATTAAAAAGTGAAGAAACGTCATTATGGCTTCTGATACCAATAACGGGGTCCAATCACTGGTTTAGAGTTTTGTATTTCCAAGCCACTTATTTGTGATTTGAGGATTTTTGAAAGTTTTTTTAATCATTTATCATTTTCAACTTTTTTCCCCCACTGCTATGGACAACCTGAAGGGGTTACCTGAAATTCGGAGGCTGGTTTCCAAGCCTTCATCTGCCACTGCTTCACTGTGCAACCTTGAGAAAGTTACTTCAACTCTCTAAATCTGTATTTTATCTGGAAAATGAGGGGATAGATGAGATGATCCCCAAGATTTCTTTCTGCTCTCGCACTGCAAGATTCCATCCTTCTGTGCCAAAGAGCGTTTGGAAAAGGTCTAATTTCCCAGTCGAAGGTCATCTGCATTTCTTTCCAGGATTGAGGTTGCCTCAATATGCAGGATGTGCATTATCAATCTAAGGTTGTTTGGTGTTACTGAGAATTACGCCACTCTAGGACCAAATCGCCCACTGGAGATGCTCGTCAAGTCAAATTACCGAACAGCACACAGAATTGCTCCCACTTTTGTCTTTCTTGTGTGGGAAAGTTTGCTAAATAGTCTTTTCTCATACATCCATGCATGCATGCAAGCATGCAGGCACATACACACGTGCCTGTGTTATCATCACTGTGGCTTAGAGTTGCATATGTGATTAACTCTATAAAAAAGCTTTCTCTTTCATAGGTTTTGCCTTAATTGCAGACACAGAACAAGTTCTTGGACTTTCTTTCTGTTCATACTTCATTTTCCACTGTATTCTTTATGTTGGATAGGTTACCTGTCTGTAGACATGCCAGTTGACATCTAAACACAGACGAGGATCTGGCCAGGGCTGTCCAGACACCAGTCGGTTGTCTCTGGGGTGACCTACTGGGGAGGGGTGGGCGTGGAGTCTGATGAAAAATGCCTTTGAAGTGAACACTTGAAGGAGCCTAAACAGATATCTGTATCTGGTTCCAAGTTTTGTCTGAAGATAAATTAGATTTCCATGACCCGAGTCAATTTTGTACCTTGATTTATAAAGGGAGGCAAACTTCCCAGAAGCCCCTAGGGTGCTGCAGAGGCTGTGCTGCAGAGAAGTGTGGCAGGGCAACCAGAGGGCAATGCATGCTGGGAGGTGTGAGCCCCAGCAGTGACCCCCGTGTCTTAGGAAGATTCTTCCACCGGTTTCATAAACAGAATTCTTAGCGATAAAAAGTGTGTTCACAAGCCACCTGTATTATTCTATATAAAACACACAGACCTTTATCACATTAGTAACCAGAAAGTCTGTGTTATAAGTATTTTTAAATCGATCCCAGGCCATGATTTTCTGAGGCTCTCTATGATGCTCTCACACTGGCCCTCATAGTGACTGGAAGGTGAGAGATCTTGCATCCACAGGTGCAGGCCCATGCCCCTCCATACCACCTGGGAGTTAGGTCCAGAAAAGCAAGATCATGCAAAAAGCGTGCTTGTGGTAGCAGGGGCAAGGGACGGAGGTAAGGAATGGCACGATAATCCAGTCACTCTCAAGAGAAGGGAAGCAAAAATAATCAGTCAACTTGCTGAGTGGGTATGTACATTTCAACAGCGATGAAAAGCAAGATTCGTGACTTACTTTCAAGGAAGAATTCAGCAGGGATCTTTCCACATGGGGAATTGCATGGAAGTTTTGCCTTTTAATGTCCCCAGCCTATTTGGCATCACTCATGAAAATGGGGCTAAAGATTCCACTTCCACCAATGGCCAACTAGGCTAGTCTTGGACTAACCCTTCCACTGACATCATTTAGCAAATCTGAAAAAATATTTTTTAAAAACAGAACTGCTTGATGGCATTAGAAAGCAATGCAGGCAACAAGAATTTGGGGGAGTTTAGAGGTCATCTAAGAGGAAAGGTCTTGATAAAAACTCCAAGCTTTTGGTTGAAATCTCAAAGGGCTACACCCTGGGAGTATGATGAACAGAAAACATGCCGGAACTCGCATTAACTGAAGTCATACTGAATCCTTGAATGAATGAGAGTGAATTGCTCTTATCCTAATGTCTGTGAGAAGTAAAAGCAAATCTCTGAATGTAGCGCTTTTCAGAATCTCAGTGGATTGCTACTATTTTCATATATGACGTTGAGCAACAACAACAAGGTTTGCAAGACAACAAAATCTGACTAAAAATGAAGAAGAAAAAGGACAATAGAAATAAACTCACAGTATATCCAGATTTGGGAGTGACTAGCAGCAGACTTTTAAATAACCATGATATGTCCACGGACTTAAATAACAAGAGAGAGGATTTGGGCAGAAATTGGAAAGTATAAAAATGTTAAATTTGTAACTAAAACTACAATATTTAAAATTAAAAATGTAGTGGGAAAGTTTAATGGCAGATTAAAAAGATTAGTGAGCTGTTAGATAGAAAAAAGAATGTCCAACTGAAGGACAGAATCAAAAGGATAGAAAATACAGAAAAGGGCCAAGGAGACAAATGAGATGTGATGAAAAATATGTAACATCCCAGCAGGAGAGGAGAAAGAATAGGTCAGAAATAAATTTTAAGAGATAATTGTTGAGAATTGTCCAAAACGGATTAAAGAAATCAAGCTATAGATTCAAAAGGCTCTGGGTACCCCAAGAAGGATAAAACATGCATACACATTGCACATCAAAGTAAAACTGCTGAAAACCAAACACAAACATAAATCTTAAAAACTTGGGGTCGGGGGGACATATATTAAAAGAAGCAACAGTAAGACAAACAGTTGACTTCTCAACAGAAACAAAGTAGCCAGAAGTCAACAGACTGGTATCTTCATAATTCTGCAAGAACATAACAATCAACTTAGAATTCTATACTCAATAAAATGTCTTCCAAAAATGAAGCTGAGATAAGTTCATTTTCAGACACCAAAATCCGAGAAAATCTGTCACCAGGAACGCTACACTAAGAAAATACTAAAGGGAGTTATTCAGGAAGAAGAACATAATCTCTGATGGAATCACAGAATCGCAGGAAAAAAATAAGAACCAGAAAGGTTGAATTTTCAGGTAAACCTAAACGAATATTGGCTGTAGAAAACAACTACAATAATAACAATTTTTAGTGGGATTTAAAATATAAATTAAAATATACACCAAAATGCAAAACAAGAGAAGCAATGAAATGAAGGTGTTCTAAGATCACTGCCTTGCCTGGAGACGGTAAAAACACAATTTATATTAGACTTGTGGATGCATATTTTATCGCTAAGGAAACCAGTAAAATCATAAAATATCGCACAACTAACAAGCTACTAGAGAAGAAAATGGAAAAGCAAAAAAAAAATTGAAAAACAGCAACAGACTTACAGTAGGAATGGAGAGTTTTAACACAAAAGAAGATCGGTTATAGAAAACAGGTTAAATTAAGATTTTTGCACATTTGAATCTTGGCATGTAAATTTTGACTCCCCTTTTCACACCAGTAAACAGGGAATCACATTAGAGTGTGACAAGTACAGTATGGACAAATTTAGGAGGATTTGCTCTAGCAGATATCAAGATTTACAAAGCTTCAGTAATTAAGTCAGTGTATTACTGGTGCAAAGATAGACAAATCAATGAAACAGAATAGAAATTCCAAAACTTTAGATATATACGTATACTTGATTGACAACGACAGTGTAGTGTCGTCTTTTCAATATATGGGATTGGCTGGATCGGATATCTACATGAAAAGAGAAAAGAAAAGAAAAAAGAAACTTCATCCTACCTCACACCATACATAAAACTCAATTCCAGGTGACTTGTAGATATAAATGTGAAAGGCGAAACAATAAAGCTTCTGCAAGATCAACATAGAATACTTTCGTGACATCGGGGTAAAGAAGGATTTTTTAAAGCATTCCACTAAATGCATTAATCATATAGGAAAAAGAAAGATTAATCAGACGACAATAAAATGAGGAACTCCTGTTCATCAAAAGACATCATTAAGAGAATGAAGAGAAACCACAGAACAGAAGATATTGATTACACATATAAGAGACAAAGGGGTCATATCCAGAATATAAAAAGGACAGACAACTCATAAGAACAATGAACATGAAACTTGAACAGGCCCCTCACAAAAGATGTCAAAATAGTCCATAAACATAGGGAAGGGTTTTCAACCTCGTTAGTTATCAAAGTAACGCAAATTAAAACCACAATGAACTCACACTACACAAACACCCAGAATTTTTAAACTGACAATCCCAAGTGTTGACGAGGTTGTGGAGCCACTGCAACTTTCACACACTGATGATGGGAGTGCAAATTGGCACAATCCTTTAGAAAACTGGTCATAGCAACCGGAGTCACACATGCAAACCATGTGACCCAGCATTTGCCCTCCTAGCTGTATGCCCAACAGGATGCATCCACATGTTCACCAAAATGCATGTACATTGATAAACGGCATTATTCTTAAATGTCAGAAACTAGAGACAACCCAGTGGCAGAATGGATACATAAATTGTGATGGATACAGGAGGAGTAGACCAAGAAGAAATGAAGAAGTAGAAGAGGAGGTAGAGCTCTGATCTAGAAAATAATTTCCCAGTGGTTTTGGTGGCACACGAGAAAACAACTAAAAACAAGTAAATAAAAGCACTTTGCTAGGCCCCAAAGTCAGTGGTGTGGAAAGCAGGAGTTGGTATCCAGAGGCAGAACGACTTCGGTGGATAGGCTTTCAGGGATGAGTTCAGACAGGAAGGGGGCGGAGCCAGGGACAGAGGGATTTCAGAGGCCAACACTGAGTCCTGTGGACTCCACCGCCAAGAAGCGTGCCCTCCTCTCCATGCCCACTGCTGTGGCCTCCAGTGAGGCCCTCTGTTTGCTCACCTGAACCATAGCCCTCACTCCCTACTCTGGTCTCCCTGCCTCCTTCCCATCGTGCATCTCTAAACCCTGACTTCAGTGGAAACCTGAGTAATCTTTCTGGACTGCACGCTAGTGCTGTCACTTTCGCGGCTTCCTCCCTCAGAGGAAACAATTCAGCCCAGAGGTCCAGGTACATTGTGCCCAGGCCTCTGCTCTATTCTGGCAGCTTCTACCCAGGCTCCCTTAGGTTCTGCACCTCCCCTTCGGCCTGCCAGGCTGTGATGCCTTTCCTAACCCAGCTCCATCCAACATCACCCTGGACCCTGGGGCGGAGCAGGCGCCAGGGCTGGGCTTCCAGGCGACGACCCCGGGAAGAGGCTGTTCTGTCGAAAGCGGGAGGCTCCGAATGGGAAATAACCCCTCGAAACGCCCCCTGCCGCCTGGCCTCCCGCAGGAGCAGTCCCAGCGCGCTCAGCGCCGAGCTCAGGATGCCCAAAGCGCGGAGCTTGGGCCAGGGTAGCAGAGGGGACAGGGAAGGGAAGAGGGAAGGAGACCAGTTCCTTCAGCGCCCCCGTGTGGCCGCTGCGCGCAGCTGTGCCGAGAGGGGAACAAAGCCCGCGGTGGGGCGGGGCCGGGGGTGGGAGGCGCTGCGCGTCCTGGGGCTGGGCCCCGGCCGGGGAGTGCTGGGGCTCGGGCTCTGAGGCCACAGAGCGGGCTGGGGGTACCCCTGGGAGGACTGATGCCCCCCCGCAAAAAAACCGTGATTCTAGACACGGCTGCTGAAGATTACTCGTAGGGAGGCAAGCCGAGAGGGGAGGTTACGCTGTGACATCCCACCCACTGGAAAGATCACCTCCCACAACCCCTCTGCCCCAGAAGCTCCAATCCAAGCTCCGAGCAGCTGGCAGAGATAGGCTCAGAGTGTGAGGGGGAGAGAGAGAAGAGCACACTGCCTTGGAACAGGAGCTTCTGTTCATTTAGCAAAGTGCAGCAGAGCCGTGCTTGGGAAGATGGCCCCAGACGCCCCACCCTCCAAGGCCTCGGTCCTGGACTCGAGTTAGCGAACATGCAGAGAAGCACGTGGGGAGGTCCACCACCTAAGGCTTATGTGCACATAATCGACCCAAAGACCCTCCACACCCTCTCCATCTCCAGAGCAAGGGGGACCTCCCCTGTGCAGGACCCTTCACCACCTGGTCACACTGCCTGTGTCCCTTGGTCCCTCCTACCCTCAGAGGTGACCCGTGCTGAGAACCTCCTCCTTATGGGCAGAAGGAAGAAATGCCACTTTCCTCAATAAAACCAAACCAAGAGCTGCCAAAGTTAGCAAGGGGAGGAGAAGACCCTGGTGAAGGCAAGCCATGGATGCTGTGGCCCAAAACTGGTCATAGGACCGCCCCCCAACTCTGGTGCTTGGCAGAGACCAGGCTGGAATATCCACCAAGGCCAGACTGGGCGTCAAAGACGGTGGAAGAGAAACAGATGCAGACCCTTCTGAATCTAGACCGTCCGCCTTTGGAGATATAGCTTATTGGTCAGCTTCCTGGACCAATTCGCTGATGCTCCATAACCCATCCCAGTGGAAACCACAGCAGTTTCCTTCCACCTTCCAAGGCCAGTCCCTAGGGAGAGAGGTCCAGAGAACCTCCTGGGAGTACCCACCTTTCCCCCAGAAACTGACACCCTGCAGGGTGGCCTTGTAGGCCCCAGCAGGACAATCACTTCAGCCCAGAGGACAGACATGCGCGCGCACACACACACACACACACACACACACAGTGGGCCAGGCCCCAGCAATCAGCTGGAAGGAATATGAACTCAGCGTTTGGCCATGGGGATCCCATCTCCACCAGCCCTGGCCCCTCTGCCTGAGTTGTTCACAGGGTGCCCTGAGGCCAGCATTTCCACCAAGGATGCAGATGGCGCACCCACCATGTGCACCCTATGTGACCACTTCACACCATCCTGTCCAGCCTGGTGGCTTCCCTGCCATACTAGAACATAAGAGTCTGCTCTCACTCTGAGCCTCAAACCTGCCCCCCACCCCTGCTCCCCAGCTTCTAGCCTCAGACACAGCTCTCTTCCATTGTAGATTCGTTTCCTCAAATCAGCACCCACATCTCAGTATCAGTCTGCTAAGGCTGTCACTTGAAAGCTTTGGATGGAACACAGGCAGGGTGTCATTATCAGTTAATTAAATGCAAGTGCTGTGGTCATTCGTATCATTTCTGAGGATTCTTAGACATCTGGCCTTTGGTTAAGTAGTAACCTGCCTGATGACCTGTTTTCTTGGGGAAATCCATCTCGATTTATATATTTGAGACCAAGCAAACTTCTGTAAAGACCCAGATAGTAAATATTTTAAGCTTTGTGGGTCACAGAGTCTCTGCTACAACCACTTGGGTTAGAGTGGTAGCAGCCAGATAATACGTAACTGAATAGGTGTGGCTGTGTTCCAATGAAAATTTTATTTACAAAAACAAACAGGGAGCTGGATTTGGCCCCCAGGCCATAAATTGCTTACTCCTGTTTTAGACCCATACTACGTATTTTGGCATCATGGCCTAACAAAGCCGATTAAGTAAGTGCAAAAGACCTCAGCTTGGCCTCAGATCATCGGGGTGACAAAGACAGGCCTGAACCTCACAGCTAAGCAACTCATGAATCTCAGCTTTCTCACCTAAAAATGGGAGTAATCATGGATGTATATGACGAGGGAGATCACGCCAGACACCCCACTCTCAGATACCTCCGATGGGAGCTGTATTAGCCAGGAGAGTGAAAGGCTCACGAGCACTGTATAAACTCTGAAGTATTCTACACGTAGAAATTTCCAGCTGTGAGTTCGAGCACCATCTGAGGGCTAAGTGATGTGGACGAGGGCAGAGAGCCCCGAGTGTGACTGGCCTGGGGATCTGTGCTTGAGCTGATGGGTTCATGCAGAAGCTGAAAACTGGAACATTGTCACCTGTTTCTCTGCATTCTTTGAAGCAGCGGTCGGCAAGCGGGTGGCTTTGCGCAGCTCTTAAATTGCTCCGTGACTTCAGTTTCCATTCTTTTCGCTCCAGCTGAGCTGACGGCAGCTACAGAGAAGAAATTCTTTCCAGGACCTTAGCAAGAGTGAGCGGAAGAAGAGCACCTTCTGGTGTGCACGGCCTCAGGTGCTGGATCCGACCATCTCTTGCCCAGCTGGAACATTCTTGGACTCCATCTTGCCACACCTCGAGGCTACAGGGGGAGCATGCAAGTGGGTGGCCTTTTTGTCTCACATCTCCTCTTGTCCTACACATGGTCTGACACTGCAAAGGCACTTCGTCTGCTCCAGCACACTGGTACCCCTGCTATCCCAGGGGCTGGGCCCCGCGGCCTTGGGGTTTAGGCTACACGGGCATCTGGGCACCACTCCAGGGGCCTCTGTGTCATTTCCTGGCGACCTTCAAGCACACAGAGGTTGTTAGGTGGGGCAGGCCTGTAAAGGCCCAACCTTGCTGAGAACACGGCATAGCATCTGCGGAAAGGCGTCAGTCTGCTGCCCTGGAACTCATGTTCTCACAGTTTTGCCTCTAACTTGGAGGGCTCTGCACTCCCAGTAGATTAAGATCCTCGGTTCCAGGCCAACACTCTCTTTACAGATGAGGAAACTGAGACCCAGAGAAGAGACTGGCAAGCCCTTCTGGTGAGCAACACCGGTTCTAGAATCAGGGTCTCTCCCAACCCTCCACAGCAGGCAGCTTCTTAGATCAACGTTAATTACTTTACGTATTGTTTTTCCTGTCCCTACTCTTCCACAGCCCCCTGTATCAACGGGACAGCTGCTTGAACCCTCTGGATGTGGGGCCCCGCATGGCAGGGGCTCAAGCTGTTGGCAGAGCCTTGGGGAGCTGGAGCTGCCCAGCAAGAAGGCAGGGTAGTATCCTCCATTCCCAGGGGGCCGAGGTGGGCCAGCAAAGCGAAGGAAAAGATTAGGTCAAGAAGAGCAGCCTTCCCAGCCTGGGCCTGCTTGCTCTGCCTCTCTAAAGGGAGGTGGCAGGATGTGTCAGCCACCAAGGGAGGCGGTGGGGTCCAGCCCCCAGGGCCTGGGTGCAATGACCTCATCAGGCATTTCCAGCCTTTATGATCTGCCAACAAGGCCCTCAAGTGACGCAGGCTGACCTTCCCTTGCAGCCCGTTCTCCCCAGCATGGTGATCTCAGCCTGGCTGGAATGCCACTGCCATTCACACGCCCCTGCCTAGGCCACAGGCCACAAGGCACAGGCCAGGGCACTGAGCAGGGGCCAGGGGGAGCAAAGTGGACTAGAAGAGGAAAGAAGTCAGCAGGTGAGCTGAGGATGTCACCCAGGGTGCCAGGAGGCCTAAAACAGGAGCAAGGAGGCGGAGAGAGAGAGAGATCAGCCCTGGAGAGACGAGCAAGTGGGCTTGTAGGATAAAAGAAGTCATGGAACAGCTTCTTTGTGGTCCCCCCAGCCATGGAATCCTCAGACTGGCCCGCCTGCACCTTCCAGCTACTGCTCCCTCTCTGCTGGCTTTCCCAGACTCAAGCTGCTCCCTCTCACACAACCATTGTCATGCCCCCACACACACACACAAACACAATGCATACAGGTGTCAAAACAATAGTATTGAGTTCGAATCCCAGATCAGACACTTAATAATGGAATGACCTTGGGCAAGTCACTTGCCCTCTCTGAGCCTTAGTTTCTTTGGGGAAAAATGGGAGTAACACTGATAGTGTCTTCTTCCAAGGGCTCTGGTGAGCCAACAGGGAGGGAATGCACAGTGCCTGACACGGAGGAAGCATTCAGAAGAGGGTAGTTATTATTGTTACTGAGCAACGAGAGCCGGCTAGAGAATGTTCGGAGGCCCCGCCGTTGTCCCCCAGGGACTCCAGATTCGACCGCTATGAAAGGGCAGCGACATTTGAGTGGTCACTGGGCTATCCCATTGGGCTTTGGACTCAAATCAATTATTAGCCCTGTCTTAACAATTGACAGAATTGAGGCTCAGAAAAATGTAAACAGCTGCTCATAGTGGCCAGCCAGTAGATGACAGAATCAAGGTTCAAACACAGTTCTTCACTACCCGAAGCTCCACAGTTTATCGACCTCTAATTTTCTAGTTGTTGAGACTCAATCATACATATTTGCATTAATTCAGCACCTATGAAATGAAATCTTGCTCCCTACATGACCCCGATCTAAGTATTGTCTACGTGTAAGAGAGGAAGAGATAGATGGAAAGAGTAGTGAACACAAAATTATTTACGTAAATGTATAAAACAGAAGACATAAGTCAGTCTCTCCCTAGACGTCGTAGTTAAGGTACAGACTAAGCTGCTATAACAAAGAGACCCACCATTTCGATGGCTTAAGTGCTGTACATTTATCTCTCTCCCATGATAGAAGCGGGTGGTCCAGATGGATGGGCAGCTCCATTCCACATAGACATCCAAGGATCCAAGGTCTGTCCCTCATTTTCTCTGCCACCTCATCTCTGCCTTTCTCAGGCAGGGTTTCTCACCTTCTGTTAGTGAGAACTTAGTCACGTGGCCACTCAAAGCGAGCCGTGAGGAGAGTGGGAGACTAAGTACTCCAGTTTGAGGATCTTTTGCTAAACATCAGTTAGAGAAAAAGAAGGAAGGAAAAAAAATCGAGGCGTATAAGTTGGAGTTTTCTTATCTGTAAAAGTAGGAGGTAGAAATTGAGTAGTAGTTGTTGTTTTTGTTGTTTGATCAGTTAGTATATTTTTTCAAATGAAATCGCATACGACAGACAAAAGTAGGGTATCTTGGTGAAGTAGGGCAGGGGACCCAGGGCCCTGCCAGCCTGGCCTCGCCCTTCCCGAGACACCTCTCAGAAACCCCCAGGTCCAGAACATTTTGCCACTCATGGTCTGGGGGGTGTCTGCAGCCCCTTCCAGCCCAACCCTTCCCTGATATTGCTGCCGTCCTGAGGACAGGTTGTATTAGACACTTGGCGAGGGCTGAGGCATCTCCCAAAACAGAACCATCTCTGTGGGCAAGGCAAGAAGGGCAGGGAAGGCTCGAAGGAAGAGATGCTAAAAAGTCCCAGCAGTCGGTCTGAGGAGTACCAGTGAACACAAAAAGAATGTAACATGTGTTAAGATTATAATAAACACTCTTTTTAAAGGCAGAATTTTAGAGTCGGTCACAGTTGTTTAAAATCTAAACTACCACTCCCAGCCGAGTAACCCCGTGTACGTTACTTCCCTGACCGTCAGCTTCCTCATCTATGAAATGGACCGACCTGGTAAAACTGAATATTCAATCAGATAATGCATCTAAGCATTTAATACAGAATCTAATATATTAAGTACCCAGTAAATGGTTGTTGTGATTGTTGTTGTTGTTGTTGTTGTTGTTGTTGTTAGTAATAGCAGTAACTAAAACTAGGAATCTTTAAAACAAAAATTTTGCAGATTCCTGCAAACCACTCTGATAAGCACAGAGATTTCAACTTTAAACCAAAGAACGGGAAGAGCACGGGCTTAACTTTCCATTATGTGGCCCCACATTCTTTCTGCTATTGCCTCATTCCTGTGTTCCCTTCACAAAAAATAAACTCCTCGATCCCACTTATGTGAAATATCCAGAACAGACAAATCCAGAGAAACAGAAGTAGATTAGCGGTTGCCAGGGGCCTGGGCAGAGTGTGGAATAGGGAGAAACTGCTTAATGGGTCTGCGTATTTTTTATTCTGGAGTGTTGGAAATGTTTTGGAACTAGCTACAGGTGGCGTTGGCACAATATTGCAAATGTACTAAGTGCCACTGAATTGCTTACTCCAAAACAGTTCATTGTATTTTATGTGAATTTCACCTCAATAAATTATCAAAAAAAAATTAATTGTAAATATCTAATTCACAACCATTGAGGACTTTATTTGGGATTGCTCTGCGTGTACTTGTAAATGTATGTTTTGTGGATATAAATTAGTAACCTGTATGACCAGCTTTAGATACAACAAAGGTCCTTTTATTTTATGTTTCAAAATAATTAAATGAACGATTGCTGCTCATAGTTAACAGAAAAGGCAGCACATCCCTCCAGAGACCTTTCTCTGTAGCCAGAATTGCCCAGGGCTTCCTTATTCCAAACGACTCAGTCCAGGTTGCAAATACCAGGCACAGAGAAGTGTCAAGTGTGTTCCACTGAGTCTTCTTGCTGCTTCCATGGCCGCCAACGGGGGACGTGCCGGTCACTGTTCCTGCACGGCCCAGCAGATGCTCCGCCAATATTGTAAAAGCATCTATGCTAATAGTATTACTAATAGTAAGCAGTACTGTCTGGGACCACAGACCCCAAATCCTGGGTTTTGCTCTTGCCATTTACTCCCCACACTCAACCACTGTTTCTGCAGCACAGTTTCTATGCCAGAGAAGCTGGGTCGAGAACAGTTTCCAGCCATAGCCTTCCTTCCAGTCTCTAGGCCCAGGTGATGGGTAGGTAAGAAGTCTCCCCCTTTCCTCCTGTTTGATAACCTTGACTCCTGGGCAAACTTGCCACTTCCTTTCCAGCCACCAACTAGCACATTAGGATGTATTAGGATGGGCAGCACTGATCCAGGCATGAAAGGTCTTCCTATATACTTTCCCCCAGGGTGATTGGAGCCTTTGCCACTTCAGATATTTACATATAAAGAATATCCCCCTGCAGACACCTCTCTGCTTCAACCTAGGCCAAGAAGCAACTACTACTATCATCATCATCATCATCATCATCATCATCAGTAGCTAATATCTGTTGAGTGCTATGTTCCAACTTCTCTGCTATCTCACCGCAACCTGTGCAGTGGATACTATTATCGACTCCACACTACAGATGAGGAAGTGGGGCTTTATCATTCATCGAGGTCACACATCCCCAGGTTGACATACCCATGTAATATCCCACCTGGAGAAGACAATTAGTGAAATCACTTATCTTACTACTTTAGTGTTGACATCCATATTAATTCTTTCTGTTACTCTCCATTAAGTAAGTTTAGAAAATACTAGAGTAAAGAAATGGTAATTAGTTAGTCGGAATGGTATTGGACTAAAAGCGAGAGACCTGAGTTTTAGTCCCAGCTCTGGCACTGTGCTGATGTGTAAAATTCAGGAGAAATCATATCACCTTCTCTGAGCCTCAGTTTCTTCAGCTGTGAAATGACAGGTGGACTAAATAATGTCTAAAAGGAGGTACTTCTGTGAACCAGCCACACTTTAAATCCTGAATCCACAAGGCATGACAACGTGTGTGCGCACCCATGCATAAAACATTGCAGGAGCAACCATTTGGCTAAGCCATCCGTTTATTCATTCCTTCCAGACGGCTTGAAGGGAACCTCTCAGAAAAGATTAGCAGCTTGAAGCAAACGACTGTGAAATCCTTGGGTGAGCCAGATGCACTTAATCCAGGGCTGGTTATTGGATCACTTCTGATTCATCTCTCTTGTCCGGTCTTAACTTGCTTGTTAATAGCCTGTCCTCTTTCTCCCCCACTTCCTGCGATTGTCCATTCTTGTTCCTTTCAGGAACTGTGAGGACCAAATGTCATTCTTCTATTGGGAGAAATGGTTCTGTCCGAGGAGACCCAGGCCCCTCACCTTCTCCCCGCTTCGGTCCAGACACGTGGATTGTAGAGGTCTAGCTGACTGTAACAGCTGCCACTTTTTAACATCTCCGTGGGAGCAAAATATTCAAGTATTTAGTGGAACTTTCAAGTTTAGTGGGTGGTACTTGCATTAATCATCTGTCCTGCACATGGATGTCAGTCGGCCTCTCACGAAGTGACTCTTTCACGGCAAAAACAAAAGCAAAAAAAAAAAAACAAATAAAATAACACACTTTAGAATTTCAAAAATCCTGTAAAACCCAGTGTTAATGAAAAAAAAAATGATGAAACAGTCACTTTTAAATGCCTCTAGTGGGAATATAAATAGGAAAGATTTCTCTGGAAGGCAATTTGACCTACGAATCAAAAGTTTAAAAATATGCACACCTTGTTTGAGCCAGTATTTTCTATTAGAAAGCTGAATTCCAAGAAATAATCATAGAATGGCAATATTTAGATATAAGGTTGTTCATGAAAGCGTGTTTGTAATTGAAAAATGTTAGACACAAAGCAAATTTCCAAGAACGGGATTCAAAAAGAGATTATGATACATCCATTACAAATCACGTTGTAGAACATTTAATGGCAGGCGAAAATGCTCATGATACTGTATTATATGAAAAAATTGGGTTCCAAAACAGTCGATGTAGGACAATTTCCTAAAATCTGGATGTATGTTCGTGTGTGTGTTATTTAAAAACAAAACAAAACTAGAATATATATGCTGAAATGTCATTGGTGCGATAATACGTGATGTTTATTTTCTTTTTGGTACTTTTTTAAAAATTAACTTTATGAAACAGGAAAAAAGATATTTACATATACATACACAGTTTCTTTAAAAAAGCAAACACGTATAACAAAACTTGGCGTCCTAGGTCAGCCGGCAAAAGAAGGGCAGGCCAGGTATAAACATTCTCTCTCTTCTGTAAACAAGTAGTTGTTCCCTTCCGACCACTCTACCTTCATGCTTTCTGGCCTTCATTCTTCTAGTGGGAAGCCTTGGGAATCCTGCATGGTGGTGGGTGGCCCTATAAGTCACTGAAGCAGACTCCCCAGGCTATAGGCCTGTTCCCCACCAGTAATCCGCCTCTCCCTAGGGTACTAAAGGAGCCGATTATGCACATCTTTTCCCAGTGTTCAGTGGCATCATGTTGATAACTTGACACTGGCCACGGTGAAAGTATTTACACCACAGAGACTGGCAAAAATAAACTACAATCGGGGCTTTTTTCTGGACACTGGTGTGGGTCCCTGCGATCTGCGTTTTAACAAGCACTGCACGTGAGTCTAACACACACTCAAGTGTGCATTGGGCAGGACATCCCTAGGCCTCAGGAAGAGCTATTCACACCCACAGATTGGTGGGCCATGTTCTGGGCTATCTCTCTCTAGATCTGGCTTTGCCAAACAAAGAACTTCGAATCTTCCCTCTACCAACCAGACAGTAACATTCTTATACAAATGCCTCACTTCTTCCCATTCTCCACTTTTCCATGGGGGAGAGGATGTATAAGATCATTAAAGCTCTGGATTCCCCAAAATCGTATGCCTCAGCCCACTCCCACACATGCATTTGAATTAAAATGGTACGAAAGGAAGTCTACCACTGTTCAAATTTTTCTACATTGAAGGAAGTATCAAATATCAAAAGTTTAATAATTCTCCACCTCCTTTTTTGTTCTCAACCTGCTTTGCTGTTTCCCTAAATAAATGTTTTGTTGGCCTCTTGGGTAATCAACCCAGCACAGAACTGCCATTGAGAAGCGCATAAATTTTCATTCAAGGCCTCCCAAGCAAACCTTGGCAGCTCTAGTTCCCCAGACACATTCTTTCTGCGTATGCCAAGGAGTTGGTGAGAACAAAAGTTCCCTGTTGACACCAGTCTCTTGCCTTGGGGAGCCATTGAGGGACTGCAAGAACGAGGCAGATAATTCTGGCCTTGATCTGACATGTCACGAGATAGATGAGACTTTGGGACCAATGCTCTGGATTCGATTGGTCACGTGATTTGACCAATGCTCTGGATGGGTGGGCGGCCCCTTGCCGATCAGGACAGAGATTCCTCTTTCTCCCCTCCAAAGCTTAGGTACAGCTGGATTGTCTTGGGATCCATTAGTCTCCCAGCAGTCACCTTCTGACCATTTGACCCTCACCCATCACTTCTTGTTTCAACGGTAGTCATCTTTCCCTCTGCACTCATAGAAGAGAGCAGTCATGTAACTAACTTGCATGTGAATAAATCATTTACATTTGGCTCCATTATGCACAGCATGTTTCAGGAGCAGCAGATCTGCTCTTCTAATTTGCTTTGGCTGCAATTAATATTAAAACTAGGTGGCAGAGAGCAAGGACAAAGCCTGGCTTTAATGACTTGTCACAAGCAGAAAACTGAGAGCAGTCAGCAACTGGACCAGTGCCCTGTGTGACTACAAATGTCTGGCTCAGCTGAAGCAGAGCACGAAGCAGGCAGCCTCCCCTACAATGGCCACCCCAAGCCCAACCTAGGACCAAAACATCACCCTTCTCACGATAGTTCTCAGAGAGATCCCTGCTTTCCATTTGCCTGGTGCCAGGAGAGGCCGGAACTCACAAAGAACCAGCATGTCACCCCAGCTGCAGCAGTTCTCAGATGGTGTGCAGGGCCATGCCAAATGGCCATGGGCAGGACTCGTGGGTTTCAGCCGGTCGGTCCTGCTGGCTATGGCTCAAGGAAAAATTTCAGCTCAGAGGTGAGGGAGGGAGCCACTATTTTTAAAGAAAAAATTATCTCCGCACTTCGGCTCTTTATTATTAATAATGAAATGCAAGGTGCTTCATCTCTGCTAATAAGACATCAGAAGGTGAGGAAACTAACTCCAAGAGGACAGAGACCACATCCTGTGTCTTCAGAGTCCCCTGGGTCAGGCGCAAGTTAGTTGCTCAATTTTTACTGTGGGGATGATGCCCAAAGGCCCAAAGGCCTAGGGGAATGTCTTCCTTCTCATGGTGTCCCCAGGGAGAGGAGCCTATGAGAGACAAGGCTGATGCTCTGCACAGATGCCCCAAGATCCCTCCTTACTGAGTGTACCACCCTTCTTTGATGCACTTTTAGCTTCAATAGCCCACATCCCTGGCTCTTTGAGGACTGCCCTTGGCTCAGGAGTCTGCTCTGCCCTCTCTCAGAGCAGGCACTGCCTGAAAATTTCTTATGGCAGCCCCTAACCAATGACTGGTGAGTGAGGGCACATGAAAGACCCAGACTCCTGGCCCTGGTAGGGACATCCCTGAGACATCCTGTCAGTAGGGTCAGGCTGAAGCTTGGGGCTTTGCCTGAGGTTGTACACTTGCTTGGTGCCTTGTTTTAACAACAGTCAATAATTCTCCAATTCTCTGATGCCAACCGGGTACCCAACAATTCGACCCAATTTTGACACTAGCTTTTGGGAGTTAGCACACATCCCACAGGTTAAGTCTCAGTCTCACAGGACTGCCCCCTTTCAAATGTCAAATGCAAGTAGTGAGTCCCCAGGTTACCCACACTTCTGCCTTGCAGGGATTCTCACACACTGCCTCCCCACACCCCAATTCAAGAATTCACTAGGACAACTCAAAGAACACAGGAAAGCAGTCATGATTATGGTTTATTATGAAGGATACAGATGGTACATAGATAAAGAGGTACATAGGGTGAGGTCCAGAAGTGTCTGAAGAGCAGGAGCCTCTGTCCCCGTGGAGATGGGGTATACCATCCTCCAAGTACATGTATATGCTTACCAACCAGGAAATTCCTAGAATCTCATTGTTAAGAAGTTTGTTTTAAAATCAAAGTTTTATTACCTGGACACAATTGATTACATCATTGGCCATCTATGATTGAACTCAATCTCGATCCCCTCTCCCTTCTCTGGAGTGGGGGTTTGGGGGTAGGCATGAAAGCTCCAACCCTCTAATCTTGGGGTTGGTTCTTTTGGTGACTAACACCCCTACTGAAGTTACTTAGGGGCCTTCCAGGAGCATACATTCAGGTGTGGTTGGAAAGGGCTCCTTATGAATAACAAAAGACATTCCCATCACTCAGGAAACTCCAGGAATTTTAGGATCACTGTGCCAGGAAAGGGAGGTGGGCAGAGACCAAATATATTTTTTGTTTCACCTCTGTTGGCTCTCCCCAAATTTCTTCTTGGTTTTCGATGAGCGCCCTTCCTCAATTAGCCATGTGCACGCAGATCTTGCCAATAATCTGCTGCCAGAAACTGCTGGAGGATAGAAACTAAATGCAGCACTGCTTGATGGCAATCTGAAGGCTGCACAGGGACATCCTTCCATCACTTATTCACTTAGTCAACAAAAATGTATTCATGAGCCTAGCCCTGCAGTGGAGTGGTAAGCAAGGCAGCTATGGTCCCTACACTCACAGTGCTGATAATCTACCTGTGAAGACTGGCACTAACCAGGTGACTATCGGGATGTTTGCTTGGTTATCCTGAAATCACAGAGGGCTTGTGAACTGCACTAAGGGTAATGCAAAGCCATTGAAGGCTAGGGGGAGTGGGGGCCATGAGGGGTAAGACTTGGGGTCATCAGTGTTGCTTTTTGAAGAGAGCCCTCTGACCTAGAGAATGGATTGTACTGGGGCAAGATCGGATGCAGGAAACCATTTAGAAGGCTGTTGCAGAGGCCTAGGGCCCAGATGATAGTGGGACTGGGCTAATGGCCATTAACTGGACAGAGATGGGCAAGAACAGAAAACCCATGGGGCTTACTCAGTAACTTGGAAGACTAGAGCACCTTGTTTGGAATAAAATCAAACAACACCTATATATAATATATAGTCATATCCTAACTAGATGCCTTCAAGAGCTAGAGATCAGAGGAGAGGCTGTTGAAGCAGAGCTGGAGTGGTCAGGGAAGGCTGCATGGACAAAGGGGTCTTGAACACCGTTGAAAGTTTGAGAAGTATTTGGATTGACCTGAGGGATTGTCCACACACTCAAGATAGTGCATTGGGGTCAAGGCCTAAATAGACAGAGGAGCAGGACTTCAGGTACTGTGCAAGTGAAGGAAGCTGAGTGTGTCCCTGGTTAGACACCTTTATGTTGGAGAGGGTCCTGCCCATGCAGAAGCCCTGAGCAGGACAAGAACAGACCATCCCAGAGCATCTCTAAGGGCCTGTCACCTCTCTCCTTGAAAGGTGGACTCCCTTAGCCTGGCCACTTCTAGGGAGTGTGTGGCTCCCGAGCACTGTTGTCTCCACTGCCTGATGCGTGAAGTATCTCTGTGACTCCGCAGAGTGGTGGGGCTATGGGGCTGATCCAATGCCTTTTGTGTCCTGGGGACCAACCTCTCCTCCACTGACCACTCGGGCCTCTCCCTGGGGCAGAGGACGAGGGTCCTCCTTCCTGCCTGCTGCTGCTCTGCTGTGGGAATACCTCTCCCTCATACCTTCAGCTCTTTGGTTTATACAGCCCAAGGGGGGTCTTTACTGTCAAGCACTGGAAATCCCACTCACCTGGAGACTGGGCCCAGAGTTTATTTCCACAGCTGTTTACTGAGCACTTACTCTAGGCTTAGCTCCAGGGACAATTGTATGTTTAGGACCTACTTAGACACATATTAAAAATTCATTTTTCCTAATGCTGACCACAACCCTATAAAGCAAGTGTTATAATTCCATGGTACAGGTGGGAAAAACAGAGTTCTGAGAGGTAAATAACGCCCCCAAGGTCACTGTCAGTGATGGGGAGCACATGATTTCACCCACAGTCTGATTCTCAGACCTCTTTCTTTCTGCTCTTCCCCACTGTGCCCCATTCTCTGCCCTTTAGGTGCTTCCATCTCACCCAAGAGAGAAAATTACAGGTGCAAAACAGTGACCAACACTATTGTGGCAAAGCTACAAACACTAAAGATGAGACGAGAAAGAAAAAAGAAAGGAAGGAAGGAAGGAAAGAAGGAAGGGAGGGAGGGAGGAAGAAGCCAACTCTGTGAACAAACTTCATTCTTATTACCATATTTAATTTTCCTGCAACTTTATGAGAAAGGAAAAATATCCTCTTTTTACCAACATCACGTAATACATCACACAAATACAACATCACATAAATACAAGTTAGCATCAACTATTATTGATATGGTACGGTAGTGGCATTGTTTTAAGTTGAATTTCAAATTATTTTTTGAAATTCATTCTAAAGCCCATGCTCTTTCCTCTGGCATACAACTTGTAAAGAAAAAAAGAGCCATATACACATCGAGATGGTTGCTCATTGCATTGGCCGTATTTCCAAGATCACCCAAACCAGCCTGCTGACCACACTTCAACCCTCCTATGGTCCCCAAACTGCCCAGCCCCATCTCTGCGGGCGCCATCTTTCTTTCTTCTTTGGGAGAACTGTGAACTGTCTATGCCCTTGTCAGTCTTGATTCTCTCATCCTGCTCCCTATATTCACCGCTCTTGGGCCCTGTTAATCCCATCATCGTCCCTTTCTCAACAATCATACATCCTTAACCGGCTTCTTTCTCCCCACTCTTCCATTTTGCTCAGAAAACAGCTTGCCTGTCTCTCCTCCCCTCTCCCTTCTTTACTTACTCTCTCCCCATCTCCTCCCTACCTCTCCTTTTTACTTCTCGCTGTCTTTCTTAGTTTATTGCATTTGTGACCTCCAAAGAACATTCAGGTCAAGGTTGATAAAGTTAAGTGCTGTGCTAGTAATGCCCTACCTCCAGGGAAAGGCATGTCTTAAATTTTGAAGTGCAATTAGACATGATTAAAAAAGCCACAGCCATCAGCCACTTGAGCCTTGGACAGTGCCCTGAAGTTTCACCCAGCCTATCAGTTCAATGCTCTTCCATCTAAAATTAAGCTTGCTTATCCCGGGTCGCCTTTCTGGTATGTGCAAGAGCGCAGGAATGTGCCACACAGAGCCCACTTTCTCTCACAGTATGAAATACTAGAAAGCTGCTTCCTCTTACATATGCCCAGAAAAGATACTTTAGTGACTAAAAAGCAGAGGCAATTTCCCATCAATAAGTTGGATAACTATATTTTAAAATACATTTTCCTTTGGGATGAAAATATGCGGTTTATAAACATTTTCATTTTTCTTGGATGGATCCTCTGAAAAAAAGAAAGCTTGCTCGCCACTAGTGTTTGGTGTCACATGGACTGATTTAACTCCTGCCTCTGCTGCTTACCAGTAACTTTAGGCAAGGTACTTAAATGCTCTGCATGAAATAGGGTTAGAAATAACCAATTCATGAGGCTGTGCAAAGAGTAAATAAGGTGGCATGTGACATCCACTGTGATAGTTAATTTTATGTGTCAGTTTGGCTGGGCTGCAGTGCCCAGATGTTTGTCAACCTTTATTCTGGATGTTTCTGTGAGGATTTTTAAAAGATGAGATTAACATTGAAATCACTAGACTTTGAGTAAAGCGATTGCCCACCGTAATGTGGGTGGGCCTCGGTCACTCAGTTGAAGGTCTGAATAGAACAAAAAGAATGACCTCCCCTGAGCACGAGCTAATTCTCCAGCATGCTGCCTTTAAACTTCATCAACCACATTGGCTCTTCATGGTTCTACAGCAGAATGTCTTTGGACTCAAACAGAATGCCTTCAGACTCAAACATCAGCTCTACAGGATCTCCAGCCTGCTGGCCCATCCTGCAGAGTTTGGACTTGTCAGACTCCATAATCACATGATAATAAATCTCCTTCTGTGCGTATATATATCCTATTGGTTCTATTTCTCTTGCAACCCCTTACTAATACACTCACCTAGCTCAACAGCTATTATATAGCAAATAACTAGCAGGATTCTGCAGCTTACAGATTTTCAAGTCCCATACCAGATTTATCTGGTAGTTGGATGGATTTCAGTTAAGCTTAATTGGCACACTCAGAGATAAATGATAAAATGATAAACCAGGAAACTTATAATTGGCAAATGGAATTTAATTTTAAAGCCTAACTTACTACTCGATTCGGTATATGCAGCAGTTATTTTTCAGTGCTTTACATTGTCAAAAGCACATACATGTCTAGCCTAACAAAGTATTCTAAAGCAAACACATAGGCAACCCTCTCCAGGTCAAGAAATGGAACGTTACCAGTGCCCCAGGAGCTCCCAAGTCCTGGGAGCTCCTTTTCTCATGTTTCTTACTGTTTTCCCACCCAATAGTGCATCACTAAAACATTACCATACACATTCCTTTTATTTGACATTATGTTATGAGATTGATCTCTTGTCGAGTGCAGCTACACTTGCTTATTGTCATGTATTATTCTGTTGTATCAATCAACCACATTTTATTTATCCATTCTACTATTAATAAACCTTCACCATAAGATAGATGATATAAATTCAGAAAGTGGTGTACAACTAGGCCATAGTCACTTTTTCAGTAAATACTAAAATCATGAGGATCTTAAAAGGTTATGAATGCATCTAAAAATGTCAGTATAAAAAACAACGAAAAAGAAGATAAAGTCTATCAATTAATGGATCCACTGAGTGTGAAACACTTCTGTTGACATGAACCAGGTTTAAAACTAACCAAAAAATGTAAAATATTAGGGACAGCTTATAATGAAGTAAGCCACAAGTGAACTAACACAAAACCATAATAAGGTCTGGTAAAGGAGCAATTTAGTAGCCAATGCAGTTGTGCTATATAGATCCTGTGACTTGAAACCAAGTCATTTTTGTACATCAGGCCCAGCATGGCTGAGCTCTGAGAGAGGGAAGCCCACATGAGCAGAAGCAGATATAAAGGAACCATTCATTCATGGCCACTCTGAGCCATAGCAGCTCCTCAAAGCAAACTCTGCCAGCTACTCTGTAAGGGGCAGAAAGATGCAGAGGATGGAGTTCAAGGCTGAGATTTATACTATGACCAGTCCCCTCCCTACTTCAGAACAGCCAGCAACATTTGTCCCAAATCCGTAGGCAGCGTTTGTGGTTTCCTTGAACTTGAGGTCATGGCTAACATGGCCCTTCCCCATCACCCCACCCCTTGTAAGCCTATGCTATTGTTAAGATAAAGGCTCTCTTGTTTTGTTTAATTTTCAATATTATCTTCTACTAATATCTTTATTCCAATACATATGTACAGAGTTTCTGGTGCATTATGATCTAAGCCAGTTTTACGGGTTAGCCTGGCACTGTTACTTATAAGTTAAGACTTGAGGCTTCAGGATTTCAGCAGCGTTTGTTGGGAGGAGACTGAGAGATTGTTACTACATCACACCAGGAAAAAGAGAACCAGTATTTCATGAGCAAGTGCTCAGTGCCCAGCCCATGCGTGAGGCACCTCATTTAATCTTCATAAACCACCATTCCCAACCATCTCCATATATTTCTCTGCATTTCGCAGTCTAGAAAGAGACCTAGAGAAGTTAAATACCTGCTCATAGTCATAGGGCTCATATAACTAGTAAGCAGCCATTAGGAATCTGGACTGTGAACTCAGCTGGCTTGGGGGATGATCCAGTTTCATCACTTACTAGTTGTGGACCTTGGCAAATCATTTAATTCCCCATGGGATGGGGATAATCATGGCGCCCTCTCGATGACATAATATGTGTAAAGGTATTTAGGACAAAGCCTGGTCCTAGTGAGCACTTTCTACCAGTAAGCAGTTCTTGTTAAACTGCAGAGCCGGGATTCAGACCAAAGTGGGAGCTGACTTCAAACATTCTAAAGCAACAGCCATTTATTTGCTCATCACTCTGCAATGTGGACAGGGCGCTCAGGACGGAAGGCCTTGTGTCTGTTCTACATGGCGTCAGTTGAGGCAGCTTGACCAGGGCTAGAGGATCCACGTTGACTACACAGCTGGATTGGTCAGGTCCCAGCCAGGCACCTCTCTCTGTGACTCTGAAAGCGAAAGTACCTCCTCTCTCCCGGCCTACACCTGGATCGCCACAAGAGTGCTTCTGCTGAATTCCATTGGTCAAAACAAGTCATAAGGCCAGCTTCAGTTCCTAAAGGAAGGCAAATAGACTCCAGCTTTTGAGGGGAGCAGCAGCATATGTGTGCAGGAATGGGAGCACCTGGTGGTGACCACCTTTGCGGATAATTTACCACACAAAGGCTGTATAAATTTAGAGAAGGCAAGCTTAATGTGGTTAGATATCATAAGAGGAGATGTTTCAGAGGCACTGAGAAGAAAGAATGGGTAGAATTGGATGGGTCCAGAAAAGGAGTGAGATATTCTGGCAGAAAAAAAATTCGAACAAAGACTCAAAGCAAAGTTCCATGAGGTAGCTTGGAACACGGCCCACCCGACCAAAGGTAGGGCCTGAGAGAAGGAACTAGGGGGTGGGAGGGATTTGAAAGCTGATCTGAGGAGTGCAGATCTTATCCCAAGGGCAGTGGGTAGACACTAATGTCCTCTAGATGGAGTGTGACACACTGGAAGTGGTATTTCCGGTCGAGTAATCTACAATGGTGTCCGGGAGGGGAGGGGGAAGCAGAGAGGCTGGAGCCAGCAGTAATGTGGACCAAGGAGGTGAGAGACAAGCGAGTTATCCAGAGGGAGGAGAGAAGAAGAGAGCATCTCTTGTTTATGATTCTTTGCCAGTGTTTTCACATCTTTCTGCAGTTGTCCTGGAGTAGGGGAGGGAAGAGACTCGGTCTGTATAGGCCCCCAACTCCCTGCGAGACCAGACCTCCCAATTAGAAACCCACAGCCTTCAGAGACACTCTCAGCTGTCAGAGGAGGTCTGGCCCAATCTGTTTTCTCCCCAGAAAGACCTGTTTGCTGGGAGCCATTCTTTTTTATGCAAGTCTTCCCTCCAGTAAAACATCCCCTCCCAGACTCACAAATACACCTGCATTTTTTTGCCTTAGACTATGGCCTCCTGGGATATCTCTGCTCTCTACTTTTTACCTGCCATAACTGTTCACCCATTTGGAGTTCAGCTGCAGACCTTACTCTGGGAGGCCTGCCTGCTCTGTGCAACCCCTCCTCTGAACTCATACACTCTCACCACCTCAGCAAGCCCCAGCACTGACCCCATGTGGCCTTCTAAGATGCCTGTGAAACTGTCTAATCAACACAGCTACACCAGAATGCAGGGCCTGTGTCTTTCTCATTTCTCCTTCCCTCGTAGAGCTTAGAGCAATGTTGACTATGTAGTAAGTACCTCACATAAAGGTAGAGGAAGTAAATTGTTCCTGGCTTCAAGCCCTCTGCCTTCTTGTGTAATTAAGGCACAAATTCTTTGACAACTAGCTGGAGTTAGGGGACATTACAGAGAAGCCAAGGGGCCCCCTGGAAATCAATTCATATCTATTATTATTATTACCCTTGATCATTCCTTATCAGAACCTTTAGAAGTATTAAAGAAACCACTCTTCATTGGTAGTTCGTTCACAGTGGCAATATGAGTGGGAGACGGATGTTTTAGGCTGGATTCACTGAAGTAGAGCCTGAGGCAAGAACCTGAAACACATGATTGATTGGGAGAGTGAAGGAAGCAAAACCTGCCTGGAAAAACCTTAGGAAGGATGTAGTTTTCAATGGAGTCTGGTCTCAGCCTGATGAAATAAAAGCTCTTTGTCCCTGGAAACCCCTCGGTTATGCACAAGCACTGTAAGAGATGTGTATTGCAAGAGCTTTTGTATTGCAGGTCCATGGGTAATTGGCTCTAGAACAGGAGAGAAGCAAGGCTCCTAGACCAGGAGATACTCATTCACCCCAATTGCAGGTCTCTGGGGAAGTGGGAGATGGTGGTGCATTAGCCCAGGAAAGGGACGGGGGCCACTAATGGCATTTGCTCCCTTAGACAAGCCCCCATGGAGCATCTCTCTGCCCCGCCATGAGCAGCTGGGAAAGAACACTGAGGCCCAGGCCATTCCTGCCGTTGGGGGATGGGCCCACAAAGTTCAGCCTCCCTCAGGACCCCACCCTTGGCTGATTCTGAGAACATCTAATAGGTTTCATAAAACCCTGTTGGCTTCCTGGTTGTTTGTGACTCAATTAAATTAACAAATTGGTCTCTGTGCCCAGAGTCTTTCCACCGCCTGTATTTTAGCATATGTCAGTCAGGGCGGCCCAGCGTCTCCAGATGGCTGCGAGCTCACTCTACAAATCTGATGCCAACTCGTCGCTGGGGAAGTGTGTATGTGGAGTGGCCCAGAGACAGACACAAAGCCATAGTGGGGAGAGGCGGAAAATGAGGCAGTCAAGACAGAACAAGTGAGAGAGAGAGGAGAGAAGGGACATGAAGCAAGGGAGCCTAGATTCTTCCTCACAGATTAACCAGCAAGTGCCGAGGACCCCAACCTTCCTGCAGGAAGCTCTCTCCTTCCTTCACAAGGTTAGGTTGAGGGGTCAAGGGCGGTGTCCTGAAGAAGACTCAGCTGCTAGTTTCTCTTCTCTGGAGGATGATAAGAGTCGTGATTCTCAGAGTGCGTTCTCTGGGAACTTAGAAATGCAGATTCTCAGGCTCCATCCACATTTCTTGAATCAAAGACTGCGGAGCGGGGAAGGGGCAGGTATCTGTGTTTTAACAAGCCCTCCAGGTGTTTCCGATGCCTGCTCCGAGTCTGAGAGCCACACTCCTGAAGTTGCAGAGTTTGACCCTCCTGACGACAGAGCTGCGAGGGCTCCACGCAATAAAACCACTCTCAGTCAAGGTCATCACCCGCTGCCTTCCAAGGGAAGTGAGATGAGTCATCTCCAGAACTGGTACCATGTTCGGAGTCATGTGAATGATACCTCTCTAGCATTCAATGTAGGAACTGAGGGAACAGGGAGAGAAATCAGAGAATAGTCCAGAAGAAGAAAAAAGCAACTTGGAGAAAAGGATACTTAAAAGGCTAAGGCTTCAACTGATTTGCGACAGCTTTTAAGTAGCAGGCTCTCAGCTCCTGCCGTGCAAGACCAAGAGGAGGCACTAATGGAAATGCAGCCTGAGCCCAGCTTCAGGTGCATTCGATGGAAGGTCAATTTGGGGATTAACTATACTGTGGTGTCTGGATTCTGCTGGGAGAGGGGCAGAGGAGGACAGGAGGCGGGATGAGGAGAGGGTAGAAGGGAGGGGAGTGGAAGAGAGAAAGGGAGAGAGATGCCGAAGAACTAGGGTCCCAGGCAGAGGCTCTTGCTCCAGGCCCGGGGTTTCCAGAAGACCGTTGTCATTGTCCGGCCATCCCTATTGCTCTCCTGGCTTCTGAGGCTGAAGACCAATGTGAGAGGCTTGGGCTGGCCCTTGGTGAGAGGCTCGTTTTCACTTCAGCAAGTGTGTGTGTTATGTTTGGTCCATGTGCCTGACGAGGTAGGATGGTCAGTGACCTCAAATTCAAAGGTCTTCAGGGTCTAGGCAGGTTACAGAAGCGAGGAACCCAGGCCGGTGGAAATGTCAGTGTAAACACGATCTGGGGATTGCATGAACTAGAAACCCAGGCCTTGTCTAGGCCATACAACAGCCATCAGCCTGTTGTTGGCACCTAGAAAAGTAGCCACCTGCCACTAGGCTGACCAAGTCCAGATAGAGGTATAAAACAACAGGTCCCGCAGGAGAAGCTACAAGAAGCTTACGCGTTGCCTGAGTGTCAAGGGGAGATTTGGCAGAGGGAATGGGGCCGTGAAGAGTCTGGGATTCCATCCTGTAGTGATGAGGGGCAGTGAGGCATTTTATAGTGAGGACTGCTATTGTCAGATCTCAGAAGGGGTCTTGAATTTCCTCTGTATTCTGATGCCTGTTCCCTTATCTTCTCTCACAAGGGCCAGTGTAATGCTGAGCACTCATGTGCATTCTTTCCATAAGCCCCCCTGCCTTCAGGAATATAAAATATTTCTTTTCTCTACTTGGCACAGCTGAGGACCAAAAAGTGAAATAACCTGTACTGAGTCCCCAGCCAGGAAGTAGGGGATTGGAGACAGGACAAGAATGTAGTGTCTGGCCTTGGGGTTCCTGCTCAGGACAAAGATTCTTGTAGGGAGGGTCCTGCAGGTGGGGAGGGAGAGGATAGGGCTAGCAAGACACTTCAGAGTTTATATTTATCAAGGAACTCCTTTGACTTTGACCTTGAATAGCAGCTGCAGCTCTCCTTCCTTTTGCCTCCTCCAGATGTCCTCAAACACCCTAAGATTTATTTCTACTTGGAAATAGCAACAAATCAGTGAAGGAATGTCAGGGGTGCCATTCACCTTCCTCAAGAGACTCTAAGCCCTAGGTCTTACTTTCCAACTGGTGTGTCTGGGCATTGAGGGAGTTCACTGTGGTTTGAGAACCAGGGGCCTCAGGTTACCTGGTTTCTTTTGTTTTCAATTTTTAGTTGAAAAATTATGGTTACTTTTAAAAATTTTATTAAATTTATTTAGGGTGACGTTGGTTAATAAAATCATATAGATTTCAAGTGTACAGTTCTATAATACATCATTGCATTGTGTGTTTGACCCAAAGTCAAATCTCCTTTCGTCATCCTAGAGTTGACCCCCTTTACCCTTTCTACCCCCTGCACTCCCCCTTTCCCTCAGTAATCACTATACTACTGTCTGTGTCTGTGAGTTTTTGTCTTGTTTGTTTTTTGCTTTTAGTGTGAAATAATATGGTTCTTGACTTTTTCCATCTGACTTATTTCACTTAGCATGATATTCTCAAGATCCATGGCAGTATTTCATCTTTTCTTATAGCTAAGTAGTATCTCGTTGCATATATGTAGCACAACTTCTTTATCCAGTCATTGGTCGAAGGACACTTTGGTTGTTTCTATGTCTTGGCCACGATGAATAATGCGGCAGTGAACATGGTGGTACATATATCTTTATGAATAAATGTTTTCAAATTTTTGGGGTAGACACCCAGAAGAGGGATTGCTGAGTCATACAGTAACTCTATTCTTAAATTTTGAGAAACTTCCGTACTGTTTTCCATAGTGGTTGCACCATTTTACATTCTCACCAGCAGCGTATGAAGGGTCCTTGTCCCCCACAACCTCTCCAACACTTGTTATTACTTGTCTTGCTGATAACAGCCATTCTAACGGGTGTGAGGTGGTATCTCGTGGTTTTGATTTGCATTTACTCTTTACTTCTTAAACATTCGTATGAGTTGAGGTGTTTTCTTTAAACAAAGAGCAGTTATGTCATTTTAACATTTTAAAAATAAGAAAAAATAAATAAAAGTGGTGGTAAAGAAAAATTATTTGTATCAAGCTGTTCACTCTTTTGCTTATTGTAGTTTAAGATTTTGTTTTTGTTTTTTTGTGGTGCTGAACTCTAAACGCATCAGGAGCAAATGAAATCAACATTGGGGCTGCTTTGAGCTCCCTTCTCCGCCAGTTAAGCCTCCCTGGGGAGGCTGAGCGCCTCTTAAAAGTGGCCAGTGAGCAGAGGCCCTGCTGGACCTTGCCATTTCTGCAGTCAAATGAGGTGGGTGGGGGTGGAGATTAAGAGGATTAAAGGATTACTGTTAGGAATACTTAATCGAATGCCCAGCATCTACAGAATTGAATTTGAGATTGGGGCTAATAGCATGTTCCTATGAATTAAGGTAATTGTTTTAGCGGGTGCCACTTAATTCAGTGGGAAAGCGGCTCTGGTTTACTAAGCACTTGTTCTGTGTCAATATCTCGAATGCAAAATGGACAGGGATTGCTTCAGCAATGACCTGAAGTGGCCTTTTTTTTTTTTTCTAACCCTATTGATTAACTTGGTTTTCAGCAGGGTTTTGCTGTCTATTCTAAAGTTGGAAACAGGAAATAATATGCTGAAATAAATTCCCTGGAGCACAGCCACTTATTTAAAAAAAAAGAAAAAGAAAAAAGAAAAAAAAAGCAGCAATGAAGACCAAAACACTTTGTTCAATGTATGGGAGATGCAAAACTGCGTGGCGATGTGCAAAATATAGAGAGGCTGTAGGCAGGAGGGTGGCTAGGAACTGGAGCACCCAAAATATTCTTTGATAAAAGCAAAAATGAATAGACCTTGCTCTATGTAGGAGCAAAGAGAAGGGAGAAATAAATAACCCCTTCTCCCTTTCCCCACTGGAATAGCCCATTGGCTATTGACATTAAAAAGAGGGAGTTTTTGAGGGCCCTGCAAATCTGAGGGGTGTAGTAGGGGCCCCAGGGATAGCCCTGGGCTTCAGAAGGTTGACCTTTGGCCTGAGGTAAAGGAGATTTGAGGTTCCTGGAGGGGGAAGAGAGAGAAGAGTGTTTCTAAGGGATGAAACGGCAGGTGCCCAGATCCAAGGACCCAGAGGGGGTTTGGATACAGAGTGCACAGGGCCAAGGGCTGGCTCAGGATCCCTCTGATTCCTTTTTTGGGTTTTCATGGTTTTGGCAGTATCGGGACTGGTAACGTTGAAGTGGCTGAATGGGAAACCAAGCTGAGCACACGTCGGAAGCTGGTTGAGCCTAGGCGAAGTACACCGGGTCAGGCATCTGGCTTCCTTTCAGGGCAATGGCCTTGACCTGGCTGGCACCCAGTGCGTGGAATTGGGTGGGCCTGGAAGCAGGGACCGGCAGGGGCTGCCGCAAACCCAGCAGTACCCAGGACAAATCCAGCCCTTCTAGGAGATGGGAGCCGCCACTGCCGCCCCTGGGGACGATAGGTGTGAGCTGGTACTCCTGAAAGCGGCAGTAGCATCATAGAGCCCAAGACTTTCATGAGGGTTCAGATAAGTTTGGTTTAGGGCACAAAGTCCACTGTGGTAAAGGAGGAGCACCAAGACTGAAGGCGGTTCAGAAATGGACGGGAGGTGGCGAGTAAAGCCAATCATCGCGGTCACCTCTGAAGGGAGGATTGCCAGATAACATGCAGACAACACAAAAAATTTAAATTACAGATAAACAAATAAATTTTTTAGTATATATATGGCCCAAACATCACATTTCTATTTTTCTTTGCTAAATCTGGTAACCCTATCTGAAGGGGATTGCAGGTGCTTTTTATTTCCTCCTTCGATGCTTTATTTATTTGCTAAATTATCTCATAAACAGGTATTACTTTGGGATCAGGGGAAAATAATTCTAATCCAAATCCTACCATCTAATATCGGAGAAAGTGGCAGTTCGATCGTTGGGTCAGGCTAAGGGGATGGACAGTGTGGAGACAAGGAGGACGTGGAGTAGCGGGAACCCCCTGCCGGCAATCTGTCTGGGTCCAAGGCCCAGCCTTCCAGCAGCTTCCAGTCTTAACATCCGTACCATCGTGAATCCGTTTCCTTCACATCCAAACTCCTAAAAACTCTGTTTTTCCCTTCCTTCTCCTCTAAATTTATTAACAGCCTCTGTATCTTGAGTCCTGAGGCCTTATAAATCTTTCTTGTTCATCAAGCCTTTCTTGGGAGAGAGGGCCCTCGAAGGGTACCTATAAAATCATATGGATACCGAAATGCGGACTCTTACTCCAAGGTTCAATCCTTGCTCATTTTTTTAGCCTGTTTGAATTCTTAATGAAATTCTGTTTAAATATACATACGTATGTATTAAAAGAAAAGCATCTTCAAATATTTAACATCTAGACCATTGTCAGAGCACCCAGCTGGATCTCACTATTTAGCACTAATTATAAACAATCCAGTCTAGCCTTTGTCTTTAATGGTTTTATAAGTGCAAGGCTTGTCTTCCTAATTAGACGATAAACTGGTCTTCTGCTTCTCTAATCTCTCAGCACCTGCCACAGAGGGGGATCCACGGCAGAAGTTAAATGACATGTCTCCAACCACTTGATTCAAGTCTTCCGTTTGCTCCTCCCTGCCTAAGACCCCGGTCCCAGTCTAGTCTTCCCCCTCCCACCCCATTATAAACAGGCTCAGTTTCCTTACCCATCACCATAACATCTGTATCTCCTGATGGACAGGTTACACTCTTAATTTAGCTGGTACATTACTCAGAATCACACTTCTTAAGCTATTAGGTACACCCAGAATAAACCTCTACTTCTCTCAAAATGGGGGGAAGAGGATGTGAGTCTCTCTGATTTCCTAGTGTTTGTGAGAGTACTAATTAACATGTATTAGTTATTCACAGTATTGTTGTCGATATAAACTTGATAGCAATATCGCCATATAATATCATTTAAAGAAATAAAATATATTTTCCCTAAATACAAAAGCAATGCAAACTTTAAAAATAAATAAAAGAACACACAAGGGCAAAAAACAAAACCGAACTTTAATTCTTTTATATTGTAATCACTTCCTATGTATCTTTCCAATATTTTTCTATTCATAGAGATATATGTATATATCCACCTAAATACGTATACAGATACAGAAAAACATATTTTTATTACAAAACTCAGATATAATTTTGTCTTACTTTCTTCATTAAACAACTATAGTAAATGTTTTTCTGCAACCAGTCCCTTATTATTATACATTCAGGTTATTTCTTATTTTTCTCTCCTGTAAATAATGCTATGATAAAAGTCCCTGTTCAGCCACCTCGTGCCTACGTCTGCTGTATTCCTTTAAGGAACCAGTTCCTAGATAGGAAATAGTTGGTACTGCATGCTTGTAAGGCTTTAAGTATTTATCTAAACTGTTTTTTCAAAGAGGATTGACCTCACACTGGGCCCTTGGGAATCTTGGTGAAAAGGAGGGGGCTTTGCATTCCTATTCCTGCTGTTCACTCATATCTTATTAGGGGGACAACAGCTTTTCCCAGTTCCCCCACCTGCCACCCTGTACTTCAGTATTTCTAGCCACTAAATTCCATGCCAGCCTTTCTTTTAAGTGCCTTCATTCATCCATCCAACAATTATTTTTTGAGCACTTACTATGTATGTGCCAGGCACTGTTCTAGCTGCTGGTGACATCGCAGTGAACAAAATCAAAGGTTGGTACCGACTCTTCCCATCTCATAGAAAATCCCCACATCATTCTCCCTTCACAAAAGTTTTGGTGATTCTGAACCGGATGCCCAGCACCGCATTAGGTGTGTGGGGCACAGGAAGTACAGGGTGGGCCTCTGCCCTCTGGGAACTTTCCAACAATTTGAAGGAGACAAATCACAAACACACACACACACACACACACACACACACACACACACCAGCTAATCTCTGGGTAGAGGATGTGACTGAGTGCTAAATTGTTGAGTACAGGTGGTACAAAGGCTGCGGAAGTTCAGGAGAGGAGCTGTATTTATTAGTAACTTTCTAGGTGCAGCAAGACCTTTGACCTGGGCTCTGGCCCAGTCCCTTCTGGATGCAGATGCTGAGGGCCCGAGAAGGGAAGGCAAAGAGCAAGGCTGTGCACTTTTTGCATGTACCAAAAACACACCCTTGTCTGAGGCAGGGACTTCTTAGAGGCCAAACTCAGCAGGGGGATAAGGCAAGCTAGGAAGCAGGACACTGAAAACATCTCAGAAATGTAAAAGGAGAGTGGTAACAATTTGGGCTCTCCCTACCCCATAGAGCTGAATCCTTGAGTGCAATTCCCTCTAAATCATGCACCCAGTCTGCGGTGGACAGCCCAGCTTTTTTCCCATGAGGCCTGCCAGGTAAAGCCTTTATAATTGCCCATGGTTCTGCTGGAAAAGTCACACATAGGATTTTGGGCTTGATATATGCAAGTGAAAAGAAATCATGGCAACAACAGTCATAACTAAGCTGATCTAGAAGTTTCCAGGGCTGTTCTGCTCCACCTAGATATGAAAGGCCAAGAAAGAGTTATTACCTATTTGATATTTATAAAAATATTTTCTCACCAAAACTTCTAATTTTGTTAATTTTGTTATTAAAAAAAAAAAAAAAAGTTCATTGCTTGCCACGCTAATTTCTCCAGAAGCAACCACTTTTACTCTCTTAGCTGACTTTTTTTTTTTTTTTTTGGTCACTCATCTCTAGATATTATGCTTGTATTGTACTTTTTTGCTGTTTCAGTTTTAGCCATTGTCTAATGATTTCCTATTATGGATGATAAAGACCTAGCTTCTTTCCTCCCACTGCCCTTACTGCATACATGCTCCCTTCCCAGCCCCAGCTTCCCAATCTAACAACACTGTAATTTGGGTCAGAGCAATATTTATTCTTTACATCATTATGGCTCAGTGAAAGTTATCTGCAGCCAAGCCATATACTACACTATGATTACCTCTCTGTACTCTGTTTTCACAAGAATAGTTATCTTGTTTTTTGTTTGTGTAATTGTCTGAGTTTCATAATTCATCCCCAAATTCTTCTGCCAGTTGTCCAAGTCTTCTCTCAAGAGGATCACATGGGTCAGTTTCTCTAGTCGTTTAATCTTCATGAAGCACCTCTCCTAGCGCCTTCTGACCTGCTCCAGCCTGGGCTGGCCGCTCTCTACCACTGGTACCCATCTCTCCTCCCAACGTCTCCCTTCCCCATCATCTGCGTTCCCTTCATCCTTTCAGTTGCCTCTTGGGTTTCCTGCATCTCGAGTCTTCCTCTAGGTTTACTACCTCTTTTTGATGGAGCATATCCTCTAGCAGCTTTCAGAAAACACTGAATGGGAAAGAAATTCTTCGGACTTTGACTATGTAAGAACGTCTTTGTTTTTCTTTTACATTTATGATAAAAATATTTTTTATTATATTATTTGACCAAATATTCTGTTATTTCATTCCACTTCTTTTACATTTTTTTCCGGCCTTATTGTGATATATCTGACATATAACACTGTAAGTTTAAGGTATACAACATGATGATTTAATATACATTTATGTTGCAAAATTATTACCACAATAAGGTTAGTTAACACAGTGGTGTTTTGATTCGTTGTCTGGCTGAATATAGAATTCTCTAGCTTGGAAATAATTTCCTTCCAAAATTTTGAAAATTTTGTTTCATTGCCTTCTTGCTTCTAGTATTGCTGTTGGGAAATTTGTGGGTCCATCTAGACCTTTCCAATCCAGACGATGTCTCTGGTATGGGAAATTTTATTGAATTATTTCTGTGATTTTTCTTTCTTTTCTCCATACTCTCTCTTTCTGGAGTTTCTATGCTCAGTTCTCAGAACTCCTGGACAAGTTTAATTATCTTCTCTTTTCTGTCTAATCTTTCATCTCTTTTACATTTTACTTTGCTTTCTGGGAGATTTCCTCAATATTAGCATCCGAGCTCCTATTAAGTTTTTCAGATTCACTCTCATATTTTTAGTTGTTAAGAACTCTTTGTTTATATGTGCATATACGTAAAATATGTAGTTAGTATATTATGTCTTTATATGTATTTCCTTATATATATTTTATATGCTATATTTATGTAAATGATGGTTTGGGGGTAGGTGGGTATTGGTTCTTATTCTAAGCAGCAATCTCCAAGCAACTTTATTTTTTATTTGTTTTGGTCTCTATTAATGTATTAGAGGATTTCTTTAGATATCTGACAATCCTTAGTTTGTCTGTATATCTATCTACCTATCTATAACGATAACTTGTATAACTTCAACCATATGCCAGGCACCATTCTGAGGAGTTCACAATTACCATCTCGTTTCATCCTTACACCAATCCTATGAGGTAGGGCTATTGTTATCCCCATTTTAGGGGAATCGTTCGTATTTAAGTCCAGGGCACAAAGCATCTCTTTAGAAGTTCTAGGCTATAGGTGAACTTGTCAACTATAAACTTTATCATAGTGGGTTTGGGCCTTTTCCTTGTGGAACTCCTGTGTCAGTGTCTTTAGATCTTTCCTTCGGAGTTGGTCCGATTATCAGAGGAGACTCTGTCAGCTCCTGCCTAAAGGGTGAAGGTCTGGCTGCCAGACTTCTGGGAGCTAAGTCGGGGAGCTGGCACCTGGGAACTTGAGCGGACCCGAGCTAATCTGCTGGCATTGAATCCTAGAACCACTTACCAGCTGGGTGAACATGGACAAGTTACTTAACCTCTCTGTGCCTCAGTTATCCCAGCACGGATGATGATCATAACAGCACCTCATAGGTTACTATGATAAATAAAGAGTTCAATACTATAAAGCACTTGTAACATTTCTTGGCACATAGTAAATGCTCAATAAATGTTAATCTTGCAGTTACACCTGAGTCGGAAATATGGCAGGAACCTCGGGCAACCTCAGGTTGCTCCCGCATAAGAAATACCACCTGTGGTATCTCTTCTAGGCTCCTGGCATTGCTGTTACTATCTTTTCATGACAGTCTTAACTATCAGATCAAGCCCCACCTTTAAAAAGTACTTTTGAAGAATGCACTCCTTCCTGAGAGCTTGGCTACTGGCCCAGGCCCCAAGCATCCCTGGATGGGAATTTTTCTTTTCAAACCATAATGCTATAGAGCATTTGAAGGATTCAGTTGAAAAACCAGTCTTCAAAATAAATGCAAACACAGTGAATTCCCAGTTATTCCAGGGTGGAATCAGTGTCCAGGTCCTGAGATATTACATCCTCTGCCAGCCCTGATGAATTTCTAACTCGTTAACGCGTCACTGCAGGACAGGCCATGCAACTGAAGATTATCTCAAATATGGGAATTTCACTGCTTAATAACAAACTCTTTAGAAAGAAAGAGGTTTTTTGTTGTTGTTGGTTTTTTGTTTTTTTTTTTTCTTTTTGGTCATTTTTGTAAGGAAAAGAGGAACTAAGGCACTTTGCTAAGAGAAGTTTTAAAAGTTGTGAAACCTGTGTAATTACTCTATCTCTGTCTCTCATCAGTGAATAGGTGACTCAGTCTTTCTGTGGATGAGCTTCCTTATCTGTAAAGTGAGAGGGTTGCAGAGAGATGGCAAAATACACATTTGCAACACCACTCTTTCTGCAACCCACCAGAGTAAACAAAGGCCAAAACAAAGACAAAACAATTTTAACCATAATATGACTAGGAAATGACCACAATCTCACACCATAGATTCAAAAATTATTAATTCACTTATTCCTACTCCTCCATTCAACAAATATTTATGGCGTGCCCCTGATGTGCCAGCACTCTTCTAGATGACAGGAGCTTCATTAGCTACATATGAGAAAACTAAGCCCAAAGAAAGAGCAGCAAGGTCTGACACCTTTTACCTCTAATTCAAAACGGGTACAGATTTAGGAATCTAAGTAAGAAAGTTCAGAATGGCTCTGTAGTAAACACTTTAATCTTTCCAGGGAGAGGTCTGGTTTTTGCCCACAGCTTCTGGGAGGTAATCGCTAAAGCCCTTGGAATGTCATGCCTGATAGGAATGTTTTTGTTTGTCCAGGGCTTTGGGTCATTCCAGATAGTCTAACAATGTGATTGGGGGTGGGGTGGGGATGGGGATTGGGGTAACAGAGTATCAGTGTGACCTCCAGAGGGATTGGAGACTGAGAGCAGTCACATGGGCAGTCTACCAGTCTATGTGACAGAGCCCTAATAAGAACTCTGGACACTGGGGCTTGGGTGCTCTGTCCTGGTGGGCAGTATTCTGTATGTATTGTCACACATCATTACTAGGAAAAGTGGCACTGTCCCTCAGTCTACTGGGAGAGGACAACTGGAAGGTCTGTGCTTGGAACTCTCTCGAACTTCTCCCTATGTGCCTCTTCCCTTGGCTCATCTTAATCTGTATCCTTCCACTGTAATAAATCATAACTGTGAGTGTAACAGCTCTGAGTCCATCTAGTGAATTAGAAGTTCTGAGTCCTTCTAATGAATTATCAAACTTAAGGGTGGTCTTGGGGGTCTCAGAACTTGGAATTGCTGTTGCAATTGTTGAAGTGAGCATGGTCTTGTGGATTATTGCTCCAGAATGTTATAGGGTCCCTTAACATGGATATGAAATAAGGGGCAATGAGCAGAACATAGAAGATAAAGGGAATGTGTTGCGCGGGGCCCATTTTCAGGACAAAGAAAGGCCAGGTAGGTGGAACTGAAGGATAACTCTCAAGGCTATGGTCCTGCCCTCTCACTCAATTTCCTAACTGAGAGCAGCCTTCAGGACTGTCTGGTCCCCAAGTGAGAGCACAGCTCAAACCCAAAGAAAGCTCTTCTTTCATGGGATGAGCTACATGCAAAGGGGAGGGAGGACCAGAGGAAACGTGTTTAGACTCTTTTCTATTGCTGCTCGGTGCCGGCTTTCCCACTCAAATTCTAAGTATACTTAACAGAGCACTTAGGGAAAAAAAAAAAAGATAGAACAATTAAAGGTCATTCACAAACAGGATTTCTGGCAAATAATAAGCTGAAATAGAATGTTCCATCCAAAGATAAATAATATGCCTCCCTCACCCCCAAGAATTCTGTGCATTGATATGACAAAGTGAAAAGAGGAAAAGATGGGAAGAAATATGTCAAGCACAAGTTAGATGAAGAATAAAAGAAGAATTATTCTTGAAAACAGGATATATTTTTAGACTATACTCTCCAGAGTGTAAAACCATATAGTTTTACAAAACACACTCAAAAAAGATGATACCACAGGATGATAATAAAATCTAACATCTATTCGATATTTACTGTGTGCCTGACAGTAAATCGTAGTGTTTTACATGTATTTAAAACCCACAACAATATTATCTCCATGTTACATATGAGAACATCAAACAACTTTCCCAAGTTCACTGGTAAGTGCTAGAACTGGGCTTCAACCCCAGATGGGTTGACTCTTCACCTCTATGCTATACTACCTGAAATATTTGAAGAATTTTTACCAAGTTGATGACAATAAAAACCTAAATAAATTCCAAGAAGAAGAAACCATACCGGCTATATTATCTGACTGCAATGAACAATTTTTCACTACTCTATCCTAATAAACGTAAAATCTAAATGAAATGAATAATTTTCAAAAAAATAATTATTAAAAATAAGCAAATAAGAAAAAGACAACTTCAAATTAGCAATAATAAGAAGAAAAGCCATGAGATAAATTGAGAAAGAAAATTGTCAAAGTGCCAGGCTGGAGAGTTTTATGGGTGAATACTTCAAGGAACAGATTAATTTTGATGCTATTTAAATATTCCGGAGCACTACAAAATAAGGAAAACTTTCTATTCTCCTCCCCATCCCCTACGAATCCAGCATGAAAGTGATGCCCAAAACTGATAAATGTGGCAGGTGCACATGCTTATCTGTGTACACACACAACCTGTGCATCAGATGAGGTGCTTTAAGTTGCATGTAATAGAACCTTTTGTAAAAGTGACTTAAATGCCAGGCTATTTATTATCACTTATTATCAAACCTAACAGAAGTCCAGCGGTAGGAGTTTTCCTACCTATGCCGCAGTGCTTACCTGCACTCATCCTGTGTTTTGATATGTTGATGCCCTGTTCTGAATGATTGGGGAGTCTATATTATATCTGTTTTTATATATTTTTACTATCACCCCTGGAAATTTAGTATCTTCTAAAAGTGATATTTCAAATCAGCAGGAAAAATATGGCTTATACCAATATCCACTTCATTTTTTAGAAGAAAATACAGCTGGTTTCCTGCCTCACCTGTCTTAGTGTTCATTACCAATAATTCAAAGATTAAGATGTTAAAGAGAGAAGAAGAAGAAACCATAAGCTTCCTAGAGGAAAGTAGGAATGAATTATTTGTACAGTCCTGCAGTGAGAAAGGCCTTTCTAAGCATAATGTAAAAAGCACAAGCGATAAAGAAAATGTTTGATAAATTTGACCACTTAAAAAACTTGAACATTTTATATGGTAAAAAAGGACATTCTAATAAAGTCAAAAGTCGAAAAAAAAACAACCCAAATATATGAAAACACTGCCAAAACTTATTTACAACACATATGACAGATAACGGGTCAATTTCCCTTATGTAAAAATAAATGAGCTCTTACAAATTAAGGCCTAATGATTAATAAAAATTATATAACATCACTAATACACAGATACAAATAAAACAAGAATGAGATTTATTTGCTCACTAGGTATTACCCAGTGCTGGCTAGGGTATGGGAAAATGGACATACTCATATGTTTGTTACTATAAATTTTTAGGAGGAGAATTTGTCAAATCTATTAAAATTTAAAATATTTATACTTATTGGCAGAATCATTCCTGGCAGCATCATTCATAGCTCCACAAAACTGAAAACAACTCAAACATTTATTTACATGGGATCAATGAAAGAAATTAGAGTACACTTATTAATTCAACAAAATGTTGATTGTCTGCCATCTGATGAAGCTTGTATTGTTGTGGGAGGAATGGCAGAGGAAATAAGTAAACCAATAGCCATACAAGGTTTGTGATAAATGCTTCAAAGGAAATAAACATGAAGAGTTGGCAAAATATGTTCTATAGTCCAAATCTGGCCAGACGCTTTTATTTTTTTTGGTGCGACTTGATAGTTAAGAATGATTCTTACACTTTTAAATCATTGGAAAAAATCAGAAGATGAATAATATTTTATGATGTGAAAATTATATGAAATTTGAATTTCAGTGTCCATAAATGAAGTCTTATTGGAACACAGCCATGTTTATTTGTTTGCATATTGTCCATGGCTGCTTTTGCCACGGCAATGGCAGAGTTGAGTTGTATCTATAGAGACCATCTGTCCCACAAAGCCTAAAATATTTACTATCTGTTCCTTTGCTGGGAAAGTTTACTAATCCTCATTTTATAGGGAATTAATGGAGGAGCCAAAAGAAATGAAAACATATGTCCACACAAAAACTTTTACACAGATATTTATAGCAGCATTATTCATAAGAGCCCCAAAGTGGAAACAATCTAAGCTCACATCAGCTGATAAATGGACAAATAAAATGTAGTAGATCCAGACAATGGAATAGTATACAATAGTATAAAGAGAAATCAACTGTTGCTACACCATGGATGAAGCTTGAAAACATGCTAACTGAAAGAAGTCCATCACAAGAACCACATATAATATGATTTCATTCATATGACATGAGAATAATAAGCGTATCTATAGAGATAGAAAGTAGATAGTGGTTACTTTGGCCAGGGGACTTGGGTAGAAATAGGGAGTGACTGCTAATGAGGGTTATGAAAATGTCTATAGTCCTCATTAGTTTCTTTTGAATTTTTTGACTATGGATATGGTTTTCTAGTTACCTGGATACCAGGTAAAGGAAGCCAAGGAAAACAGATATAATTCTCAGTGTGCTGATCCAGGAAAAGGCACATTTCTGGTGCTGCTGCACCAGTCCTGGACTGTTTACCTCTGCACTTCCTGTGATATAAGAAAAAAAAAATAAAATCTTTATTTTGGTAAGCCACTCTAGTAGGGTTACTGTTGTGTGAAACTAAATATAATTCCCAACTGATACAGTGGGTTCAAAAGCCAGGAAGAGAAAAGAAATGGTCAGATAGCCAGGAGGAGAACCAGAAAAGTATAGCAACTTAGTGACCAAGGGAATAGAGTTTGCACCAAGGAGCACCATTTGCTGACAGTTGTAGAATGGGTCAGACAAGCTTGGCAGACCAGAGCTGTGAGTGAGATGGTGAGGCTGGCAGGACAGTAGAGAAGAGGTCCATGGAATTAAGGAGGTAGAAGTCAACATACTTGTCAGGCTGTTGACATGAATGTTGAAAATGACTGGGATGATGGCGGGGTAAAGGGAAAGAATGAGAGTCAAATGCTAATGAGTTCGCTAGGAGTTTAAGAATGAGTCCAAGAGAGTAGGACTGAGTGCTGCATTTAAAGAGAGTAATTACCAGCACCCAGAGTTTCACCAGCCAGTCTTGTCTTGGTGGTGTCACAGCAACTGTTTTTTTCCATTTTTCCATAGTTGGCCAGATGCTCAAGAACAGTCTCTCACTCTAGTGATTAATAAAGTTGGCCCTAGAAAGCCATTTGCCTATTGACTAACAGTGGGAAATGTGCCTTTTCCTGGATCAGCACACTGAGAATTATATCTGTTTTCCTTGGCTTCCTTTACCTGGTATCCAGGTAACTAGAAAACCATATCCGTAGTCAGAAGGTTGTTTGATGAGCCCAGAATGGAAATGAAAGCATGCCTGCTTAGATCAGTGTGCTTTTTTAGGAATGGTGGTATAGATGAAGCCCCTTCTCCCTCTCATCATCTGGGCTGTGTACACCTCTTTCACCTTGGGCTCCAAGTCTTTCTTCAGTTGTGCAAAACGCCTAGAGCTGCCGAAACTATGGCTCCCTTCATGCTGTGATCTGAGCATAAGGACATCCACTGGTCATCTGGGTAGGTGTGATGTAGATATGTCCCTGTCTTCTCAGCAGCTAATTTCGAAGCCACCTATAGCTAGGTGGTGAGTCTTCTGTAGATGGTTATTCCCATCTGTCATGTATTGATGAGTACCATTTTCACCTTTAGGGAGGGATCGTTATTTAGCCTCATCCTCAAAATCAGAAGGAGGTGGTGTGCATTATTGATACCCCTATAAACCAAAGACAAACATGGATAATCATCACTTCAGTTCTTCCCAGGTCAATATCAGAATTTCAGGTTACAGAACCAACATTACTTCTAATGGTGGCCACACGGTTTTTTCAGAGACTACCCACAGGGGGCCTTGGGCCAAGGTGCCAACCCACCTATGCTAGTGCCTGGTCCTTTCTGCTCAATGGGCATGGGATGGTCTTCTCTGTAGAGCAGGCAAACATTTGCTTGGTGGCTGACGAGTGGACTTTTTGGCTCAAAAAATATGACCATTAAACCCATGTGATAACACTTGTTCTGGGTGTTTTCAAAGTAAGTAGGGAAATGTTTGGAAAAGGTGAGCAAGGTCACAAGCAATATCATTTGTCCATAGACATGACTCTGTGAAGAGTGCCTTGGGTTGGCCAAGCCTCCCACTGTGTGGCCCCACCCTGGTCTGAGTATACCTCTTTTAGACAATATAGCAGCAAGGTGCTTGCCCAGGACAGCTGGGGTATGGACCCCTGGGGCTCCTGGAGCAGTAGAAGGCCCTAGAGAAAGGCAGTCTGAAGATAAGATTTGAGGCAGCAGTCATCAAATTCCTGAAAGGACCACTAGGAAGTCAAGATTTACCTGGATATAAGAGACCTGTACATGCCCTAGAGGCAGAATGACTTCTTTTTGAAGGAGATGTGATGTCTGTGGAGCTTCCCTCAAGCAGAGGTCATGTATCGCTGTCAGGAAGAACATAGAAAGAGTTCTTTAACTGGGAAAAAGCTGAGACCTTAGGACTTTTGAGGTCCTTTCCAACACTGAGGTGCTGGATTCTGTGGCAATTTACTGGACTTGTATGTGGACAGTATCCCATGTTTATGTGTGTGTGTGTGTGTTTATGTGTATTCTGGCCATTATTTGTTAAAATCCTCCCAGCCATAATCTTGAAATGAATAGAAAGAAATGTTTTGGTTGAGTGTAAATGGTCATGACTTTGAAAGTAGATATTAAAGCTTTGGTATACTTGGCATTGAAAATACATAGCTTCCTTGTTTCAGATGTACTAATATGGAACATAGCAAAGAAACAGTAAGCGAAAACATAGCAGGTGTCAAAAGTGTAAACAGCATACCTCCATCTATTTTTAAATGATATATGTATATAAATATATATACTTGTATATTCATTACATAACTCTGGAAAGATACCCAGAAACTTGATAACAGCAATTCGAGCTAAGGAAAAATGAGTGGCTGAGTCTATGAAAGAGAATAACTTTCCACTGAATTTTTTTCAGTATTTTTTTTTACTTTTGAGTAATGTGGTTGGGTTACCTATCAAAACAATAACAGCAGCAACAACAACATTATAATAATAACAACAACAACAATAATAATAATAAACAACCTTAGCTGCCTTACTGAGAAACCCGTTAGTGGCAGGTGCAGAGGGGCTCCAGAGAGGGCAGCCTCTGGGGGTCTCAGGAAGGTAAATGCCCATATTTAAATACCATTCAACCTTGCCCAAGTTTAGAAATCATTTGTGGTGAATTCCATGTGGAACTGGATAAGCTTGAAATTGAGCTGCCCTCAAGTGGATCATAAAAATGAAAACGGGTTTCGTGACTGTGAATAGTAAACAAGTGGTGTTACCTGGGCTTGTGAGCACTTTGCTCTAATTCTTACACTCCTGGATGGGCAGTCCAGACGCCTGGGCTGGGTTTTCATTTTGTCACTAGCTAGTGGTGTGACCTTGGGCAAGACACTTCGTTCCTCCTAGGCTCCTGGAGAAGTAACATGCTCACAAATTCATTATCGAATTCATTCTGTCTGGACCAGAGTTTGTGTGGAAAAACCACTGCAGAGCAATAAAAACCAAAGGCTGGTCTTGAGAAATCAGAGAGCCTATCAAGGAAACCACAACTGAGTTGGACTAAGCCTCGAGAGAATTACCATATCCTGTTTTCTGCCTGAGTCTCGGCAGACTCTTTAGGTTCCAATGAATCACCCAATCTCTGTCCTGCCCTGCTCTAGGCACAGCTCACTGCACAGATGGTGCTGGGATCCCAGCAAGCCTCTTTAGGCGGTAAATCTCTTCCCCAGCGCTAATCCCAGTAAGCATATGCTTAATTAGGCAAGGCTATGTGGGACTTCCACAATACAGATGACTGAAAGTCAGTGCCGGAGATGGCTCATTTTCATCTAAAAAAAAAAAAAAAGAAAGAAAGAAAGAAAAGGAAGAAAGATACACACATGGGTAAGGTGTGACTAAGTTAAAGAGACCGGTTTTTTTAATCTTTGAATTTTTATTGTATACTTGCCTTTACAGAAATTAATTTTAACTAAAACACCACCCCAAATTCTCTTTTGATCTCGTTTAATATGCAAACATATCTTTAAAACTACATGTTATATTTTTTATTTCAAAGGTAATGCATACTTTTATAGAAAGATAATTTTATTTCTAAAATAACATGCTTTTATAAAAATGTAATTTTATTTCAAAGGTAATACATTCTTTTTATAGAAAAAAATTTGGAAAATACAGGGCTACATAATAGAAAAAATAAAACTCATGAAAGACAGAAGAAATAGATACCACGTTAGCAAGGTTGCAAATTACTCAAGTTATACTGAGCTGTGTTAAGAAATTGTTTCATAATGTTATAAAAATTTGTAGATGCTCCGCTATTTCTCATGAGTGCTTCACCCCTGGACGGTGGAAGCCTTAAAAGACTTGCCAATTAATAGTATTCCCATGTCCTCTAGTTTAACATGTACTTTTAATTTACAAATTCAGATTTCTCAGAGAGCAATTCCCCATGTGGTGTCAGTTGCTCGGGGTTTGGAGAGATCTGCTACCTGAGCCTGGTATTAGTGCTGAGCCTGCTATTACTGCCCACCTTTGGATTACGTGCTAGCATCCATTGTCAAGGTCTTTAAGCCCAACGATTCAGCCACATTCACTTTTGCAGGTTCCCTGACCCTCTCAGAACTATTGCATTCCCTACCAGGGCTTTTGGCTTCATGTGGATCTTTTGCTTGTCTAACATCTGCGCATCCTGCCTCAGCCTCTCTCTGCCCATGAAGGAGCCACAGGCAGGGTTTCTCCTATAGTACATACCAGGGAGTGAGCTGCTAGCTCCAATGACCTCAGGCTTCCCCAAATTTATTTGGATGTTTGAGTGCCTGCCTGGCATAAGTGGGTAGGAAAAAAATCAGTCTTTCTCCTGTGCTCTTCCCAGCTGAGCAGGAAAGGTCTGCCTTGGACTCTCCGTTGTCTTTGTATTATATTCTCCTTGTCCCTAAGTCAAGTAGCCTCAGCATTTGGTCATGATAGGTGGAAGTGGAAATTTCTTCCAAGTGGAAGAAATTATATGCCCTGAGTCCTCCTGGATAGCCACTAATCTGGTTAAACAGGAGCTACAGGAATTTAGAAATCCCCTTTCTCCTGACAAAGTCTGTCTCTCAAGACTTGTTCTATGCTGTAAAACCCTATTTTGGATATCAAAAGCAAATTGTTAACTCTTCCTTTTTCTTACAGCATGAACTGTAAGTAAAAACAGTAAGAACTTCTCCTACTCACTATAACCCCCAACACCTCTCATTCCCCTTCACCCAACTAGATGAATTTCATAGGCTGATTAAAGTCAAAAGTATAGAACCATAAGCAAAAAATCACACATTAATATACTTAGAAATATTACTCCAGTTACATAATTTTTATTGTGCATTTTTTTGGCGACTAGTAAGATTGAACATTTTTAAAAACATGTCTCATGTTTATATAAATATAAAATATCTTCTTACTGCTTTAGAATAGTTCTGTATATAGTAAGGCTATTAACTCTTTGTTTTATTTAATGTGTAATTTTTCTATAAAATTTTTTTGGTCTTATAAAATGTTTTATGTAGTAGACATATATTTTTCTTGCATTTCTATTTCTTTCATAATGTTATACTTAGAAAAGTCTGTCCGAAGACCACTTAAAATATTCACTTATTTTAATCACTAAAATTTTATGATTTTATTTTTTCCTTTTAATATATTGAGAATTTATTTTAGGGTATAGTGTAAAGTGAAGCTCTAACTTGACTACTTTTAAGTTGTTATTTTTTCCAGAATCATTTGGTGAATATTCTAGAAACATAAATATTTATATTGCTGTATTTGGTGCAGATGTATTCATTTATGCTTTTCATCACTCAACTTTTTTTTGAATGGCAGGCATATACAACTTCTTATATCCAAATGAGTGATTTCCTCCTGAAGAATCTCTTTAGAAGACTACATAATTATTTTAAAGGTCCTTCCATTGCGGGAAAGTTCTTTGCTGATTTCCGTTGAAAATTGTTTTTGGAAGCAGCTTTTGGGCCACATAGAAAACCAGTCTTGTAACTTAATAATACTTATTTTCAGACCCAAAATTGCATGCTACAGTTCGATTACCCACCTTATTTGCCAGAGAATCTGATTCCAAATGACTCCTTCCTGTTTCCAAAGAGAAAATATACTTTTGAAGCATGCTGAAAATGGAGAAAAGGATGGGCCTCAGTTCTGTTACGTTTGTTTTAACACTAGTCTTATGACTTTATAGTTGCATTTGATCAGGTGAGTGTATGTGTGTACACAAATAAATTTAAATCTTCCTGCTCTGCATATTTGGCTGTAACTATATATTAAAGTCCAATCTGACAAAGAGGAGCATGAGGAAGAGTCATGTGCTCCTGGGAAGAAGATGACCTTCTAAAGATACTGGCCTCTAAACAAACTCAGTGGTCCTTCTCTCTCCCTCCAGGAAAAAACTCATTGGATCCTGATCCTCCTAGATTTAGATTCACCAATGAAAATTGCAAGTGATTCTTGGAACAGGGTAAGCTCTGTATGTCAGTAGAGAAGCCCACGGTTCCGTTTAATTTTTTCTGGGGCCCTACACACTTCTAATAACAACATTGACTAAAGGGAAGAAATGCCAAAATTGATATCCCTCTGGATTTTATACATTTCCCAATTTTCTAATTGCTACAGCTACTGCCAACAAAACACACTGAAAGAATGCCCCATAAGGAGAGGTCTCAGAACACACCACAGGATAGGACTGCAAATTTCAGTGATTACAAACAATTAGAGCGGGCAGCCAACATGTAATTTTCCTTTTAGGCATGGACATAAAATGAAAAACTACTTACTGGGTTGGAATAGATAGAAACAGAGCCATTTCCCTTTGTGTAAAAATCATACTTGATCAAGTGGAGATTAAAGCTAATGTGCTCTCCCCCCATTTGCTTTTAAAATTGAGAAATGTGGAAATTAGTAAAATTAAACTCACAGCTGCATTAGCTGCAAGTAACAAAAACTCCTATTTGATCTCGCTTAAGCGAAAAAGGAGAATGTTTTGGCTTGTGGGAAAAAAGAAAGAGTTGAACATCCAAACGATGGGCAGGGATGCGGTGGAGCCTCCAGGAACGTTTGGCATCGTGGCCCCAAGTATGACTAGAACCACCTCCGTCTCTTCTGCGTTTTGGCGTCTTTCCACACATTGATTCATTCTCTCTAGCTGCTGACTGGCCTTCTCTGTGTTTCAGAGTAAATGTCCGTCCTTAGCTCCCAAGTGTTATTATCTCTGCTACTGGAGAGACACTGCCAGTCATATCGTTTTTAGTTCGAAGTTAAAAATCCTGCTGTAGGAAGTCACTGCACAAACTCAGAAGTACTCTTCAAAATATAAATATTGTAGATTTCAACGATTTCTGCACAGATGGGCATAAAGTGTTGAAGAAGGGGTGCCTTTTCTAGTTTCCACAAAGATGCCATATGGGCTTGTAGTGGCCCTGGGTAGGGTTCTGATTGGCACAGATTGGGTCAGAAGCCCACCCCTGGGGCAATCAACTATGAATGAGGTCATCTAAAAACATAGCAGCCCCTATAGGATCATTATAAGTGGAAGAGGGGCAGTTTTTAGAAAAGGGAGGTACGGTTCCCTAAAGAAAAGCATATCTGAGTGCTGGGCAGGCAAAATATAAATTGTCTACTATACTATTATAGCAGTTTCGTGAGCCTATTGCACATTTTCTCTCTCACCTTTGGAAGAAGTTTTTGCTTCTATTCTCCTTCTTTGCTAAATTTAAACTCTAATAGGGCAAGGACTGAAGCTTTACATGTTACCAGAGCCAGGGCAAATACTATTTGTTAAAATAATACATTGATTCATTTATTAGATGATTAGTCAGAGTATGAAACATGTTCGTTGAATTGACAGACCGATCTTCTTTGTCTTCTATGCTATCCACACAAGATTCTTCGGCCCATGTTGTTTCTCTTGGGAAGAAACCTAGTTTATTGGACTCAGGCAGGCAGCTGGAGTCTAGTTCTTGCTCCACCACCAGTTAGTTAACTTAGGGTGGGCACTTTAACTCCCTGTATCTCTGTGTACTCTTTTGAAAAAATAGGAAAAACCATATGTACCCAGACCTATCTCAGAAAGGTATCGTGAAACCCTAAGAGCAAAATTAATGAATGTGAAAGTGTTGATAACAACAAGCTGTTTTAGAAGATTAAGATTAATCTTCAGGCATTATTTGGTAGTGTGACTCCCCTCATCAGAAAAAAACACGTTCTTTCTATGGGTTTTGCAAGCCAAGTAATATCCCTGATTATAGACTTTTATGCTTCTATCAGTTGGCTCTCATCAGAGAACGGTGATGTAGCCATTCTTACGGGGGAATGAAAAACCATGAATGGTTGAATTTGATAACCCTATATTACATCGCGAGGTTAGTTTAAGGGGAGAAAAATACTTTTCTAGTACCAAACCATATTGTTTCTGCTGTTGTTCTGAATTTACATACATTGAGATACATTTTTCAACTAAATCCTTTGGTCTTTTCTTCATCTTTGTTTATTTTAACTGTGTATCATTTTCTACTATTTAATCATATTAATACTATTAATGGCAATAGTTATCATTTACTGAACGCTATAGGTAATCCTAGTAGCCACTTACTGAATATTTTGATGCATCTAACACTATGCTTAACATGCTACCCCAATTATTTTTTCCAACAACCCCATTCGATAAGCACTATTACTATCTCCATTTAACAAAGTAGGAGGAAAGGCACATAGACAATGTTGGAGCTGGGATGGAAAATTATTTGTATCCAATTCCAAAGCATGTGCTTGTCTGGCTAAGTGATAAAGCAATCCCTGGTAAATTTCTTTTTGGCCATAGCTATCAGCTTGCCACTGTAACAGTAGGTCCCATGTCATTGTCTTTGTAATTTTTACAATTCTCATCATGCTTTGCACAAAGCAGGTACTCTATATGTGCCAGGCATTCTGCTAAATTCTTTATAGGTGTTAACCGATTACTTGACCCTCATAACAAAACCTAGAGATCTGTCTTATTGTTATCTCTATTTTGCAGAAGAAGCTAAAGTTCAGAAAGATCAAAGTGATTTGCCCAAAGTGGCCCATTTAAGCCAGGAACCATGTCTTGAAGTTTTTCCTGCCTCTACTAAGTCCCTGCCCTAAATGGGCTTCCTGAGACTCTGCCTTTGAACTGATAATTTGTGAGGCCTGGGCTTGCTTGTTGAGGATGCCCCACTCTCCCAAAGCCCAAGTCTGTGAGTTTTTGCTTTAGTCTTCTCCCTAAGAGCCTGTTAACCAACCTCCCAAACAGCAATATTTCCCAAACAATCTATTAGACCATATTTAATTAATGCTGTTACTCGAATCTTCTATATCCTTTCTAATATTTTGTCTACTTGATATAGCAGTTTCTAGAAGAGGCAGATTAATGTTCCACATGTTCCAGATTAATGTTTCTTGCATTTGGTGACTATAAATTTGTCAATTTTCCCTTATAAATGTATCAGTTTTTATTTTGTATATTTAAAGGCTTTGTGGTTGGATAAACATAAATTTATAATTATTAAGTAATTTCATTAGATTATTACTTTTATTATTTTGTGGTATATCCTATCCCTATATGGGTATCATGCCTTAAATTTTATTTTGTTTGATATCATGTGTGCTATCCCCACTTTCTTTTGGATAGTATATGTATGGGAAATATTTTCCATCCTTTTATTAACTTTTCTGGATGGTTTTGTTTAGGTGTATTTTATAAGCAATATATAGATGAGTTTTTAATCCAATTTGATAACCCCTGTCTTTTAACATGTGAATTGAATCATTTTCTATATGTTAAAATTATTAATATAATTTAACTTGATTCTATCATCTTACTTCGTGTTTTCTATTTACCATATTTTTCTTTGTTTATCTCCATTAGAGAATTTTGTGTACAGATAAAATTTTCTATAGCCCCTATTTCTAAATCTCCTTTTTGGAAGCCATAGATATTGCTTTTATTCTTTAAAGTGTTTCTTTAAATGTTTAATTTGTACATATTTAAATGTTTAATTTGTACATATTTAATTTTAAGTTTTATAACAAATTATTTAATATTTCTATCCTTCTTTTAAAATGATAAGAACATAAATACACTTTATCTATTGAACACCGTGCCCTCAATCTTCTTATCATTGTTCAGAATATTAATTTACCCTCTCTTTTAGGAACATATATCATCATTTTTATTTTGTTAGTCAATATTAATTAAATTTATGGAAACGTATTTTCCATTCTGTACTCTCCACTTTTTTCTTCTATTCCATGCCTTCTTTCTTTCTTTTTACTTCTTTCGTTTTTCTTTCTCTTCTTCATTTCTTCCTTGTATTAAAAAGTTAAAGTATTCTCTTTTAGTGAGGTAGTAAACTCTCAGGTTATGTATATGTGTCTATTTTGCCATTTCTTAAATGACAATTTAACTGCATATAAATTCTAGCTTGCCAAAAACATTTTCTTGCATTTGGGGGATATTAATCCATTGTCTTTTGGCTTGTATTAAGAAGTAAGAAGCCAGCTATTAGCCTAATTGCCATTTATTTTTAGGTAATTTATCTTTTTCTCTAATAATTCTTAAAGATTTTAAATTTATTTTTTATATTTTGTAGTTTTTACTATAAAGTATCCAAGTGTGAATTTAGTTTATTTTTCTTACTTGGAATGTAGTACTTTTAAACCAAGGACATGTATTGTCCTTTAATTCTAATAAATTTTCAGCTACCACCTCTTCAATTGTTGTTTCTCCTTCATTCTCTCTATTTTTTTCTTCTGGAATTCTTATTAGATGTATTGTGTACTTTCTCAATTTATCTTACATGTCTCTTAACTATCCTTTAAAACTTTTTATGTGTTTTGTGCTTGCATTCTGAGTGAATTGTGATACTATCATCTAATTCACTCCTTTTGCTCTTTAAAAGTGCCTAGTGGCCTACTGAGTTTTTAATTTCAAAATCTGTATTTTTATTTCAAAATTTCCAATTAAATTTGTCATCTATAGCTATTTTTATTTCTGCCTGTTTGTTCTTTTGTCTTTCATTTTATGAATATGATTTTAGCATGTATCATGCTTATATTTAAGTCTTTTTCAGAATAACCTTCAAAATTTATTTCTAATAGACCAAATTTGTATTTTAATTACTGATTTTGATTGTTTTCTTTCTTTGCCTTAGATTTCTTCCTGTGCCTTGCATAATTTTAATTCGCATAACTCACTTTGAGAAGATTTGTTTCTATCTCTCGTCCCTATTTAGTAGATTTGTGATTGCTTCTTATTAGTTTCCCCCACTCTCACCCCAGTATCTCGGTCTAGGTCTTATATATGCAACTGGTGGATTCTGGCCTGATAATGGTACTGAAGATGCTTCAGATCCAGTCATCAGGCCTGTGGGCAGCTTGTTGCAGTTTCTGGCCATGGGACTGTGTTTCTGTCTCCTATCATCCTAAATTTCCCTCCTTCCTTTATAAAAGTTTTAAGCACCCATTTTAGTCAACAAATTTTCTTTTTCAGCTTCTTTTCATCATCAGGAAAGTGATCCTGGCTTTGATACTTTCCCATGTGGAATACATTCGATCTCCATTGTTCTGGAGGAGTTGAACTCTTAGCCACTGCTGCTGCCTCTAGATCAGAAGCCCAGGAAACCATAGCTTCAGCCTTATTTACTGCTTTATGTTTCTATATTGTTTCTGGGTCACGGAGATTTTTATCTTGTTTTTGAACCTGGTTATTTTACTTTATTTTTAATAGTCATCCATTACTGCTATACTTTGGAGTAAAGGCGATGCTTCAGAATTTGCCATCTCCACTGGATATTTTAGCTCCATCATTTCACAGTAAAGAGGTGAAGGGATAGTCCTCAGATTGAATACTAGCGTATGTACTTATTTATTTACACTTTATTCTATAAATGATCTGAGGAATTTTATATAATACTTAAAATAGTGAAATATAAGTAAGTTTTAAGAAAAATGTAATTTACAATAGAATATTAATATTAGGAGGAAAAGATAAAATTCACATATTCACATACACAGATTGTAAGGTCCCACATTTTGGGTGGTATCTTTGGCTCTGAGCTTCCAGGATAGCCAAAGCGAATAAACGCAACAGATTACTTAGTTCTCTCTTTCTACAGTTCTTTGAGAAAAGGAAAGTTTTTTCCTGGCAACAAGTTCTAAGACAAATTTGTCCTGGGTGCATCATAGAGGAGCACTGAGAAAGGAAGTAGATGATGCCTTCAACAACTTTGTTATAACATTAGTTTCCCGATGAAACCCTACGGCATAATGCCCGCTCAGCTAGCATATGGCAGAGTTGAGACTAATTCAGGTATGAGTTTTAGTTAGATATTCTTTAAATCTCACAGTACTGCCTCCTCTCTGGGTCTCTGAAAGATCTCCATGTATGAACCATGCGTTAGATCACTTTGACCAGCATGAGGCAAGAGGTGACTCCTCTTATTGTTTATTTTATTGTTTTTGTTGTTGTTAAAAACAAAACAAAAAAAACAGACAACAACAACCAAAAAAAACAGGAAATCAACTCAAACTAGCTTTATCAAAACAAAAGTTTTACAAAATTTTTATAGACTCATGAAACCAAACTGAATAATTATAGAGAAGGCAGGGTAGCTCTGGCTGTAGAGACAACTGACTCATGGGAACCAAACACCGCCAGGATCCTCTCTCCATCTTATCTTTGTTTCTGTCTTGTGTTGCCCTAACTCCTTCTGCCTGTGAGGCAGTGTAGGTGGTCATAGGCAGCTGCAGCCTCCCATCCTCTTAATCAACAAGGTAAATTATGCTTCATCAATGGATCGAGTTAAAACAAACCTTGGGGAGGATTGACTGATGTGGTTTGGATCATGTGCTCACTGAGGGCCTCGACTAACATTTATTAAGCATTTACTATGTGCCAAGCTTTGTACTAGATCTTCGTGTGAATTATATCATTTAATCTTCAGAATAATCCTGTAGGAAAGGTAGAAGGCAAATAAAAAACAATCACTCTTCTAAGGCCCATGGCCTTGGCCTCTCAGTTTTTGATCCCTCTCCTGAAATGATCTTACCCTCCACCCAACCAAGTCACACCCTCCCATAGTCATACCCTAAACTTTATCTTCAATAACTTTATAATCCTAATTTTAAGTGCCCTGGCTCAAACATTCTTGGATCTCATTGGGTTCTCTAATTCATTGATCTTATCACCTTTCACTGCCTTATGAACACTTTCTTTCCCCTCTCCCCACCATCATGCCTTTAATTCTTTCCCTATCTGGCTTTAAAACTATGGTTTATCATTGTCCTAGTTAGGTTCACTCCAAAGCTGACCCTGAGTCCAGGATTTGAGTGCAAATAGTTTATTTGGAAAACGATCCCAGGAAGTAGGGGTATGGGGAAGTCAGAAAGGGAAGAGAAAGAAGCGAATAAAGAGCATTTATTGAGCAGGTGTGTAGAACAGTCCTTAGTTATTCCCCGCAACCCCCAGCCATCCATCACTGGCTGAAGGTCATTCCTGGGACACTGACATCCCAGTACTGTACACAGGCCAACAGAGAAAGCCCTTGGATGGAGAGTTGCAGGTGCTTGGTGTAAAAAGCTGACAAGATATACTGTTACGAGGAGCACTAATAGTGATGGGGCACTAATGACCATTACAGTCACTTTATCGGATATGCCCCTGCTTGTATCTCCATCCATTGTGTTCTTCTAGTAAAATCTCACTCCTGGTGAACCCCAGTCTCTATCTAATCTGAGCACCTGAATGTGGCTGGACAAAAGCAAGCAAACGTGCTGATTGGTCTCACATTGAAATGTCTACCAACGTCAAGTGAATCTTTACTTAATTCTTTCTCCTACTCTCTGAAACATCAATTTCAGACTTTCTCATTTCATGAAACCTGCAAAAATCCCTTTCTCCTCCTCACATTTGATTCTTCTTGCACCTTATTTCACTAAGAAAACAGATGTTATCAGAAGAGAGCTTCCACATGTTTCCCACTACCACCTACTGATACCTACTTGTACACTCTGCCTTCTCTTCAGCTTTAACAGACCAGTATTTCCCAACCTCTTATTCATTATTACACCTTTTAAGGAGTCTTTTTATATATATTTTTTCCTAATTGCACCCCCCCACACCCATGATATTATAATACAACAGATATATATCTGTTCATGTGCAGCATGAATATCTGAGATTTATACATATAAAGAGCAAGAACCAATTTTCTCCCCAATTGAGAATGTTTGCAACAGGTGAACCATCCATGCTGCCAAGCCCTCCACTGTGTACCAGGTCCCATACTCTCTCACCAATTTAAGAACATCACTCCTAGTTATCTACTCTCTCCTGTACTCCTGCACTACCATTTCTTCCTTTCTATTAGATCTTTCCCTTCAGCCTACAAAAATGTTGTATGTTCTGGCTTATTAAATCTTCTCTTAAACCCACATCTGCAGTCACAAGTCTGTCTCATTTTTGTATTACTCTTTACAAAAAACAAACAAAAAATCCTCGAAATACATGTCTATCTTTGCTGTCTTTATTTTCTCTCCTCGATTCTTTCAACTCATTCTGATCAGACTTTCAGCCCCACAGCTTTACTTAAACTGCCATTGTCATGGTATCAATGTTCTCCACCTTGCCATGTCCAAAGGTCATTTCTCAGCCTTATCTTCCTATTAGCAGCATCAGGCACAGTGGATCTTCCCTCTTCATTGAAACAATCACCACTTGCTTCTGGTTTACTTTTGACCATCTTACTCTCCTTGGCCAAATTTTCTTCATATTTTCTCCAGGTATGTCCTATGGCCTTTTCTTGCTTTTAACCACCCTCTCTCCTTACATGAGTTCAACTTTAATGAGCCCTGTACTTTAAACATCATTTCTCCCCAAAAGAGGTGGGGCCTCTGTCTCCTCTCCTTGAACCTGGACTCTGCAACTGCTTGACCAATAGAACATGGTAGAAGTGACACTGTGCCAATTTCCAGACCCAGGTCTTAAGATGCTGGCATCTTTAACTTTTTCTTTCTTAGGACACTCGCTTTGGGAGCCTTGAGCTGCCATGTAGGCTGTCTGAGGCCTCTGGGCTGTGAAGAGACTGGGCTGCATAAAGAGATTGTGTGGAGGTGTGCTGGCCAACAGACATGTGAGTGGAGATGCCTCCAGGCAATGCCAGCATGAGCTGAATCAACCCACTCTTCAACCTTCAGGTTTCCCAGCTCAAACCCTGGAAATAGCGGAACAGAGACAAGGCATCCCCATTGGGTCCTGCCCCAATTCCTGATACACAGAATTTGTGGCAGTTTTATGCCACTGTGTTTTGAGGTGGCTAGTTACACAACAAATGATAACTGAAACAATCCATTATTGTAATTACTTCTCAACTCCTTTGCCCATCTCTCAATTCTTTATTTTCACATGGTGAAAACTCAATCTTGGCTAATCCAACTCTCCCATTATTCCACACCTGCAACCTCATAGCTGAATGTGCCAGAAATATTCATCTTACTCAGCTTAAGAGGCAGGTCTCTAAAATGGCCCTTGCCAACCAGCCCCTGCACCTCCTTTGCTCACTCTGCTCCTTCTTTGCTATGCCCTAACTGGCCTCCCTGATGTTTCTTTCTCAGGGCCTTGTACTCACTCTTTCCACTGCCTGAGAGCCTCCATTCCCGGATCTTCACCACCTGCATATCTTGGCTCCAATGCTACCCTCTCAATATGGACTTTTCTAACCAACCTACTGAAAATGGCAAATAGCCCTCTACCCCTACTCCAGCATGTCCTGTTCTCCTTCCCCGCTTTATTTCTTGCCACCAAACTTAACACTCCCTGCTATTTACTACCCATTTTCCTTATTTTCTATTGCCCTCCCTTCTGCATCTAGAATGCAGTCCCTGAGAGAAGCGAAATTTTTGTTTCATTTACTGCCATTTGCTGTTTTCTGGTATCAGAATAGTGCCTGACACATAGTACTTAATAGATATTTTGGAATGAGTGACTCTTCATTCTGGGATGTGCTTCTACAGGCAAGTTCCTGCTAAAAACTGCAATAGAAATTCCCCTACACCCGTAAGCCTGGCTCTCCCAGTCTTTGGTAACTCCTTACTGGGGACAGTTCTACCTCCAGCACCTTTAACCACTTGCCTCTTTGTTCTTTCTGGAACCCTTGGGCTACATTGCTCCTATATCTAGGCAAAAGCGCATTTTGATGAAAGTGGTGATTATTTCAAAAAGCTCCCAATTGCAACTCTTGTTCTCCCCTGTGCCCATGCACACATACTCTTTAAGTCCCTTGCATCCCAGGATGCAGCCCCGTCTTGGGAACCCAAGCCCAGAAGTAGAACCAAGGCCCTAAAGAGATACACATTCATTTCCATGGTAGTTGCCAGTGTCCAAGCTCCAGGTCTTAGAAGATCTTTTCATCGCCTTTCCCAGTGCTAAAGAGCAGATATGCAAACTAGACCCTGAAGGTCAGTTAAGAGAGAACAGAGCCCCATCCCTGCTCACATGATCCAGGAGGTTGTCCACAGGTCTGCTGCACTTGGTATAGATTTCCTGGTTTTTACCTCAATTGGAAATGTCCACTGTAGCTCGTTGATCTTAGGCGTTATTTCTATGGGAACTTTTGTTGTTTTTAAGAAAAATTCCTTCTTTGGGGGGTCATTTGAAGATTAAATGAGATAAAAGGTTAAGAATCCTGTGCAATGATAGAACCAGCCATAGAGTTTCACTCTCTCAACCTCCTCCACACCACCTCCCACATTCCCAGTGGAGCTAGAAGTTCATTGAGACAAGGAACCATACCTGCCACCTTTTCGCATTCCTCAAAACCCACAGAAGAGCCTCCCCCACAGTTGTCTCCTCTAACAAAATAGAAGACCCTACGGGGCAAGGACTGTGTCCTATTCCTTCTCTCCCCAGCACAGTGCACACTCTCTAATACAAATAGATTCTCCAGGAGCACTTCGAATGGATAGAAAACTTGGGTCCTTGGCATCTTTGAACAGAAGTCACAAAACGTCATTGGAGAGATAATTGTTTGATTAGCTTGGTAAAATATTTTATATATTGGCAACCAATTCCAATAGCAGCAAGGCTGTATATGTTTACCAGGCCTTCAATATCCATTAATAAAACTTTATTAAAAACTTGGAGAATTTTGTAAACTGATTGGCAGCACACTTAGTGACAGAGAATTAGAAGAGGGGAGAAGTTTTAGAATAAAGGTATGGTCTAGAAAGTAGTAGAGAAACTTATATAGGAATGTTCATAGCAGCCTTATCTGTAATAGTTAAAAAGTGGAAACAACTCAGATGTCCATCAGTTGATGAATGAATAGACAACTGTGGCATATCCATACAATGGAATATTATTTGGTAATGCAAAGTAACGAAGTACTGAGACATGTTACCACATGGATAGACTTTGAAAACATTAGACTAAATGAAAGAAGCCAGTCGCAAAAGGCCACATACTGTATAATTACATTTTTATGAAACATCCAGAATAGGCAAATCTGTGTGAGCAAAAAAAGTATATCAGTGGTTGGCTAGGGCTGAGGTAAGGGAAGAACGGAGAATGAATGCTAATGGTGAGATTTATTTTGGGGGTCATGAAAATATTCTAAAATTAGATTGTGATGGTCATATAGTTGTGTGGATATACTAAAAACCATTGAATTCTAGTTTAAATGGGTGAATTAATTATGTTATGTGAATTATATCTCAATAAAGTTGTTTTTAAAAAGTAGCAGAAAAAATTCATTGCAAGTTATACCTCAATAGGCTGTGAAAAAAAAAAACTTTTCTAAATAATCTTTATTTGTAATAGTTCTACTTGGTGCTTCCTGACAAGTGAAAAACCAAATTGCTAAAATCTGGGCCTTTAAAATCCTCACACATAGGCCAGGAAGCCCCATTCGCCATTGACCAGCTGATGGGTGAGAACTCACAATGATGAGATGCTAAAGATGCCAGCAAAGCTAATGCTGCCTGACGAACTCAGGGGAGGGAGCTGTAAATGAGGTGAGTGGAAAGATATTCCAAGTATGCAGCATAATTAGGAAGGAAACAACAAAATCACATTTGTAGTGTAAAATGTAAACACATATCTGGAAACTGACAGCTTGTAAAAAACACTATAGTTTTTGTGTAGACTTCTCTCTGGCTAGCTGTTGGATTTAGGAAGTCTTCATTTCAGGTACCAGTATGGTTGGTGTAGTTGTAAAGAATGCTGATCTGAGACTTAGGACACCCACTTTCTAGTCCTGGCTCTGTCATTTATTCACCATTCAACAAACAACTATTGTAAACCTATTGTATATCAGGTACTGCATGTAGCCCTGGTGATCCAAAGTTCAAAGACACAGACCTACCTTAGGGATTTTATTTTTCAGAGAAAGGCAATAAAAAAGTATAAGTGCTATGATGAAGGAAGGGACCTATTCTCTCTTGAGGAACGAAGAAAGAAGAGGTAGGAGTGAGGAAGAGGCTTACCGTTGATTGAAGTCTACAGTTTCCTTGTTAAGTGTTTGCTTGTCTTACAAGCATCTCAGCTCCTTGTAGAAAGGGAGACTTTTCTATCTTATTCATTTCCTAAAACAGCTTTATTGAAACACAATCCTCTTACCATACGACTCATCCATTTAAAGTACACAATTCAACAGTTTTTAGTATATTCATAGATTTATACAATCATCATGATAGAATTTTAGAACCTTTTTATTACTGCAGAAAGAAATCCTGTACTCATAAGCAGTCACTCCCCCATCCCACCCTCTTCCACTTTTAGGCCTAGCCAACCACGAATCTGCTTTCTATCCTTACAGATTTGCCTATTCTGGATGTTTAATACAAATGGAATCATATAGTATGTGGTCTTCTGTGACTGGCTTCCTTCCCTTAGCATAATGTTTTCAAGATTTATCTATGTGGTAGCATGTTTCAGAACTTCATTACTTTTCGGGACTGAATAATGTCTCATTGTACGGATATAACGCAATTTGTCCATTCATCAGTTGAAACAAGACATTTGACTTGTTTCCACTTTTGGCTATTATGAATAATACTGCTCTGAGTATTTGCATACAAGATTTTGAATGGATATGTTTTCCCATTTCTCTTGGGTGTATACCTAGGAGTGGAATTGCTGAGTCACATGATTACTCTGTTTAATCTTTTGAGGAACTGCCAGACTGTTTTTCAAAGTGAATGTACCATTTTACATTTCTCCCATCAATTTTTCTACATTCTCTATTCTTGCCAATACTTGTTATTTTCTGTCTTTTTGACCATAGATAATCCAGTGGGTATGAAGTGGTCACATTATTCATTTTTGTATTCTTAGTGCCTCAAAAGAGAACTTGGCACAGGTAAATGCACAATTTTTTTGTTGAGCAAATTTGAGAACACGGTGGAGCTTTGTCATTTGGGGGCTCCCCAGTATCTGACCCCCTTTCCCTTATTTGGGGTAATCTAATGACTACTGGTAAGAAGCGGATCTTAATTACAATATAGAAGCCAAAAATGTCAGCTCCTTACTTTCCCAGCCCTGCCTGCACTACAGCAAGAAACACATGCTAAGCCTGGTAAACCTAACGGATCTGCCTTGGCTTCAAAGAGGGAGCTCTGGCAATGCAAATTAGGTTTGGTGGAGAATCCATTCTGACGGCAATAACATGTACTGCAGTGACATCTGGTTTCCAGGAGCAACAGTGCTGGTAGTGCCAGTGGTGGGTGGTAACAGTGTCCGGTGCCATCGAATTAGAAATGTGAACCTAGGTATCCTGTATTGGATAGTGGTGGCAGTGATGGTCTCCTCCTTCAACATGCTGTTTCGTGATATTTCCTGTGATCCTAGCTGCTGCCCAGACTTCCTTGTCCTTGCTTATTGTCCGAGCCTGTTTCTACAGCCTTCCCAGCAATTGTGTCAGCCACCCAATATCTTTTCAACAGATTCCCTTCTCCTTAAATCAGCAATGTCAGTTTCTTCTGTTGGTTACAACTAAAAATCCTGGCTGTTACAACGAATACTGGATGGGTGGGTGGATGGGTGGATGAATGGATGAATGGGGTTATATGAGTAGGGGTTCATCAGGCACAAATGTATTCCTGGTAGGACAAAAAGCACAGTATAGCCACTGGGGAATGAGAGAGTATGGTACACTGGGAAAATTGCCAGGAGTTCAGGCTGGCTGGGGTATAAGAGTAAGGTGGGGAGTGATGAGGTATAAAGCTAAAAAGATTAGCTTAAGACAGATCATGAAGGATCTTTTAGGTTATGCTGGAGTCTTGATTCTATTGAGAAAAAAAAGAAAAAAGAAGACAACTATCAATTTAATCAAGATAGTAATGTTATCAGATTTGAATTTAGAAAATATGCTATAAAAAAAGAAAAATCCTGGCAGCAGAGAGAATAAATTGGAGGGGACTAAGATTGGATACAGGAAGACCAGTTAAGTAGCTATAGCAATAATTTAGATGAACGATGACAAAGGTCTGAATCAAGGAAGTGAGCTTGAAAAGGAAGCATTGGATCTGAGATACATTATGGAGGTAGAGCCAAGAAGGCTCTACCTCATTTCCATATTTAAGAATTAAGAAAGATCATGGATGACTCCACATTTTTGGCTTAGGTAAGTTAGTAGATGGTGATGCCATTTATGCATGCATTCATCCACCCAACAAAAATTTAATTAGCACTTATTATGTGAGGTGCTGGGTACAATGCAGTGAATAAAACAGACCTGGTCCTACCTTTGTTATGGCAACAATTACTCTATATCAGGCTCAGTTTATGACATCTCAGATTTTCTAGGCCTCACCATCTCTGGGCCCCTCAGCCTCTCGCTCTGTTTCAGCCGCTACCATGAGTGACTTAGTTAAGTCCTTTGTGGACTTAACTGTCCAAAGCCCATCAGCCACATACCCACAATTTCCCTCATCACTTCTGGACTCCAGGGCAGGGCACCTTGCTTTTTGAGTGGCTATCAAAGAATATAGATAACACAACTGGAAAGTGTGGAAATGTTAGTTTCCTGTGGGATAATCTTTGACCAATAGGACACAGATAAAAGTTTCTCTTTCTCATTAAGGCAAAGTCTCTCTCTATAGTCTGTTTTGGGGATGTCCTGTATGGCCAAGTGGTTGCACTTATCAAGAGACTGGCTGTTTTTCTTCAAGACTTGTCATGAAGCAGTGGTTAACACAGTAATGCATCACGGTGCATTGCTTCCCATTTTCTTTGCCTTTTCCCTCACTGTTGCTGCTTTGGGATAATACCTCCTAAGTAAAGCATCATTGCTTACTTAATCCTTGCATCAGGCTCTATTTTCCAGGGAACTAGGCTAAGACACACCTACATAGGAAGGAGATAATGAGTTCGAGTGAATTTGAGTGAAAATTATTTGCCCATTCAAAAATAGTAATTTACTGAGTGCCTCCAAGTGTTTGAATTAGGAATACTATGGTGAACAAAACAGACATGCTTCCTGCTCTTGTTGAGTCTACATTCAGTGGAGAGTGGTAACGAATGATAAATCCCTACAGAAATAAAAGAACACGTTAATTCCAGACAGTGATAAGAGTTTTGAAGAAAAATTTAAAAGGTGATATGATAGTGTGACTGGTATATGTGTGAGGGTACTAATCTGGATTGGGTGGTTAAAGGAGAAAGAATAGGTAGAAGATGGAGGACAGGTCTTTCACAAAAAGTGGCTGAAAGGACAGATCTGGAGACAAACAGTTCTGTCTGGTGCTGGGGATTTAGGTGTGGCTAAGAACTTTACCCCTATTTTCACTGTGATATAACTGGTCAGAACATGTGCATAGAAGGTAATGGGAACAGGGAGATTAAAGACTAGCAAAGGTATGGGTGAGGATGCTGACCAAAGAGAGGCAGAAGAGTTAGTGAGCAGTGCCCAGAACAGAAAAAGTAGCCAATATGTTTATAATCCCTGGCACTAAGTGGCCACAGAACTCTGGAGAAGCCTGGTCATTGGTTTTCTTATCTGTAAAATAAGAGCATTGATCAAGCTCCATGATTGTATGAAGGCAAGGAGGAGCTGATATGAAATCTCTAGGTAGCTATGTAATTTACCCCTTGAAATACACCATTGAAAAAGTCTTTAGGACTCGGTAGTAATTGGCTCTCTCCCACCATTAATTACATTCTGGCCACTCATCAGCTAACACTATTGTCAGACTCCTTCAGCAAAATGTCTTTTTCATAACTGAGGACTGTTTACAGTAAGGACAAACAATTGGGGCTCATTAATTCAATCATTAGGACACTGATTATACATCTATTGTCTACTCCAGTCAATTATGTTAAATAAGCTCTTCAGTCTTCATCAGAACAATTATGCTAATATGCTTGAAATTTCCCAAGAGTATTATACCTTCATACACTTACCCTGCCTAGCAGCGGCCTCACTCAGTCAATATTGTCACACACAGATAATTATAAATAAGGCATAAAGCCCTATTGCTGACATACAACTACCAAATTATACCCTTACAATAGAACTTTAAACAATTCGTGTATTTATTCTTTCAGAGTTAGACATTGGCTTGTTTAGTTTTTTTTTTTTAAATATGTAGATCTTAGATAATATTTAAATGCCTTTATGGGAGTGCTCATTGCATTGGAATTATATTGTAATTTTCCAAGTAATATTTGAGCAATCATTGGATTAGCTATCCAATGATCAATTGATCCAATGATTATTTATGCCTTTAAATATATAGCCAAGAAATATTAATTATCAGATGTCTGGAGAATGATGAGAAATATAACTTGTTTTTGCCAAATATTTTTCTCTCAACCAGAGCCAACATCTCTCAATCTCTTTCTCTTTAAATCTAGAAACTCCTGCCTGTACGGTTTGTATTCTTGAATGATTTTGGCCATAGAACAAGAATTTCCCATCATAATCAACCAATGCTTTTATGATAGGCACATAACAGATACCTGATAAACATTTGCTGGATTCAATTCTTTTTTCTTGTTTATGCTTTATTCTTGTTTCCAGCATTTCCCAGCATATGTTAAAGTTTTCATTTTTAACACAAACTAGCATGTGAATAAGGAATGTGTGTGTGTTTAGAGGCAGATGTATACATCTTCAATATAAGTTCATTTAAAACATGAAATTTCATCGTATTGAGATAAAAATCCAGGTGGTTTCGGATTTTTTCCATTATCATTTACAACAAAAGTAACCTCACACTTTTGTTCTTTAGAATTTTTACTTAGGTTACCTATCTCATTTAATCAGTGTCCTTTCAGATGCAAATAACTGGATCTTATCCTTAAGATATAGTAATGCTCACTGCAACTTAGTTCCACCAGGATGAGTGAATACTGAGATTGGATGCTGCAAAGATAATAGCTAAATTGAGGGCAAATACAAACTGGAAGGATGGGGCAAAGCTGTGTAGAATGTTTGCAGATCTATGACAGACACAGAATTCTTTTGCTACACAAATGCTGGATTTCACCTTACTTTAGTCTTAATATTTTAGTAAGGGTACGGGAGGACGATTGAGAATGAAATGCTGTATAACCTAAATAGGGAGACAAAACATACACACATGAGAAGCTAAAACATTGCTCAAGACTAAAGTAACAGATCAAGGTGTTAATCAAAGTGAAATCATGGTATGTATATCATTCTGACTGTGAAAGGAAACTCATAGGTGAGTGATATCCTTTTGGTTAGAGTAACCAGGAAGGGCTTTCTGGATTTACCAAAGAGATGGACTATGAGTTATGTCTTTTGGAAAAATCAGTATTTATATATATTCTTTAAATTCAAGCTACATAAAAAATATTTTTTTCCACTTATGACTTCCAGATTCCCTTTTCAGAAGTAACCATTACCATTTTTTTGTCTTTTCAGTAAATTTAACTACTTTTAAATTGAGTTGATTTTGCCTTCATTGATTTTGCAATGTCATGAGTAATGAAGAGTTAAACTTGGTATCTATCCATATAAGATCCACTTAATGTAATTTATACAATAAGGACCTACTGATTTTAGGTTTTGAGGTACCCTAGTGGATTTCCAAGTTGATTGTTGCCACGGCAATCCCTGCTTTATCTGCCTTCAGTTTCTGTCTTGACCCATTTTGGTTTAGATGCATTTCTAGCAGAGGGGACCGTAGGCATGCTCCTGTTTCTAAGCCCTTTGGGAACTGCATTGGTAGCCAGATTGCCCCTCCTCCTCTTTCCTCAATCCTACAGATCCTGGAAGGCTTCCTAAATGGAAAAGTTAGGAACCCAAAGTCTGACACTTTCGGAGAGATGGTCTTACTTACCTCAAGTATATCATCCACTGAATTAACATACCTTTCAAAGTACCCAACTCCCATCCTAGCGGCAGATTCTTTGAGAATCCCAATCAGCCTTGCTTTTGTTTCCATTGCTACTCACCTGGATGAACACCCAAATGTACGCTCTGGTCACATAGGAGAAAATATTTGTGTGACCCAGAGTAGCTTTTTATAGGCCATTTCATATTAAACTGGTTGGCTTGTGTTAGCAGGAAGGACCAAAAAACAGAAATAGGCTTCCTACTTCTAAACTGGAGTCTTTGCCCTAGCCCATCCTCCTTAGTGGCTCTGGGAAGTGGAAGCAGAGGCTTAGGAGGTGGAACAGCTCCACCAATTGGCTTTCTGGGTCTTCTCACAAGCTATTTTAAAAAAAGGGGTGAGCAGAGCTGCTTCTAAAATGACAGTGGAAGAAAACCACCCTGGAGGTCAACTTTTGAAGAAAGAATTTCTGCTGAGTAGGTTCATCTTAGCATAAATGCATGAAGGCAACAGAAGGGAAGAAATATTGACAATTATTTTCTTTTAATGTCAAAGCCCTATGTTATTCACTTTGATATTTATTTTAATAATCACACAACATATTTGAGTAGCTATCATTACAGGTGAGTTCCACTTGACAAAGATCACAGATTTGGAACAGAGTTGAATTCAAAACTATTGGCCTACCTCCAGGGTTCATGCTCTGCATCACAACCTCTCGAAGAGAAAAGTACTTCTATGTTTGAGGAGAGAGATGGTGGAAATGAAGATTTTGAAGGGAAATCTGGAAAACCTGTAAGGCTCAAGGAAAGACCAAATCAATCTCCAGAAGGCACCTTCCTCAGGGAAGCCTTCATTTCTGAAAAGAATGCATATTTCAAGAACTCTATTTGAAATGGTCATTTGTTACTTCCTGTTAATTGATTTGTATTTTTAGTGCCCCCTTCCAGCTTGTTTTGAGTTAATGAAATCCATGAAGGAGCCCATGAGATCGGGCGCTGGACAGGGAGCCAAGAAAACCATGTCATGTCTCTGCCACCAACTAACCTGTATGAGACCTAACTCCGCCCCACCCCGCCCCAACTTTAAGTTCTATGGTGCTTCCTGCCTAACAGTTTAATACTTGATGTGACTGATTAGTTGGGTTCAATATTCCAGCAGAGATTTGGGTGTCCCTAAGGTAAAAGCGAAGTTACCCGGGGTCCCCATCAGCTTTGAGCAGCCGGCAGCTTAAGGCCTTGAGGCGCAGATGTGTGAAGTTGGGCCTAAGAACTTCACCCGAACACGGAGAAACGAAGGGGAAGCTAATTCAGCACTTAAGGGGTATCGTGCTTACCTTTTAGACTTCACAAGGATCGTTAAGACAATGCATTATTATCATCATTTTCCCAAAGAGAGAACCAAGATTCAGGTTAAACAAAACTACCTGGCATCCTCTACCCAGGCCCTGTTGTTCGAGGAAGATCCCCGCCCTGGGCTTATTTACATCTCGGACTCAGCCCTGGTTCACCACCACGAGGGCCCCGCCCACTCGCCCGCTCATTCGCTTCTGGGCGCGCCCAGTGTGCGACCGACACCGCGGTTTATGCGGAATCCTCTTTCTGCCTCTGGTTCGTATGGTTTTCCGCGCGGGCCCCAGGCCTCCCTAGGGGATGAGCACGTGTTCAGTCCCGGCTTGCCTAAAAAAGGTGGGCAGGCGGCGGCCACCAACAGGCCCCACCCAATGGCGCTAGAGGGGCCGAGGAGGAGGACGAGGGCCAAGGCAATGAGGAACGCGTGATCGCCGGGGTCCGTTTTCCCGGAGCGGCAGGATACGTGCTTTCCCCTTCCTCCCTTCCCAGAGCCTCTCCTGGGAGCACACCGAAGACGAAGTCAACCGAAACCACGAGGGTCCCACCCCACCTCGTCCTCGGCTGCCGGCCGCCGGCTGCGCCTCGCCTCACGCTCTACGGGGGAGGCGGGACCAATCAGCGAGCGACGTCTCCCTTCCGATTCGAGGCCTTCGACGCGCGGCTCACACCCCGCGCACCTCGCGCGCTGATTGGCTGCAAGCGACGCCGGTCGGGGCGGGGGGGCGGGGCGGGCCTAAGGGAAAGGAGGTGGGGTGGTAGTGGCCGCGACTCGCGGAGCCCCGCTCGCGCCCTGGCCCTTCCCGGGCGCTCGACCTCCTTCTTTTCCTCCTCCGCTCGCCCCATCTTCTGTGCGCGCCGAGCGCTGCGCTCGGCCGGCGTGCCTCGCGCCCTAACGGGCGGCTGGAGGCGCCAATCAGCGGGCGGCAGGGTGCCAGCCCCGGGGCTGCGCCGACGAATCGGCGGGGCTCGCGGCCCGGGCTGGGAGGCGGGTCTACCGCGCGGCCGCGGTGGCGGAGGAACAGCTCCCAGCTAGCAGCCAGCGAGCGCCGAACAAGCCGCCCGGAGGTGGGTGCGCCGCGCCACTGCGGCCGGCGGCGGAGGGCGCAGGGCGGAAGCGGAGGTGGGCGGGCGTGCGCGGCCAGGGAGGGCTCGGCCGTCCGGGCGGCCCTGGGTGGGGGGTATACGGGCGCGCGCCTGAGGGGAGGAGGGGCGGAGGCGGCGGGACGCGCCTCCCCACCCCCTCCTTCCCGCGGGCGGCGGCCGGGCCCGCGCCCCCTCCTCGCGCACCGGGGCTGCGGGACGGGCACTGGCTGCGGGGGCGGGGCGGGAGGCCGGGCGGCCGCGAGAGTGTTTTCAGTTCCGCCTCCAATCTCCCATTCCCCTCTCCCCTCCCAGCCCCTCATCCCATTCGGAAGAGGAAGGAACAAAAGGTCCCGGACCCCCCGGCTCTGACGGGGCGGGACCCGGAGCCTCGGTCCAGGTAAACCTGCGGCACCCGGCGGGCCTTCGGGGCTAGGGGTGTGTTTGTGTTTGGCTCGGGTCAGTGAGGCTTGCCCCATCCCATGGCCACGGGGGCTGGTGGCTGGGGTGTGGCGAGGTCGGGGCAGCGGTGCACCCGGCCCTCGGGTGCTGGAACGCGGGGCTGGGAAGGCCGAAGGGAAGGGGTCGGCTCTCTGAACTGGCCGCCGCCAGGTCCGGGGCGGGGGCCTGCTGAGGCCCTTCCCCTTCACTGCGAGCACACTTGGTAGTTTGTGGTTCTGTTATTCAAAGCCGGAGGGACTGAGCTCTTGTTTCGGGAGTTGTTAGGAAGCCGTGTTAGAAGCGTGCAATACTTTGCTTCCACTTTTTGTGTTTTTGGTCGTGTAACCTTTGTTAACCATTATAGTCTTGGGGTTCTGAATTGCTTGTGTGTGCTCTCACACAGTCATGTACACAGTTAACATTCTGTTGAGATCCTTCTACTCACTTGTGAAAGTTGCTGTGAGTAGAGCCTATTAGTTTTTATCGCAGAGAGCTCTCTAATATCACGTATTTCAAACTTGGTTTTCAAATTTGTAACTTTGTTTTGTTCTCTCCTGGGGGGATACTGTCCTTGGGTTGGGTACTTTTATCTTTTACTTACTTAACCCTTATGTGGTTAATGGTTTCCTTTTGATCCTAAACAAAAGAAAAACAATTCCTAGGTTGATTTTGTTATTCCTTCCTCTTGACCCTTTAAATAGCTAAATACTACCGGTTTTGTTGTCAGCCTTTATTTAAAAAAAAAACATTTTCAGGTAAAACGAATTTGGAAGTAGCATTTTTCCATTAGTCATGTCTTGTTAGTTACAGTTTATAATATCCTAAATTTTGGTGTTTTAAACTTTTAAAATTACACATGTAGTGATTGTTAAATAAATAAATGATCGTGCAGACTTATTTGGAGTAATTCCATCTTTTTAAAACTGGGTCTTGAAATTTGAATTAACTTCCAGAATCCTGAATGATTGTATAATCTTAGTTCCTTTTCATTTTCTCTTTTCCAATTTCATATGAATTGAACCTGTACCACTGATTGTAAGGATGTTTTTCTTGAGCCTAATTATTTCTTGAGATAATAAATTTGCCATTACTCTGAAATTCTGCTATTCTAGTTTGACGCACTTAAAAAAAGGTTTCTCTTACATAGAGGGTGTAAATGACATAGTTAAATGAAGTTTGAGGAGTTTTAAAGTGACTAAATAAGCAAATGTAACAGATAGGAGAAATAATGTAAAGTGGATTTCATAAACATCACAGTTGTAGGATTTTCTTATTTGCCTTACGAAAACCATACAGGATGTCAATAAAATTTTCTCCACCAAAAGGTCATTTAGCAAACATTAATAGTAAATTTAGAAAGTAACACTGATTTTAAAGTTACTTAGTTTTTGCCATAAAATTAGTTGGGATAGTAAATAAGAATAGTTCAGGTCTTGTGGGCCATTCCTAAGGTGAGTGCCCACTTATACTCTTAATGTTACAATTAATTGACTTTAAAGGAGTTCATTGGCTAGTTTTAATTACTGTAACGTGATTGGAAACATCCATTTCTGGTGTTTTAGTAAGAAATTGCTCTTAGAGTTTTGTTTTTATACTTTGTAGCTACATCTTCTAAAGTGAATTCACATTGTAGGTATTCAGCAAAAGTTTTTTTTTTTTTTTAAGGTTATTACTTACCTATACTTACGTAGTCATAAGTGGTCAAATCTCTACACAATCTGTAAAGTTCATGAAATAATAGTCTTGTAAGAAACTGCAGGGTAATTTCCTGTTGTTTGTGGTTTGTCAGACTTGGTATGTGTTTTAACTCTCAAGTAGGAATTTGGGGATGGCATTGTATATTTCAGCAGAAATTCTTTTTAATAGAAACAGATTGTTTCTACAGCAAGGTGGCAACAGGTCTCCATTTCATTTTCCTGTTATGAATTTTAGAACCTTGTTGCTATAGTCTTGTTACTTCACATTGGGAGAAAATATGTAAGTGAAAAACACTCAGTTTAGCTGCATGATCTTAGACATTGAATTTTTACATTTTGCAGATATTTTCAATTGTGGCTTTTATAAAGATCTGCAAGCTTTCCTTATTCTTGTTTGGTTTTGATTGTTAGTTTTGTTTTCTAGAACTCTGAAGTCCTCGTTTTGTAGCAGCTTTTTTATACAGGTGTTTTTGTAATGCATATAAAGCTGTATTTAGTGCAGTCTGGCAGATGGAGGTTTATTCATATTCTTGGGACAAGAGTCATTTTTAGAGGATGGAGAGGGGCATGTCTTAGATTCCTTATCTTTTGATGGGAGTAGAAGAGCCATTTTTAAGCTCTTAGTTCCTGTAAGAGAAAAGATGTTTTTTTCACTAAGGGTATGTCAGAACATGTGAAGTAAGTTTTCAAAATGAAATTCAGGAGAATCTATGCATTTATTCAGATAACTTGTATTTATTGAACAAGTAGCATTTGTGCATTTATTCAGCAAATAAAATAGCCTTTGCTGTGCTGTGTGTCAAGCCTAGAGCAGGCCCTAAAGTATCTAATAGGAAACAAGTATACTTCTGTTCTTTAATGGAATTAGAAAAGTAGAAACTCCTCATATCTCCTGCCCTGTCCTCCAGTGTTTAGAGTAAGAAAATCATGTTAGTGTAAATTGAGGGAGCTCGTAATACATTACTGAGCCAGTTTTCTAAAGTATACTTGCATTGCTTTCTATAATGTAGAGGACAACATTCGAGAAGATATCAAGTGTTACCTCTCAGTGTCTCTGGGAACAGTCTGTATTTGGGGGTGGGGGGACTTTTCACCATTTTTTCACAGTCGATACAAATTGAAGATATGGCTTGTCTTTCAGAAACGTATTTGTTGCAGAGCAGGTGAACACTTGTAGAGCAAAGCTTACTTTGGCCTTTGTTTACCCACTGCTCATTTAGTTATAGAAACTGGTTAGGGAAAGAAGCAAACTTGAATCAGTCAGGTTCCAATGAAAGCATCAGAAATAAAGTGGAAAAAAAAAAACAAAACCAAACAATTAGCTAAATGAAGAATACAGATTGGGCTGCAATATCATGTAGTGGAAAGGCCATGGGTTTTGGAGAGAGAGCTTTGCTAATAGTAGGTTTCTCAGTTACTATATTAGGCAAATTACTTAACTCCTGAACTTTGGTTTTCTGGCTGAAAATGGAGGTAACACCTATCTCTTAAGGTTATTACAGGAATTAAATGATCCTGATTAAGGTACCTAGAACATTGCCTCAGATATAAGAGTCCTCTCAGATGAGGTCTTGTTCTCTTCTATTTGTGGTTTTCAGTTGTTTTCTTTCTAATCCAAATGTTTTGCCTATACTCTTATCCTTGACCTATTATAAAATGCATTTGAGAATCAGACATTAAGCAAAGAAGGCCTGGGGTAGTCAAACATCCAAATCCATATACCTTAAAGCTTTAGTCATAGAAGAGCAATTGAACCTTCAATCAGAACCTGTTGGCATTTATTTCACGTTATTTCTAACAAGGAAAGCTATCTGGCTTCTAAGCCCACAGTAGTTTAGAAACGAGTAGATTGTGGGTAATGTGGGAGCTTAAGGGATGTGTAGTGGGGGTGAGAGGATGGGGAACTGTTAGCCTACTGTCTATTGTAAGTAAAAACAGATAACAGCCTGTAAGGATAATAGAGGTAATCTACAAGACACAAAAACATATATTCAAAGCCTATCTAGCATGTCTGGGACCATTCAGTACAGGACCAGACCTGAAAGTGTAGTAATGAATGTTCATCAATTAGCTTAAGTCATGTTTGGGGAAATCTTTTTAAGAGTGCAGTAATCTACATTACTTACTTTAGATTGTCATTCAGGATGATTAACAACACGTGTTCTTAAAGCGATAGAACATGTGCTGTATGGAATGACTTATTTAATGGAAGAACCAAAGCACCTACCATGACCAAGATGTTTTTCATTTGTTTTGCCATTCAGTGTGCTATGATTCTAGACTGAAATGCCTTTCCATACCACACCTTTTCTTCAGAGTAAGTCATTCTTTTTGTCAGTCTGCAGGGGTGTCATGTAAAACTTTTCACTCAGGCTGTGAGATAGAGTGTGCTCAAGATTTCTGGGACCAACTAGTGTGGACAGTTGGCTGCTAGTCTGTTGAGGGCTTCTTGCCTCTTATATGTGAGTCCTACCCAATATTAGCCTTGATAATTTTTTTGGATCCTCCTTCCTACCTCAGAGTTACTTTTTAAACCATATATTCCATCAGATGATGATTGATGACGTAATATTTAAGAAAATATTTGGCTATTTAAGTAAAAAACAACCAGGATTTTTTTTTTAACTACTACTACAAAAGTAATCCAGCCTTTTTTGTTTAAAAAATGCTCAGTTAGAGGCTTACTGCTTGTCTCTCATCAATTTTGGTCATTTTTCTAGTTTGGTATAATTGTGTATGTTCGTTTAGGACATATTTCGATGTTGATTTTAGATAATATCTCAAGGATAGTTCTTACCTTCAGTTTTAATAATTTCATTGAAATGGAGAATATAATTTTGCCAAGCCAGGTGGATTTAGACAGTGCCTCTGGTTTGGCCAGATAGCCAGTAATGAAATGTTAGGGTAATTCGATGACTTATATATTTGCCTTACATTCTAGAATGTGAGTAGTTTTTTAGCTCAGTGGGTTCTTTTTAGATATGACTAAACTACACTGATAGGACAGGTGTCTGATAAATTAGATCTATCTTTAGGTTTAATAAGAATGATTAATTCTTATTAAAATTTATGAGTATGAAATTATCACAAATATGAAATTGTCACTGATTCTTCCAAGTAGTTCTGTAATTTTTGAAAAACTGGAATTACTTTGGTCTCAGGACTAAAACAATGGAGTGAGTATAGACTAGGTGCAGTCTGTGCAGTATACATGCCCTGAAAAGCTGCATTTTTTTTTTTTTTTTTTTTGGATAACCTACAGTATCCTACCCCTACCTACCTTCCCTTTTTAGTGGGGAGGGCATAGTTTCAGGAATAATACATTACGTTAGTAAGGAAGAGAAATCCTTCCTTACTACCCACTGGAAGTTCAAGTTTTTCATTCAAAACAGACTCTTGATCTGAGGAAGTAACATAGTAAATCTATGATCTTGTAATTTGCCTGTGTTTAAAGTACATTATCATATGCTGCTTCAGCTTGTTCCAAAAATTCTAAAGAGATAAAGTTAAGGTATTGCAAATATTAAGGAAATGCTCCTTAATCACATTCTTTACAAAATGTGAGGCGGTGAATCTGATTTGCAAAGTTCACAGGATGAACTCATAAATGGTGCATTGAAAGCTAGGTCCATGAGCTTTCTTTTTCCCTTGATTTGAATGAACTATGGAAACTTTTTTGTTGAGTGAAGATGCTCTCTCTGTGGCAGTGAATGCAAATTTTCCAAGTTTAGACCAACCTTTGACTTCATAGGCAGGTGGTTAGGCTGTAGTTCATGTAATCTGGCCAATTAAACTTTTCTTTATAAATTGTTTTAAGTATCAGGAGGGTCTAGCTTTGGCTTGAGGTTTGTGCATTGGCCATTTCTGCTTTAAACTGCTAGTTTTCAAACTTAAAGTGTACACACACATCTCTACACACAATAGCAACCATAAGGTTCTTTAAAAAGCAAAACAAAACATGCAGAATCTCAAAACATAAGGAGAATGGGTGGGTTATGAAGCTCTGCCTGCTCAGTTTTCCTCTTATTCTTACCCTTAGGAAGCCTTGGAAGCTCCACCGAAGAATAATACATTTTAGAAGAAAAATATTTGCTATAGACCTGCACTGTCTAATATGGTAGCCTTTGGCCACATGTAGCTATTTAGCTTTTGAGATATGGCTACTGTGACTGAGGGAATGAATGTTGAATTTAACTTTAATTAATTTTAATCTAATAGAAAGTCCTTTTGGACAGTGCTACTGTAGACTTTGTTTTGATTGCACTTTTACACCTTGAGGACTACACACTGGACATGGGTGGGTGTAAGTTACTGCTTCAGCAGAGGGTCAAGCAGACTCTGGGAATTAGAAGGGCAACTGGAGCACTGAATATTCATGGTTCGAGTCTGGGCCTGTGAAGTCTCCTTATAGATGGATGTTTCTTTATAATCTGGGGATGATAAATCAGCATGTAAGTTTATGTTTACAAGCTGATTATAGAACTACAGATTTCACACAACTCATTAAAGGTGAAAGGAACATAACTCAAGTAGAGAACAGGGAGTCTCTTTTCACAGCAGTCCCCATATAATGTGGCTTTCACCAAACGAATGACCTACTTTTAGGGTTAAATTCAGGCTCTTGACATTAGGTGTAGCAGTTCATAAAATTGAACACATGAATGTTTTCTATTTGATTTTACTTAAAAGGCACATTACCCATCGTTCTCCATGGGGCCAACTTAGATTTCCAATTGTCAGTGTCTTTCCTTACTAGCTTATAATCTTGGAAAAAAGCAGTTACAGTGAGAATGGAGAAATTTGTTTTGTTTTTTTTTTTAATGATTAGTAATTTTTTAAAATTTTTTTAAATGCTGTCTGTTGTCCTGATTTATTTGACTAAAACAGTTGTAAAAATCCAGGTCATAAGTAATCTGCTTTTTTCTCCACCTTGTGTGATACATGTTTGAATGTGGATTGCCAGAAACCTAAAACTGATTTTATACTATTTCCAGCAGGACCTTAGGTGTTCTTTACGTGCAGCACCATCACATCTCAAGTATTTTATGTTGTACCATCTAACTTGATTTTTTTCCTTGAAATAATAACTCATATAGATATTTGGGGAATATTTTATATTTGCAGTTTGAAGATAATTTGAGATTACATTTGCTTTCTATATTTAATCACTTCCTTTGTTCAAGATTTGAACTTTATGAAGTGTTTTTTGCCACTCTTCATAGTGTACTTCCCACTGTCCTTTCAGAAGTCATCAGTGAATTCTGAACTGTTATGTTCAGCAGCCTTCTCAATTATTGTACTGCGTTCTTCAAAGTTTGCCATTATTGACTATATCGTATCTAGATTTCTTAAAGCCACACAGACATGTTAGAAGAGACATAGATTAGGCTCTTTTCTCCTCTTATAAATGTTGGATAAAATGTCAGACTTGTTTTATGTGTAGTTAATCTAGAGAGAGAAGAGGAGGGAGAGAGAAAGAAAAGTTCCCAGGAACTAGAAATTTAGAAAAATCAGTGTTAAGGAAAAGCTGGCCTTGGAGAATTTACTAGACAAAGACTCCAGTAGCTGGAGATGAGTTTATAATTCCATTTGGGGAAGGGAAATATAACTCTAGGAACTGTATGCTAAATATAAATTATATGTGTATAATTATATAAATATATATAAATATATAAACTGTTCTGATGTCATTGAAGCATCTATGGCCTCTGGGAAAAACAAGCCTCAAACCTCTCTTTAGAGGAACTGGAAATACGCTAGTCTATACAGATGAACTTAAATATCACATGAAGGCCAACCAAGGTCAGTAAAAAGCAAGACACCAGCTAGACGTAGAATGGTGTGTTGTTTTATTTTTATATAGGTATACATTCTTGTAATTCGAAATTCAAAAGGTACAAAGGATATATGGTCAGCCTGTCCCTTGCCACCCAGTTGCCTTCCCAAAGGCAACTAGCATCATTAGGTGTTCGTGTAATGTTCCAAAGATTTTATGCATGTATGGGCAACTTTGTGCATATATTAGATATTAGTACAAATGGTCGTATATTTTACTTAATAATACATCTTTTAGATTGTTCCATGTCAGTACATAACGCCTTTTTACATTTTCTTTTGATTGCATGATATTTTGTCTGGGTGTCTATCATATATTTCATCAGTCCTCTGCTGATGGACACTTAGGTTATTTCCAGTCTTATGGTATTAAAAACAGTGCTGCAACAAATAACTGTTCATTCATCATTATACACATACATAAGATTTCTAGAAGTAGGTCAAAGGATATTTACATTTGTATATTTTAGTGACTGTATTTTATTCTTTTTTTTTTTTGAATCAGTACTACGTGCACATGGAACAAAATTCAAAAGGAACAAATTAGTAAATAATGAAAAGTAAGTCTGCCTCAGATCTCCTACCTCCTGCTACCCAGTTCCACTTTCCAGAAATGTAACCACTTTACTAGCTTCTAGAGCTCTTGTGTCCAATAAGTAGCTACATGTGGCAGTTGAACACTTGAAATGTAGCTAGTAAATGTAACTAGTCTAAATTTAAAGGGGCTGCGAGTGTAAAATGCATGCTACATTCTTAACGGTACAAAAAACAATGTATAATATCTCAATTTTTAATACCAATTATATATTACATTGAAATAACATTTTGGATATATTGGGGTAGATTGATAAAATTATTAAAATTATAAATGTCACCTATTTTTACTTTTTAAGGTGGCTAACAGAAAATTTACAATTACATGTATGGTTTGCATCCTGGTTCTGTTGGACAGCACTTTTCCAAAGATATAAATATGTATGAATGTATGAGAATTAATCTCATCAGGCAGATTTTTTCTTTTGCACTGTAATATATAGGATTAGAAACCTCTTGTTAAGATGTTGGTTAAAAGAGAGATACCAAGCTGTTCTTAATATTGTCTTATTATTTGTAACCATTTACCGTGATCATTGTGGGTCTCATCAGTGAAATTCATGTGTCCATTGATTGTTACTATGTTTCTTCACTTGGAGAGAATCCTGGCATTAGTCTTGGCTACATGTTTTTGAACCTGCTCCAGTTTGCACTGGTTACCTGTACCCCTCGTACCCCTAGTCAACCTGGGATCCTTCTTCACTACCATCTTACAGGGTTTCTTTACCTCCTTTGTTAGATCTCCTGTTTTTTTTTGTTTTGTTTTGTTTTGTTTTGTTTTGTTTGCTTTCCTTCCTTTTGATAAAACATATTATTTAGGACTTTGCTTGAGAGAGAATGTGTGGGGCAAATACTTGGATATTACATGTCTGAAAATAATATCTTTATTCTATCCCGATTGGGTAATAGAATTCTGAGTTGGAAATAATTTTTCCAGAATTATGAAGGCATTGCCCTGTTGACTTAACTTACAGTGTTACTGTTGAGAAAACTAAAGTCATTCTGATTCTTTTCTGTATTACCTGTTTTTTTTCTCTCTGGAAACTGGGCTCTTTCTTTGTCCTTAGCATTGTGAAGTTTCACAGCCATTGGCCTAAATGTGGGTGTGTTTTAATCCATTGTCCTGGGGTCTTGATGGGCCCTTTAAATCTGGAAATTCCATCTTTCAGTTCAAGGGATATTTCCTGATTTCTTCGATTGGCCACACCCCACTTTCCATTATATCTGACATCTTTTTGGAAATCCTGTTTGGACATTGGACCTCCTGAAGTGGTCCTCCAATTTTCTTCACTTTTCTCTTTTTCATATTTCTTTTTGTTCTTCTTTCTGGAAGGTTTCCTCTACTTTATCTTCCAACCCTTCTGTTGATTCCCTGCCCCCAGTTTCTGCTACCATAAGCTATTAAGCTATTTAAGAGCTGTTAATCAGTGTTCCCTTTGTACAGCATGCTGTTCTTGCTTCAGAGTTTCCATATCTTCTCTTATTTCTCTGGGTATATTGATGATTTTTACAATGTTTTCTTTCTCTTTGTAGTCTCAGATTTCTTGAAATTGCACTTTTCTGTTTTTGTTTGCCATTTTTCCTCAGATAATCAAAGCAATCGTTGGTTAAGAAAGTGGGAGTCTAAAAAACTGGTTGGAAACTATGTTGATGAGGCTTGTCTCCTTTCAGTTTTACTGTAGAGTGTGATCTGAATGGGCTGTTTGTTGGTAAACTCTCAATATTAGTATCTGTACATCTTTCCTCCTGGGTTGGCCAGGTACCCAGAGAGGAGTCTCAGTCTGACTAAATGGGTAAAGGTCTGGCTGCTAGTATTTTGGGAGCCAGAACCCAGGGGGGGAAGAGTTGGGGAGTCTCTGTATTTAGCATACAGTGTGTTCATGTTCATTTACTCCTTCTCTTCTAATGGTACCCAGGCCATTTCCTATCCAAGGAGACTGTTATTCTTCTGGAGAGGGAGGGGAGCAGTTTCTCATCTAAGGATCTAAATGCTTCTCAAATATCTCTCACCCAGTCCTACCTGTTTATTTTATCTCTTTTACCCTCCTGACCCTCAGTTCCAGCTGTGACCAGCTCTGTTACTTAACCTATGTTTCCCTACAGCTAGCTTAGAATTAGTAGTCTGTCTTAGTTCACATTTACTAGTTATCCATCCCTTTTTCTAGTTATCAAAATTTTGCTTGTTTTCTCTTTACCCTTCTCCCTATCCTCGAGATTGTCTTTTCTCTTTTTCTTTTTAAATACCTTTATTATGGTTTTTAATAGGCTGCTATCTTCACCTGTGACCCACTGATTAAAAATTTCCATTAAAATTTTAAGGATAACCCTCTGAAAGAATTGATAAAGAATGTATAACTCCAAAATAGTGGGGATGAGAAAAAAGAAGCAAAGAAAATGCATAGGAATTAGGAAGCACAAAATGAATTGATAGAAAGTAAATATCCCATAAACCCAATATGTAATTTCAGATTAAGCTTGCTGGTTAAAGGAGCATGGAAACGTTTTTTTAAAAAATCCAATTAAATGCTTTTTATTAGTAGACACCTAAAAAGTTGGTGACATAATTTCAAAGAAAAGGAATGTTGAAAGATACATACTAGGCATAATCTGTGTCATAGTCCATTTGGGCTGCTATAACAATTCCATAGACAAGTTTATAAACAAGAGAAATTTATTTCTCACAGTTATGGAGGCTGGAAGTCTAAGTTCAAGATACCAGCGGGTTTGGTGTCTTGCGAGGGCCTGCTTTCTAGTTCATAGATAGTTGTCTTTTTGTTGGATCCTCATATGGCTGAAGGAGGCAAGGGAACTCCCTGGGGTCTCTTTCAGGAGGGCACTGAGCCCATTCATGAGGGCTTCACCCATGACCTAATCACCTGCTAAAGGCCCCACCTCCAGATACTATCACCTTGGGGATTAAGTTTCAACAGAAGAATTTGGGGGAAGTGGCAACACAGATATTCAGTCTATAGCAGTCCATATGGTAAAATTGGCAGAATTACAAAGATAAGTCTACAAATGTATAATCATAAAGATTTTAACATACCTCAGTAATTTAAGAAAAAGAAGATAAAAATATAAGGTTATAAAAGATTGGAAAAGTGCATTTAACAAGCATGCATAAAAGAAGATGTATTCTTTTCAAGTGCCCATGGAATAAAATAAACAGCATAAATTTATTTCTCAACATTTACAAAAGTTGTTTATGTACTAGACCTCAAAGCAAGTGTTAACAAATTCCTAAGAATTTGTACCTTATAAATCACATCCTTGGACCTTAGTGCAATTAAGTGAGCAACATGAAGGCGGATAGCAACAACTACTCCCCGACCCAAAGTTAGATACTGAAAAGCATGTTTCTGAATTTGTGAGATGAAGAATAACTCATAAAAATTAGAAAATGATTAGAACAGAATAATGAAAATACTAATCAAAACTAGGATATGGCAAAAGTCCATTTTCCTATCTGGGAAACTGGGAAACTTAGAACCTTTTTTTTTTTATTAGTAAAGAATTACAGATTGATGAGTTAACTATACAATGTAATGTGCTGGAAAAAGGAAGGAAATAAAGTTGAAAAACAATGAAACAAGAAAGATATAATTGGTCAACTAAATCAAAGGTATTAAGTTGAAAAGACTAAGTTTGCCAAGATAGATAGAGAAAAAGAAAGTACAGATGTATTAGAAATGAAGATGGGATATGACTACAGACAAATTGAAATTTTAAGATTAATAACTGAACAGCTTTTAGCCTTTGAATTTGAAAACAGGTAGAATAGGCAATTTCTAGCAAAATAAATTACCAAAATTGGCTTAAGAATATGAAACTTAAAATTTTAAATTCATATATCTGCACCAAAATAAAATTAATAACCAAAACAAAAAAGCAAAACCTAAATGAAAATCCCAGATAGGCAAGTTCTACAAAACATGAGGAATCAATAATTCCAATCTTAATACAGACTGTTATAGAAAAAAATAATTTGGCAAGTCTACTGTAATCTTGATACCTCTAGGGGACAAGGGTATTATGAGAAGGGAAATATATAGGCCACATCTCAGATGGCAATAGAAATTTTATTTAAAATGTTAGTATTTGCTCAAAACAAAATACCATGACTAATTAGGGTTTATCTCAAGAATGTAAAGATGATTAATGTTAGAAAACCCGTAAATGTTCACCACATTAACACATCATAGAAAAAAGCCATATGATAATCTTGACTAGATTATAATTTTAAACTTTAAATTCATAGTAAGAAACCTGCCTACCAAAATAAAGTAAAAAACCAAAAACAAAAAAACCAAAACCTGAGTGAAAACCCCAAATGGGTGAAGGGGAAAAAAAACATGATAAAATTCAGTACTCATTCTTGACAAAACTTCTTAGAAACTAGGAATATAAGAGGGTGTTGGTTAAAAAAAAAAAAGTATATATGGTATGACTCCAATTATGTGAATTTCTAGAACAGGTAAAATTACTTTGATAGAAATCAGATCAGTAATTGCCTGGGGGTAAGGAGGTAGATTGACTGAAAGGGACACAAGGAAACTTTCTGAGATGATGAAATTATTCTGTTTTGATTGGAATGATGGTTATGTGGATGTATACATTTATCAGAATTCATCAAACTATATACTTAACATCCATTTTATTGTATGTAAGTTATGCCTCAACGTTAATTTTTTTTTAAAAAATATAAAAACCAATACATGTCTATATAACAGCAACAAAATAAAAAAAAAAACTCACTGATTAAAATGACAATACAAACTGCAAAATCCCTAGGATAAAGTAAAACAAAAAGCATGTTTGGTACCTTAATGGAGAAAATCATAAGACCCATATAATTCAAATTATAAGATATACTTATGTTTATGAATAGAAAATAGAATATCATAACTGTCAGTTTTCCTCCACTTGTTTATAAATTCAGTGTCATTCCAGTTAAAATCCTAGCAGGTCAAAGAATTCACTTTATCGGGTACTAAGACATATTCTGTAGGTTTAGTGGTTAAGACATGATGGTATTTGCCTCAGATATAGAGGAGTGGAAGAAATAAAAAAAGAGCCGAGAAACACAAGTAACATTGTAATCAGTAAGGAAAAGATTCAATTTATGGTTCTGGTATACTTTGTTGTTTTTTCTGGGAAAAGGAAGATGCCTACCTCATACAATACAAAAAAATAAATTGCAGGTATGAAAGGCAAACCTTAGACTTTATGACTTTTAAAAGATGACAACATGTGGGAGAATTTTTAAGAAGGTACAAATGTGTATATCATATGATTTAAAATATTGATAAATTTGAGCACATTAAAGTCACTTGCTGGGTAAAGACATGTGGCATGCGTAATTGACAAAAGGTTATTACCCAGAATATATAAATAAATCATTACTATGAATTACGAATAAGATGGTGAATGTGAACAAATGATTCAAAGGAATAGAATCCTGAAAATAAACAATGAAAATATTCATTATTTTCAATTTCAATAAACATGAAAATATTCTCAAACTTCTTAGTAATTAGGGAAGTACAAAACATCAGCAGTCCTTTGTGTTGCACACATCCTTTTGGCAAAAGTTCGAGGGACCAAATCATGTCAAGTGTCGGTGATTTTGAGGAAAATAGGAACTTTCAGTTCCCTGGCAGGAATGACAGTATAACCATGTTGACAGTACTTGGTAAAGTTGTATATGAGCATGTTCTACTATGCAGCTTTTCTTCTCCTTGGTAAATGTCCTAAGGCAGTGCCTTTCATACATTTTTGACACACCTGTGGTGGGAAGTATATTTTACATGTGACAAAAACTGAATTTAAAATATTTGAAATAATTTTAAGTGTACTCTTCTGTTTTTTCTCTATTTTATTATTTGTAATTTTGCTTTTGTTTCTTTTTTCAAAAAGATATTTCTCAAGATCAACTAGTTGATTTCATGTTCACTAATGGTTCATAACCCTCAATTTAGAGAAGTAGGGTGTAACATGATGTCTTTTAATTGAAAAAGAAGGAAAGGAGGAGGAATGGTGAGAGAGAGAGAGAGAGAGTTGTGTGGAGGGAGGGAGGATTAGGTTGCTATGTAAAAATGTATTTCTCAGTGCAGAGCTTTCCTTTTGATCAAGAAGTTTGAAAATTTCTGACCTTGAAGAGTTCTCATATGCCTAAGAAGATACACGCCAACTATTCACGGCAGCTTTTAGGAGTGGAAAATTAGAAACAACCTAAGTAGTCATCAAAAGGGATCTGGATCTTGAACGTTGATAGTCACACAATTAGGATACTGTATGACAACTAAAATAAATGACCTAGAGTTGAGGATTACACATGTGCCAGCATGGATAGTTATAATACTGAGTGAAGAAGGTGAAGTGACATGAACAGTGTTAGAATTTCATATAACTTTATAAAATGTGCAAAACATTATTGTATGGATATAATGTGTGGCAAATCGTTAAATGACTGTGGGGAAGATCAGGATGGTGTTTATCTCTGAGAAGCAAGAGGTAGGGGAATGGGATCAGAAAGATACACATAAAGGACTTTAGCTATATCCATCTATATCCTGTCTTATATTTTATATGTGATCAAATATTGCAAAATGCAAATGAGATGTTTAAACTGCTATCTCACCTCTTAAAACAAATTCCTGATATGTTAGAAACCTGAATGTGAAAAGCGAAACTAAAATGGCTGCAAGAATACATAGGGGGAAATAATCTTTATAACATCGGGGTACTTCTTTGTTCCTCAGATTCCTCATTTGTAAATAATAGTACCTATCTCACTGGATTCTGATAGAGTTAAATGAGTTAATGCTTACTTGTCTCTTAGACTAATGTGTCATAGAGTAAGCACTTAATGTTTCCTACTGTATTTGGGGGCAGAAAGGGATTTCTTTAAAAAGCAAAATTGTGTCAAAGTATTTTAGATTAAAATATAAACTGTGTATTCTAAAAGACAAGAAAATGAAAAAAACAAGGATTCGAAGATTTTTGGAACTACATATTCAGTGATAGAGTTTATATCAGTAAAAACAGCAAAGAACAGCACAACTGATGACTCCTCAAAGAATATGAACTGTAGTTTAATAAAACGTAGAGAATGCTATTTGTAAACCTGTTATAAAGTTATTAATAACTTGAGGATAATCAGACCTCTTAACTGAAACTTTCCAGTGAGTAATCTTAGAATCCCATTTTTACTAAGGTATCACTTGATAAGCTTTCTTATTTAGCTGTGAAGATAAAGTCTTCCAATTCTCTTGAAACATGCATTATGTAAGTATCACTTATTGCTGGAGTTAGGAACAAAATTAGTATATAAACTTATTTTTCAATTCTTGCAGATGTTGAACAAATTCTAACTTCAATACAGAGCTTGCTGCCCCACTATTGAAGAAAATCTGTATATTCTGTAAATGACTCATTCACGTTTCAGTAACAACTTGATCATACATTTTGTTTTCTTATTTTCTTATCCCAGTTTGTCTTCAACTTGGAACATATTGACATCAATTCCTTGATAAATTCAATCTGTATACATTTCAGAACTATTGGCTAAATATGATTCTTTAGTTATTTTAAATGCTCAATACTCAACTGGTTGAAATGTATTAATCAGCATTACTGAAAAATATTATTTTATTGCATTATTTAAAAATTCTCCAGAGATAATTAGCCCTGTGTCAGGCAGCCATGGTCACTAAGACTGATAACTTTAAGTGATCACATAATTTCAAAGTGATCGTAACTGCTGTTCTGAGACATGGGACACTGAAATCATATGGCAGTACTAGATCAATAGGTTATTCAGACGACCTAGAATAGGTTTAAATTTTTCACATTTTTCCATAAAGAAAAGTTTAAGGTTTTGTAGAAAACTTAGATCTCCAAGAATTCACATCTCAACTCATAAGAAACATTTCTTTCTAACAGAAGTATAACAGAGAACCTGTTTATACAGATTCTTCCTAACACTGGGAATCCCTTTCATTTTTACTGATTATACAAAAGTTTAATTTTTATTCATTTTCTTAGGCTGGAGTCTCATGAATGAATTAATTGAACCAAAGGTATAGACACTGTAAGATAGATTGTTGTACTTGTCCAATCAGTTTTTCACGAGGAGCAAGCAGCAGGGCTCTCATGTAATTCACAGAGTTCTAAGGATAAAACTGGTGCGGGGCTGGAACAGGACCCTGGGAATCTTCAGAAACCAAGCCTAGAGACTGGCTGCTCTGCTTTTCTACAGGATTAGTTGTCTCTGCCATGCTTGGGCACACACTCTTATTTGTGCACTGACTACCGTCTCCTTTGAGCCACTGCCTCCTTGTCATATGATGAACACAGCTGCTTATATAAAGGCATGTATAATATTGAACTTGTAACAGACTTCAGATTTGCCTTTCTGTGTTCCAGATAGTGATTAGTGTACCATTACCTGCCACTCAGTTACATCAGTTAGTAACAGTTATCTTTGAATCCTCCTTTTCTCTAAACTGTCCACATATATAGTTGATCAGTAACATAATGTTAATTGTCTCTAAAGCAACTGAAGTAATAGTCCTATCATTAGCACTGACTTCTGTTTTTAACTATTTAACCTGGACTGACTCTCCTGTCTCGTACTACATTGCTTTCTTGTAAACCATTTTCTGGCAATACTTACATTTTTTTTGTAACTCCTAAAAATGTTTCCTCTCTCTAGAAAATTATCTTTCTACCTAGTGTACTCTCTTTTTCTTTTCAAACTTCTGCTCTGGTGTTGTTTTTGTGATACCTCTCCCTTCCAAAGGTTGAATTAATAAACATGTTCTCTGTGGTTCGGATAAGACTGTGTCACATGACGTTGAGGGTTATATATCTCACTTCCCTGCAGCATGCTTTGTGACAGAGAAGGAATTCAACAGAGGCCAAAGGTAGCCAAGCATACCTTTGCTGCCTGGTAGTCCCAAATGTCTACTTTGGTGGATTATTACATGTGTTTGATACAGAGTTTTGTGGATTGCTTAATTTTGTCAAATTGTAGTTTTATATACTGTACTCTTATTTATGTGTATTATTGTAGTCTGCCACTATAGACAGCAGTGCTACTCTCCAGTTCTTATTGTTGTTCTTTACTCAGCTTACTATTCCGTAACTCTGAGCAAACCTCGCTTTCCCATCATTTCTGCTGTATTGCTAAAGGAAGTTACATAATCCTACTTATTGGCTCTGAAAATTTTTTAGTGTCTGAACCACAGCTGGGCTATATCAACGGTGCCAGGGCAGCATTGTTATGTGGAGTTCCATGAGGTGTCTCTAAAAAAGGATTTCCATGGCCGAATTTCTGAAATTTGGCATACCATACATATTGCCTTTTCTGGGAGATGTTTGGGGCAATGTCCTTAATTGAGGTAGGGAGGGCTCATTAACTGTGTTTCCTTTTCAAGGGCGTGAATATAATTATTGATTAGATTGTGACCATTATTTTCTAGGAGACAAAGCAAGGCCTAAGTGTCTGTAGTGGGAAAACCATTTTTGAGAATGATTTTCTAAGGATCCAAAGTCCTTTTTTGGGGAGTTATACTTACTTTTTTTGTTTGTTTGTTTTTTAAGTAAATGGAAAGCTCTACCACAGCAACCTTAACCATTAGTGCACCCCATAAATTTGTGATTGGATGTCATTTGGATGTCATTTGTGATTGGATGTCTCAAATAATAACATTTCCCACAGTCCCCTGGGTTGTGTTCTTCCAGTATTTGCCTAGGTATGCCTGCAGAGGCTACCTGCAATCTGTGCACTTACAACCTCCTCCCTTCTGAAATTTATAGTATGCATTGGCATTTTGAAGTTTCGAGCAATTCTTAAATTCATTTAACTGTGCTTATCGTGGGATTTCTTAATATATTTGTCCTGATACTGTGTTTTTATTTTTTCTTTTGAATTGTAATTTACATTTGATAAAAGGCCTTAAACCTTTGTGTTCAGTTCTGTGAGGTTTATAATCGTGTACTCACATGTAACTACATCGCAAAACATGATAGAAAACAATTTTATCACCTCAAAAAGGTACTTTGTGCTTCTGACCAAGCATTTCTGTATGTGTCTTCTATCCTTTTCTGAGACAGTCATTTTGACTTCTGTCACTAGATTAGTTTTCTCTATTGTCGAAAGTCTTAAGTGGCATCAGTATATATTTTTGTGTCTTTTGCCCAGCATGTTTTTGAGCTTCATACATGGTGTGAAGTGTGTAAGTAGCTTATTTCTGTTTCTGAGCAGTATTCCTTTGTATGAATGTACCTTGGCTGGTTGTTTTTTTAGGTATTCTTGATATATGGGCTGTTTCCAGTTTTTGACTTTAATGCATATGCTACTATGAACATTCTTGTACAAAAATGTTGTATAGGATAGATATATGTTTAACTCTTTAGGAACTTCACAGTTTTTCCAGAGGTGGGGAAATTATAGACTACCTGGGTGAGCCCTAAATGTAATCACAGGTGTCCGTCAGCTAGAGGGAGATGTGACTGCAGAAGGAAAAGGCAATATGACAGTGGAAGCCAAGATTGGAATGATGTGTTTTGAAGATGGAGAGAAATAGAGCACAAGCCAAGGAATACAGGAGTCCGCTAGAAGCTGAAAAAGTTGAGGAAATGAATTCTCCTTGCAGACCCTTTGGAAGGAACCCAGTTCTGAGGAAACCTTGACTTTATGTAATCTGCCGAAACTCATTTACCTAAATCGTTGTTGTTTTGAGGCACTGAGTTGGTGATAATTTGTTAAGGCAGTACAGGAAACTAATATACTCCACCATTTGTAAACCATTCTGGATGGTGTTGCATTGTGGTTTTAATTTTCATTTTCCTGAAGATCATTGACATTAAATGTCTCAGTGGCCATTCCTATATTTCCTTTCATGAAGTATCTGTAATCTGTCCTTTGCCTATTTTTTTAAAAAGCGAGTATCTTTTTCTCTCACTTGCAGTTCTTTATACATTCTGTACAGTAGTGAGTGGGTCAGATACATATATAGTAAATACTTTTCTCCACCTCTGACTTGCCTACTTATTTTTTAACGACATCTTTTGATTAGGCATTTTTAACTTCAATGAGATTGGCTTTATTTATATTTCTTTTGTGGTTAGTACTTTTTTATGTCTTATGGACATTAATGTATTTTTTATTTTCTTCTAAGGGCTTAAGATTCTGCTTTCCTGTTTAAGATGATAGAAGTTAGTGGTTGAGGCTTATTTTCTATGTTGTTGAAAAGTAGATTGGTTTGGTGCCTTGGTAGAAAATGAGTTTACTGTATATCCATAGGTCAATTTCTGGACTTTTTTCTGTTTTACTTATTTATTTTTCTTATACCCCATTCTATACTCTTGATTACTAAGGCATTTTAGTAAGTCTTGAAATAAGTGGGATAAGCCCTCCAATGTCCTTTATCTTTTTTCAAGATGGGTTTGTTTATTTTAGAGTTTGTTTCTATAGGAATTTTAGATCAGTCTATCAATTTCTTTTTTACAAAAATTCTGCTGAAATTTTAGTAGATATTACATTGAGTTTATATATCAAACTGGGAAGACTGGACGGTTAAACAGCATTGAGTCTTCCGATCTATGAATATGATCTCTCTTCATTTCAGCCTTCTTTCATTTGTCTTAGTAATATTTTGCAATTCTTAGTGTAGAAGTCTTGAATATCTTGCTTTGGATTGGTCCATAGGTTTTTTGTTGTTGCAATTTTAACTGATATTTCTTTAGATTTCATTTTCCAATTCTTTGCTTGTATGTATATATACGCTTAATTTTTGCATGTTGACCTTCTACCTTGAAATCTTGCTCTAAATTCACTTATTAGTTTGGAAATTCCACGCGGTTTTCCATGAAGACAAGCAAGTAACGGAGAATGTACTTCCTTCTTTCCAGTCTTTATGCCTTTTATTTCTCTCTCTTTCCTTAGTGTGCTGGGCCATCTAGTGTGTTATTGAATAGAGGTGATGACAGTGGACATCCTTGTCTTATTCCAGATCATAAGAGAATGGGATGTAATGTTTCATCATTATGTTACTAGCTCTAGGGTTTTCATAGATGTCCTTTTTCAGATTGAGGAACTTTCTCTTTTCTATATCTAGTTTGCTTAAAGTTTTTAATCAAGGATATTACATTAACATTGTCAAATGCTTTTTGACATCAGTTAGGATAATCTTAGGGATTCTCTTAGGGATTCCTTTATACTGCAGATGAGGTGCTTGGTATTTTTAATGTTAAACCAGTTTCACCCCTTGGACTAAATCTCACTTGATGATGATGTATTACCTTTTCTATATATGTTACTGGATGTGATTTGCTAATATTTCGATGAGGATTTTTGAATCTAGTAGTGGCAGACCTTTGTTTTGTATTAGGATCTTGGGCCCAAGCCAATTTCTTCCTCCTGCTTCAATATCAGATAGCTTTTCCTTTACTCATCCTCAGCATCAGAGTACCTTTGTCTGGGACTGGTGGTGGCAATGTTTCCTGCCTTGCTGTAGCAGTAGACTGGTTATTATAACATGGAGAAGGGCTCGTTTTTGTATGGGAGGTGGGCAAGTAGGTTTGCCCCCTCCCCCAACAGCACTTTTGCTCTACTTTTCCTCTTGAGGAAGGGGATTTTTCCTTGGGCCCTGAATATTGGAGGCTTTCCTGTATTCTTCCTTCTGGTTGAAGGTTTTTGCTTCAGATGAGATGCCACTGAGGGAGAGGCGCTCACTTCCTTCTCTTGCCTCATGCCAGTCTTTTTCAAGAGAACTCAGTTAAGGCCCTTGGAAAAGCACTTGCGAATGGGTGCAGATTAGATTCCCTTTCTGTCTGCATCTTCCAGAGATTCTTAACTGTCATCCTAGCTGACACTATTTACTTTTATCTTTAATATTTAGTAGGTTGACTATGATTATGTTTCCATTGCATCTGTGTGTTGATATTGGCCATCATTTTTGGAAAGCTGTTGGCCATTATCTCTTTATGTTTTGCTGCCCTGTTCTCTCTTTTATTTTCTTCTGGAACTCCAATTAAACTCCATAAAAGTCAATTGACATTGGGTTTTGGATGTTTGGGGGGTTTTTCCCACACTTTTTCTCTTTATATTTCTATTTGGGTACTTTAATTTGGCTTTCTTAAAATTCACTGCTCATTTCTCTCATTAAGAAATCTTTAATTTCTGATACTGTATTTTTCATTTCTAACATTTCCTTGTGATTGATTTTCTTTTATAGTTTCAGTGTTTATGATGAAATTCTCCATTTCTATGCATGCTGTCTGTCTCTTCTGTCAGATCCTCTTATCAGTTATTTTAAAGTTGGTATCTGGCAGTTCCAACATCTGGGCCCTCTCTGATTTGATTATGTTAATGATTTCATCTTTTGACTGTGATTTGCTACTCCCTCTGTCTTGTAAGTTTTGATTGAATACTGAATAAAAACAGTACAGATCGAAGTAAGTATTATTTATCTCCAGAAAGTGGGCATTTCTTGTTAGTCTGATTGATAGATAGTGGGGCTAAGTCAATAAGATGAATAATTGAGCTAGTTCTGAGCTTTTTTGCAAAATTTCAGTTTGATTTAGTTCAGCTGTTTTGAGAGCAGAGTTGGGACTTGACTTTCTGCAAGATTTGTTGTCTGGTTGTAATTTCAGCTATCTCTTTGTGCTTTATATCAGAGCCATCAGCTTTTCTGAGCTCTGGATGATTTCTCTGCTGTACAGCCCAGCTGTCGGTTCCTTGGTCATTCCGGAGTTCTTTTGTGCCTATTGTGATACCTCTCTACCAGTAATATCTTCGGGGTTTTCTTTCTGCAAATCTTCCCTCCTCCAGCCTTGGTAGTTTTAATATCCAGAGTATCTGGGTAGTTTTTCTCTCAGCTCTCCTGTCCCACCTCAGCCCTTGGCAGCTGAATGTCTGGAGTTTTTTGGAGTGATTTCCCTCATTTCTTCCCCACCCCCATCAGAAGACAGTCTCGTTGCATTTTAGGGAGACCACACGCTTCTTAGGGTATCTCTTGGCTTTCCAGCCCCGTCCTCCATCCAGCCTTTGGCATATTTTGGCAAGCACTTGTGAAGACCCGTGGGAACGAGTGGTTGGGGTAGTGCAGGTTTGCTCTGTGAAATCTAGAATTTAGTATGTCTTGCTGTTAAGATTTGTTAAAGTTTAGCCTGGTTTCTTTTAACCCTTATCTGTGGTGGAATTATTCCTCCTTAGCCACTCCACCAGTGGTCAGGAAAGAGACCATCAGTGGGCCTCCTTTCTGTCCAGGCTCAACACTCTCTGGAAGTTAGTTCCACGTAGGTTATTTTGTATCCTTAACTGTGATTTTTGCGGCTTATCTGGCTTGTTTTTATTAGGGCGAAAGTGGTGGAGGTCATCCTAATTAGAAGTGAAACTTCTCATGGAATGCTTTTTAGTATATTGTCTGGTAAATACCTAATAAAATTTCATTCTAGTTGATTTTCTATAGTATTTCTCAAAGCTAGGTTTCTGAATATTTTTTATCTCAAATCTTAACTCTCCAGTTCTGTCCTCAAGTGGTAAATGATCTTGTCTCATTTTGAGATTAAAGTCGTCACCATTAAAATTTAATTGAGGGGCTTTTGGAGAGTGCGGGAAGAATTTGTGGTAGGTGGATAAAAAACGGCAAATGGAAAACTAAGATAATTAACTCTGGGGAAAAGAAAGTTGTACAAAAAGGGAAACATGATTATATAGTAGTTTTTTACTAATCACATCAAGTACAAAACTACAAGTGGGAGATAATTGTCTTTGAGGTTAGAGGAATGTGAATGGTGGTGGTGTAAATCCTCATTTTCCATAGAAAAATCAATAGATAATACCTAAACTTGATATTTCAAAGGATACCATTATAAGCCGATTACTGTAGTCCCCCTATGTCCACGGGGAATACATTCCAAGACCCCCAGTAATGTCTGAGACTACAGGTAGTACTGAACTCTATATATACTGTGTTTTTTCCTACATATACATGCCTATGATAAAGTTTAATTTATAAATTAGACACAGCAAGAGATTAACAACAATAATTAGTAACAAAATAGAATTATAACAACATACTATAATAGAAGTTATGTGAATGTTGTGTGTCTGTCTCTCTTTCTGATAACCAATCTAATAACCAGAACGGCTAAGTGACTAACGGGCAGGGAGTGTATGCAGTATGGAGATGCTGGACAGGGAGGGGTGGTTCATGTCCTGGGTGGGACAAGGCAGGACAGTGACAAATTTCATCACGCCACTCAGAAGAGTGTGCAATTTAAAACTTATGAATTGTTTATTTCTGGAATCTTCCATCTAATAATATTGGACCGCGGTTGACCGTGGGCAACCGAAACCATGGAAAGTAAAACCGAGGATAAGGGGCGGGAAGGGGGACTACCGTACTGATTTATAAATAGCAAGATTAAATAAAAGTTAAAAGAATTGAACTTGGTGTGAGAAGAGCAACTATATTTGTCTGTACTCACTATGCACATTATTACTTAAATAAAAATGAAAATACATTTTTAAAAAGAGGCTTAATTAAAAGTCTTCTCAGGGGGTGGTGAAAGTGAACCAGACCTTTTCTTCATGGACTTTATTTCTTTATTCTTGTTTACTTCACAGTTGATTTTTTTTTCCCCTTCATATAACTTCAGATTTTACTTTATGAACTAAGTCAGTTATGAAAGTTTAAAACTTTAGAGATGGTGGGCTTGTAAATTTTTTAAAAAATATTTTTATTAAGTGTTTTGAGAATAGATCGAGGTTCTAAAATGAGAAAAGTTTTTTTAGTGAAACTATTTTAATTGTCGGTACTGTTAAAGTAGTATTGATAATGATAAACTGGTCCAGTGATGATAAAAATTTTACTTGCAAAATTATTATGTTTTCCTACTTATTGTCTTTTTGTAAAAGAGTTTGTTTCTATGTTTCATTTAAATTGGTAAAGACATTTTCATGGGTGAAGTAGAGAACTTAAAAGTCTGTTGTAAAAGTAGTAATTTGAATTTCTGTCTCATTTATAATTTGCTTTCCATACCATGTTGAAATTGCTACCTGATTTTTAAGTTAGCCTCTAAATTATCTTTTCTGTATCTTTTCTAGGTTAGATAAAGGAGGATATTTTCTTAGTGTGGATTGCTGCCTTTGGTAAGAGCATGTCGTCCATCTTGCCATTCACTCCACCAGTTGTGAAGAGACTGCTGGGATGGAAGAAATCAGCCAGTGGATCTGGAGGAGCAGGCGGAGGAGAACAGAATGGACAGGAAGAAAAGTGGTGTGAGAAGGCAGTTAAAAGTTTGGTGAAGAAGCTAAAGAAAACAGGACGATTAGATGAGCTTGAGAAAGCCATCACCACTCAAAATTGTAATACTAAGTGTGTCACCATACCAAGGTAAGTGCTGTTAGATCAGAAAAATTGGTGGTCATACTGTTGAAAATTGCTTAAAGGAATCTAAAGGAAAGTTTTGAGATTTCGTTACTTTCAAGTCAGTCACCTGTAACTAGTGATTATTAAAATATGACAGCTTTTTTTAGCTTGATGTATTAATTTGGTTTTCCTAGTTTAAACTTTATTTTTCAAATCATATTCTTAGACAGTGAGGTTTAATCAAGCAAAAAAAAATACTTAGATTGTATTGTTTTAGCTTCATTATTTTATCTTGTCTTCATTGATCTCTGTTGCTTAAGTATGTTATCCTAATTTCTGTGACTGAATGACATTTAAATAAAGAGTCAGTGCTTTTTCTGTCACTAGTGCAGTAGTAATTTTCTCCCCCGCCTTAGTCAAATCTTCAGTCAGTAGGGAGTTCAAAGAGGCTGCTAACTTTGTGATGAATTATATATTTTTTTTATTTGAGTTGCAAGCATTACTTCCAAGAAAAGAACACTATGTGAGGCAGCTTCTCAGATGTTGTTATAGCTAGTCAGACCTTTCTTGAAGACCTATCTCTGTATTGGAAGGATCTATTACTTAAGAGGTTGAAGTTTTATTATTGTAATTTAATCATTTATAAATAAGTACCACTGTCAGAAATACTGCTTTTTAATAATAATAATAATAATAATAATAATAATAATAATAATAATATACCAAGTGGTTAAATGTTTCATTACTTTTTGCGTGCATTACAGGGGTTTTTTTTTAGGAGTGTAAGCACATAGCATTTTTTAAAAGAATTGTTTGCAGTGTCATACACATGGGCTTGCATATAGCACATGAAACCTTTCTACTTGATGTATTTCCAATGAGCTTTGGGAACTATACTCTGAATGCTTGTTGATAATAGATCCAATAACACCAGCCTATCTACTTGCAAATACTAACAGTAGAATGTTTCCTGCTTTGTTTGGTAGATTAATTATTCATTTCTTTTACGTTACTTGTTTCATGTATATCTTAAACGTTGCTTTTCTTCTTGGTTTATTTATTTATTTTTTTTAACAAACGCTAATAAGTGCCTCCTGTGTGCAAGGCAGTGTTTCTAGACACATGGAGATACAGTGATGAACAAAACACAAAAGTTCCTGCCCTCTTGAGGGATAGATGTACATGATAAACAAGTGGACAAATTAATATAATTTGAGATGATAATGAGTACAAAGAAGACAATGACTGCGGGATAAAAAAGCTGCTTTGGATCAGATTGTGATGCTTAAGCTAAGCTGTGAAAAGTATTGTCTAGGCACAGGGAAGAACCAGTGTAAAGACGTTGAGTTGGGAGATACTGTAATGGAGGATTTAAAAGCCCAGTAGAGATGGGCATTTTAGGTCATTGTGGGAGTTTAAATTTTAGTCTAAATGTAATAGAATACAAATAAAGATTTTAAAAATGGATTTCTAAAATTTAAATCACTTTTAAAAGATTCTTTTACATTTTATAGAGATCACTGGCTACTAGAGGAGACAAATGGTGGGGGCATGTGGTGTATGTGTAATGTCTGTGTGGGAAGTAGTAATAGTCATAGTAGCAGCAGTAGTAGAATGGATGGTGGGTCTGGAAGCAGAGAAATCAGGAGAAATCAGGAGACTATTACAATAATCTAAATGAGAGACGCTGCAGGCTGGACTGTGGTGGCTGTGCTAACATGTTTAGAGCATGGACTGGGCCTGTGGAAGTAGAACTGATAGGACTTGCTGATGAATCGGCCAAGAATAAATCAAACTATTTGTTAATTGTTCATGGTGTAGTACCAGCATTTCAGTTCAGTTAACAAATACCTACATATGTGTTAGGCTCTTCCTCATTGGAGTTAAAATACATGCAGCACCTTGAGTTGTTTACTTTCTAGTAAGAGAGATAAACTTTAAAAAATAAAAAGGATAATTTTATAAGGCACAGTAGGTATTATGAAAGATGTTTACTTAGGGAACTATGTCCAGAGGCGGGAAACTGCCTACTTTGTGGCCTGTGAAAAATTTCCTTCTGGAGAAAGATGAGTGCCTGGATTGAACCTTGTTGGATGTAAAGGAGGAATTTAGGAGAAGCCCATTTCATCCAGAGGGGCACTGTGGTATTTAGAGTGTGGCGTTAGGAGAGGACTGGTGTAGTGTTCTAAGTGAGCTTGTGTCCTGGCCGTGTGAAATGGGAGGTGGGACTTGGGAGGAGTGAGTCTGTGCAGGTAGTAAGGAACCATGGCATGCTGTCCTGGGAAGTTCATACTGCACTTGAGTATGATTGGGTGAGGGTGGAGTCATTGAAGAGTCTTAGGTAAAGAAGACTCATAAAACAAATTAATTTTAAGTACAGCATCTGGCTGCAGCGAGGAAAATGGTTGCGAGATGGAGGGAATGGAGGCAGTTAGTCTGTTATCTCCCTCATCAGAGGGATCCAAGAAGACACAGGGCCATGTTTTTGTTCAGCTTCATCTAAGGCTCAAATTGCTATTGCAGTGTGGATATTGACAGAACAGACCCTGAGAGGAAAGCTATGCCACCATATCCTTTAAGGAGACAGACACGGTAGGTAGCAACTACTGATTAAAACTTGTAGACATGGGTGTCTAAACTATGGAGGTCAGTTTAGTCAGATTTTTCCCCCTTGTTTTCCGTTCTTCTTATAGCCTATTAGAGACTTTTTGATATTCTACCACTTTTTCACCATTAAAAAAATATTTTTCACCCTTTCACCTGACTAATGAAAGTGAAGTTGTCCATTATCTTGTTTTTCACTATCAAAAGTTCCCTGAAGCTTAGATTCTTGCTAATTTTATGTTTCTTTATGTTGTAAGAAATGTGGATTTGTTAATATTGGCTGTTGTCTATCAAAAAATTTAAGCTTCTTACACTACAGTTTGGTGCCATGTATTTTATTATTTGCTTTGTTTTAAGTAGAACAGTTACATTGTATCAAATTAGTAGTCATTTCTTAACTACTAAATGTCCTTAAAGATTCAGTCAACTCTTAATTATTTAGACCGTAAAGGGTGGGGAATGAGGTGGAAAAGGTCTGTTAAGGATAAATCCAAACCATAGTTTAAACAAAATTGTTTCAAATGTGATCCAAAATAGATTTAATGTAAGCTCATTTACTTAGAATTGCAAGTTGTTAATAAAATACCTTAAGGTTTTACAAGCCTAAAAGCACATAAGTTCAATTGATGAAGAACATGAAACATAAATTTCTTAATTTAAAAATAAGGCAAATGTTTTCCAACAAAGGATCTGTTTCATTGACTTCAACTCCCCTGGAGCCTGTACCTCCTAATGTTAGAGTGGAAGTAAACTTAGGGCGGAAACAGTCCTGGCTCTTTATCCCTCTAACCTGCCTTCGTATAATTACTCCACTTTCCTAGCTTTGTTTCTGAAAGGATAGAAGCCGTTGTTACACTTATATGTCACTGCTTCCTTCCCACTGTTGGATGTGGTGACATAAAGTGATTCATGGGTAGAACTCCTATTAAGCTGCAATGAACTGAATAAAGTTTCACGAAGCTTTTCCATCTCAAACATTTTCGAGACTGAGGAATGGAAGACTACTCAGTTGTAAAATCAGAATGGCAGTTGATATTTAGGCAGTGAATCAGAAGAAAAATGGCTTTCAATGCATATTTTCTACAGTAAAGCAAAAATTGAAACTGTGGTGGGGATGGAGACTCTAAAAGCAAAGGCTTGTGGTATCTAAAACGGCAATTTCGTGTTCAGGAATGTAGAATTTATTTTCATAAACATAAATTATAAGGGCTTTCCTAAGGTGGTACTTTGACCTTGTAATCACATTTTTGATCTTACATCCTAAGGAACAATCAGGAATATGGTTAAGACTTCTGATGTTCATTTCAGTAGTGTCTATCACGGCAAAGATTTAGGAAAAAAACCAATCTAACCCATGGTTTCCTTAACTCCAATAAAGGAAACTTACCTAACTCATTTTATACCAGAATTGAACATGAATAGGAAAAGAAAAGTTTGTACTAGTCTTAAGAGAATAGATACAAAAAATATAAATGTCAGAAACTATTCAAAACAGAACCACAAAATTATGACTAGGTAAGGTTGATTGAAGGAATGAAAGTTTCAACTACAGAAAATCTATTAATATGAGATACTTCATATTTAAGAACTCTGATATCTCTATGGATCTAGAAAGAGCTTTCTATAAAATTCTGTATTCCTGTTAAATTAGAAATAGGAATTTTCTTAATTTGATAAAACATACTTCTAAAAATGTTAATCATCAAACTTCAGAGAGAAATACAGCAAATTGTTATATAGTGGTTATTTATAGATGACCTAAAAATAAAAATGTCCTATAATTTTTTTCTAATATTTAATATAAAAGAATGTTTTATAGGCAGCACAGTTAAATGTTTAAATGGGACTTTTGGGCAGTACTTAGACTAGTCTTGTCTTTACCTTTTTTTCACTCTGAAGTCAATTTTTCTGTTAAAGAACAGTTGTATATTTACTTCCTTAACATTCTTTTAAAATATATCTGTTTTTGGTTTCGAAAAGTGCATTCCTTAGAAACATTAATATATGTACATGATTCAGAAATGAACCACAGGTTAATACAGTGAAAAAGTGTCTCCCTGCCATCCCTGTTGTGACCTGTCTCGTCACCCAGTGTTCAGAGGTAATTGTATTACTAGCGTCTTATGTATCATTTCAGGATAATGTGTTTCTTTTTAATACCATCATTGACATTTGAATTTTGTTTGCTGTCTTCTAAATTTTTAAACATCAGAGCAATTGAAGTAAACTTCATGTAGATTGTCAACTTTTATTTCTAATTTCATATTCCTACCCTTTTACTTCTCTAGATAACCTAGAGAGAACTAAAGAGAAGTCTTTTTAAACCCAAACCATGATATCCTTCAATTCTTCTTAAACAAGTGCTTTTTCATTATTTCAGAAGAGAGTAAAAATAACTCAGTTATACATTGATATAGATGATGTGTCTGTGTGTATTTTTATGTATATCACAATATGCAAGGAGTACAATGATGGAGGGAACTCTGAATTTAAAGACTGATGACCTATTTTTTAGTCAGCTTTTTAAACTGATGAGTATGGATCCTGGGGCATGTGAATATTCTTTTTACTATTTCCTCATCTGTGAAAGGGGGTGGTACTATCCAAGTACTTTGGCAGTATATTTTTGGGTCTTTTGAAATAATGTGAGGTTTGTAAGCTATACAGCACTGTAGCTATGAATATGATTTATTTGAAATATTCACAGATATTCCATGTCTTCATTTTCCTTCAGTTTTTCTAAGAACTCACATTAAGTCATCGGCATTACATTGTATTGTCTATCCTTGCTTAGAAAAAGTTCTGCCAGGCAACATTGCATTATTCAACATTTATAATTTAATTAATTCACATGTGTAACATTTCTTCATAAAATCAATTAGAACAATGAAACTTTATAAATGCAAATTAGAACTTTGAGTTATGGGTAATAGCTTTTATCTGTCTCAGCATCCAGTTTGTCATTTTCCGTATGTTCTGTGTATAAGTTGTAAAAGCACTTCTGATGCAGTCTGGGGTCCTGTGACACTTTACTAGACCCCTTAACCTTTACCTGGTGCCTACATTACAGTTAAATTTTTTGAGGGAGTTCCTGTTCTAAGTCCCTGGTATTCAAAGCCCTTTCATGTATATGATCTGTCCTTACATAGGACATTTTTATTCTTGTTCCATTAATGTAACATATTGGCTTTAAAGAATACATTTATCAACCTTGCTAAAATAATAGGCATTTAAAAAAGTACAACCATCTTTTGTTTCCCCAGCATCCTTGGTCTGTTTCTAGTTTTATCAGGAACCATTCCAGCTTGCTCAGACCATTCCTGTGTGACTGTCCACATTCTGAGAAGATCATAATTAATCGGGGACAACATTTAACTATACTGTTTACTCTTTCTCCTTCCTGTCTTATAATAGAGTGTTTCCAGGGCTATATCGTCCCCACTGGTGATATAGGTAAGCGTACCACCATTAAAAAGACCTGACATCGACAGTACCACACATGGGCTGTGGAGATGGAAAATAATAATAAAACACAGTTTAGCATATCCTGAAGTCTTGCTTTAAATCTTGTATTTGGGCTAAAATGACTAGATACCACATGTCCCTTATGCTCTGTTCTTTTCATTTTTTTCCCCCTTTTTCGGTTTGGTTATTTTCTATTGACCTAATCTTGAGTTTAGCAATCCTGTTTCATGCCGTGTCCAGTCTCCTGTTGAAAACACCTGAAAAGTTCTTAATTTCAAATACTATATATTTCAGTTTTAGTTACGTCCCTTTGTTATAGATTTCAACTCTCTATTAAAATTCTCCATCTTGAATTTTCTTTAATATATTTGTATTAGTTATTTTAAAGCCCCTGTCTGCTTCTGTAATTGTTCATGCTTGTGATTATCACTCACATGTATCTCATAGGTTGCATATAAGAGAATTACAGCTTCTGCAAATGATGCTTTTTCCAAAGTGTATTTGTGTATTTGGCCTTTTCTATGTCAGGTAGAGAGTCTGATCACCTTAATCTAATCAGGGACTGAGCTGGCTGGCTTAGGGCTTTGGTGCCATTTTAATTTGATTTAGTCTACCACTGGCTCATCCCTTTTCTGCCAATAGGGCTCTCCTGGGATTTTGATGGAAAGCCTCCATCGCCTACTCTCTCCAATATCGCCCTTTCCATAGTTTGAGTTTGGCTCTTGAGACTCCTGTTGCTTGCAGCTTTAAAATCTGGCAGACACCTTAGAGTGGGGAGACTCTTCTGGTTGTCCAAAGTTCTATTGTTATTTTCTTCAGTAGAGTTACTCTTCCCAGACCAAGCCTGATCCTCAGCCTGAACTTGTAATCTTCAAATGACCCCGGAGAAGGAAATGGCAGGCAGTTGTCAATTCATGTAGAAAGGTTTTTCTCAGGTTTTAGTTCATAAGGATCGCATTACTTTAATAACTCTCTATTGTCTTTGAACAAGTTTTTTGTTGTCGATCCCCTACCCCCCAACCCCCACCTCCTAATTGTTGCAGCAGGACCTGCCGTGACCTGCTTATATCTTACCTGGAAGGAAAACTGTGAAATAATAATGTTAAAATGGGAAATCTCCTGGTATTTATTCAGAGACCCCCAAGTCTGAGAACAATAGGTTGCAAGTAACTGACATTCAAAATTGAGGTGTTTGCTATACCATTCATGTAGGATTTGCAGAAAAGATTTCCTGAGACAAGTATTGCTACACTTAACCCATTACTCACCTCTAGGTGATATAAATAAAAGATAAAGTTTGCAGGGGAGTTCCATATGAGAATTAAGTAGTATATGCTTTGGCTTTTCCCCTTTCTTTCATCCATATTGCTAGGCTTCTGGGGAACTTCTAAGTTTGACATGCATGTGCTAAAGTTTGGGAGATAAATAAACGGGTACCTGACTTCTATCAGCTGGAGATTCTCCTGCATCAGAATGAAGAAAGGGCACAGTGGGAATGGCCTGCACCTTTAGAGTTCGATGTTCAAAAATGCAAGGATTTTCCTGTGGGCCAGGTAGACTTTATGGTAGTTGAAGTTGACTTGTCTTGAAAAGATCAAGAGGTCTACCTTGGAAAGTCAAAGTGACCCAGGCAGACTAGCTAGAGAAGTTCCTGCAGCAGGAACTAACTGCAGGTAAGAGTTTGGGCTTCTGGCTTTCACAGGACCCCACCACTCCATAACTATCACTTCAGATTTCAATCAAGTCAGCTCTGTAAGACTGTTCCCTTGTCCTCTAAAACTCCTCTTCCTTCTGTCTGTAACTGACAGGAGTCTTAAATAAGAGCTGGAGAGTCCTTGCGGGGAGGTGGTGTTAATAAAATTAAATGAGAATAAAATTTTGATTTGCATCAGGGCAAATTTTTAATTTCCTAAGAGTGGGTGTGACTTAGAACAGCCATGGGATTTCTTTGAGATTTTTATACAGAAAGGAGGAAAGTAGTTTGAGGGTAATGATATAGGAGAGGGGTGCTCACTCAAACCAGCTTGTTGAATAAACTGTATTCTTTTGAAAATCTGGGAATCCATATTTAGTGGTGCTGGGGATGAGTAGAATATGTGGAGAGAATGGAGGGATGTTACATATATCTACATGGAATACGTGCCATTTTGACAAAACAACATTTTTTTCTAAACGCAAAATATACAACCATATTTGTTAAATTATCTGATGATGCTTTATTTCCAAAGAGACTATTTTATTATAAATAGAGTTTTCTCCTATTACCATCATATTTTTTTTCCTCAGAACTCAGCATTACTTTAGCTCTGCTTTTGGGTTATTAGGAAAACACTCTGAAATGCTAGTTTTGAGGCTCTCATGAAGCTATGATCATGAATAATGCTTACATTAGAACTGAAATATGTAAGACTTTTAATTAACTCCCTTATTCCAGACTTTTTATGAACTTCGCTCTATCTTCATGGCTTTATATGTATGTAAGAGGATATAATTTCTCCCAAACGTGGCTTATTTCTGTCCAAGTTTGTTAGGCCACTTGGGGCGAGGGGGCGAAGAGAGGCTATATTTGTATTAAGGGCAATGTGAAAGTTCAGAATTAGATAGTGAACAAAAATTTATAATGAAAAATAATTTGACTTCAAAAAATTTCCCTGTATTTTTTATATGATGGCTTATATAGTTTGCATTAATAAGTATAAATAATAAATTAGTCTGTGTACATGACCTAAAAATAAACATTTTAATCTCATCATATAAAGCATATTGTCACCTTCAAAGTGCTACACAAAAGAGTTGAATTATTTTGTAGGATGCTAACTTTTAAAATTGTCAGATTAAAAAATTTTTCCTAAAAACCAGTATAAGCATCACAAAAATGTATGATTTAAAAAGTTGAGTTTTTACAGAACTTTTTTCTGTATTGCAATCCTCGTTTTAAGTTTTATGCATTTAATTTAAAAAATTGGAATGACATATACTTACATTTTCTGTTAGAATTTCTTTTGTTTAAGATACTATTTTTTTCATTGTTAAAAACAGACTATATATTAAAATAAAATTTAAAATCCCATAAGCTACATAATTAAAATAAATATTCCTGAGCCTAATGTTAACTTTTTTTTAAGTAAAAGTTTCTGTTTAGAAGGACTTGAAATATTTCAAGCAACTATTTTTAGAATTGATGCTTAAATCTTTTCAGTGGTAGGGACTATTCTCTTTGTATGTGAGATGTTTTGTTATTTTCAAGATGTCTTGTTATTTTTCAAAGGCAATAGAAGCATCTAGCAAGATCTCAAAGTGCTCTTTTCAGCATGATATGTAGAAGTAAAGGTGAAAATTTTTTCAGTCATTACATGCTCCTTCCCCTTCTGCTTCTAAGAAGAGTTATACCGAACCAAAGAAGAATAAGAGTACCAATTTTATTCTTGAAGGACTCTGACTGTGGAAATTCTGTTGTCTGCTCCTGTTTCAGTTTGAGAGTGGCTTTACCAATTTACTTGTCCAAAGAATTTTTTTCCCTGAGAAAATAACTCTTATAGTGAAATCTTTAGTTTTTCTAATTAAGCATATCCAATAAATATTTCCTTTATCTGGGATACTATACCAAAGTTATTGTTTTAGTTTTGTCTTGCTATGTTTTTACTTGTTTCTTTTTAGTAACTATATGCAGCCTTTCTCCTTGCCACTTACTAGCTGTATGACCTTAAGCTTGTTGTTTTATCTCTGTGCTTCCTTAACCTCATTTGTCAAATAGGGATTACAATACCTAATTCATGGTGTTGCTGGAGGATTAAGTGATTTAATGTGTGTAAGGGCTTAGTGCTGTGCCTGATACATAGTAAGTGCTTAATTAATGTGAACTGTATGTGGTATGGATCCTTCCCCAAATTCGATTTTGATTTGAGTCTGATGAAGCCAAACATGTTCCCTGAGGACATGAGAAGGGATTATTGTTCATATAATGATGCTTTCTGGGGATCCCAAGCTGGTCTAAAAATAAGTTGAGGGAACAGTAATAGGAGACGTGGGGCTAGAGTGACAGTTCTTGCACTGTATGTAAGGCTTGTCTGGTTTGAAATTCTCACCAACACCAAAGGACGAGCACCTGGGTTTTCTTACCATCTTGCTCAGATTTGAGATATGAGGGCGTGGCGGGACTTGAAACTATCAGCAGTCAGATATTAAAAGAGGAGTCAGAGCCATCATATAAACTCAAGCAGGATGAATGAAAAGAAAACCAAACTTAGCTCCAACTTAGTCAAACACATGAAAGAGAAAAATCTTGAAAGCAAACCAGTGAAAAAACGTGTTACATACAGGGGAACAATGATATGAATGACAAGTGAGTCTTCTTCAGAAGTAAGGAGGTCAGAAGACTGTAAAATGACATCTCTGAAGTGCTGACATCAAGAAATCAATCATAAATGTGTCTGGTTAATAAAAAAGCTTAAAAATACATGTAGCAAAATTCGATAGAATTAATGGATCAGAATTACAAATTCACAATTATAGTTGGAATTCAGTTAGACCAAAAAATCAGTAAAGACATAAAAGATCTAAATTACACTATTAACCACCTACTTCATATTTATAGAATAACTAAATTCAGCATCAGTATAATACACAGTCTGTTAAAAAGTGTTCAAGTTTCAATAAATTTTAAAAGATTAAAATCAACAGTATGTTCTCTGCCAACAGTAGAATGAAATTAGAAGTCAATACCAATAAGACAGCTATTAAAAAATGGAAATTAAAAAACACAATTCTTTGACCCATGGGTTATTTAGAGAAGGAAACCATGAGAAAAATTAGAATGGATTTCAAACTAAATGGTAATTAAATTATAACATCAACTATGTGGGATGCAGCTAAGACAGTGCTTAAAGGGAAATTTATAACTTTAATTATATTAGAAAAGTTACCTAAGACTTAACCTAAGAAACTAACGGAAAAAAGGATCAAAGAAAATGGAAAGTAAGTAGAAGGAAGCCATGATAAAAATTAGAGCAGAAACTAATGACTAGAAAAGAGGCAGAGGAGATAACAAAGCCAAAGGCTGGTTCTTTAGAAAGATAAATAAAATTGATAAACCCTTATTAGGCTGATGGAGAAAAAGAGAGTGACAGAGCTGACAACCATAAATTACCCACGTCAGAAATGAAAGAGGGATTATCATTCTAGATTTATAGATTTTGAGTTTAATGTATATATTGTAAACAACTTCAAGCCATTGAATTTGTAATGGCCAAATTTTTTAAATGCTACCCCAGCTGATGCAAGAAGAAATGGAAAATTTGGACAGCCCTATATCCTTTAAAGAAACTGAATTCATAATCAATATTTTTCACAAAGAAAACTCCAGGTTGAGGTGGTATTTCCTCAGTCTGATAAAGGATATTTAAGAAACACTGACAGCTAAGAATATACATAATCTTACAATATTGTGTTTTTCTTAAGATAAGAAATAAGGCAAGGATGTCCACTCTTGCATCCTTAATTCGTTACATCAGTGGAAGACCTAGCCAGTGCAGTGAGTCAGGAAAACAAAATATAAAAGGCATAAAGATCTTAAAGAATGGGTCAAAATTCTTGCTCTTTGTAGGCAACTTGGTAATGTAAGAAACCGTAAGGAATCTGCAAAAGCAGCCACTAAAGCAAATGAGTACATTTAGCAAGGCTGTACTTTACAGGCTCAATGTATAAAAATCAGTTGTATTTTTATAAATATTAGCAGCAAACAAATGGATGTGATATTAAAGTAATTTTATGAATAGTAGCATCAATAAAGTTATACCTAGGAATACAGTTTTTTTTAAAGACATAGGATCTCTACACTGAAGTTTCAAAACCTTGATGAGAGAAATAAGACTAAACAAATGGAGAGTTCTGCTTCTCATAGAACCAGACGTGCTTTTACCAGGCTCATCAGTCCCTCAGATAACAATTTAATTTTAAAAACTTAAAAAATTTGTAATTTTTAACAATAAAAATTTGAAAAGGAACCACTAGAGAGTAAACAAAAATAGACATATTTGGGAGGGGATTTGACACTTGGAATAAGGGAATAGCATGGAGTGAATTTTTTGTTTTTATAGCTTTTATCCATGTAGAATGTGCAAGAGGGCTAAAATTTTAATACAAAACCCACAGTTTATCTGTCCTGAAAAACCAGAGGTTGGGGTTTGGACAACTACAACTGCTGAAGAATGGGGAAAATCCTAGCAAGGAGAAAGCTGCAGAAGGGAATCTCCAGGTTCTGCACAATATATGAAGAACAAAGAAAATATGACCCTTTAAGCAGTGACACTGGGGACCAACACGTTGGAACTGTCAAGCAATTGACTTGTGGTTGTGAATTGGAACACTCAGTAGAATTAAGAAATCATTTCTCTCCAAATTTAATCTGATTCAAATCAAACTCTAAAAAAATTTTTTTGTGGAAATGTATACTCTGACCTTAAAATTTACATGGAAATGCATAGGACCTAGAATATTCAAAACGATCTTGAAAAAGAACAACACAGAGGACTTAAATTATATGACTTTAAGGCTTTTCATGAAGCCACAGTTATTAGTACACTGTGATTCTGGCATAAAAGCAAACAGATAAATGGGATAAAACAGATACTTCTATAGTTATTTGATTTTTGACAGATGCCAAAACAATCCAGTAGGGACAGGGAAATCTTTTCAACAAATAATGCTGGAAGAACTGGATGGATATCCATGTGGAAGAACCTTGACCCCACCTTACACCATTCAAAACTTCCAGATGAATTGTAGTTCTCATCTAAACGCTAAAACTTTATAACTTGTATAGGAAAATATATTTGTTACTTGAGGGTGGGCAAAGGAGGTTTTTTTTGTTTGTTTTTGTTTTTGTTTTTAAGGATGTAGAAAGCAGTAGAGGAAGTTGAAAGTTAGACTTCATCAAGTTAAAGCATCTCATCAAAAAACATTGTTAAGAAATGGATAAGCAAATCACAGGGTAGAAAAAAATATTTGCAAAACATTCTGACAGGAGGATTGTATCCACATTTATAAAGAATTTCTATAGCTTAACAGTGAAAACAGAAATAGCCCGATTAAAAAAATGGGCCCACAATTTGGATACATTACAAAAAGATACACAACAGGCCAGTAAGTAAGTGGAAGAAGAGTGTGCAATATTGTTAGTCATCAGGAAAAAGCAAATTGAAACCACAGTGAATTACCAATGCACAACCACCAGGATGGTTATAATTAAACTGACCACACCAAATGTTGGTGAGGCTATGGAACAACCAGAAACATTCATATATTGAGGGAGAGAATATAAAATGATACTTCCCACTCTGGAAAATAGGTCTGGCAATTTCTTATTAAACCAAACATGCATCTACTCAATGACACAAGAATTTCACTTCTAGTTACTTATCCAAGAGAAATTATAGCATATGTTCACAAAAAGACTTGAACTTACTTGAATGTTCATAGCTTTATTCATAATACCCCAAATCTGGCAACAGGTCAGGTGTCCATCAGTAAAAGAATAGCTAATCAAATTGTGGTCTGTTTATATAATGTAAAACAGCACTGAAAAGAATGGACTACTGTCATATAGATTAACATGATGAATCTCAAAATCATTATGCTGGGTCCAAAAAGCCAGTTCTAGAAGAGAATAAATCTACAGTGAAAAAAAATAGATCGGCGATTGCCTTGGGGGATAGAGGCAGGGATCTCGGACTGACTGAGAAAGGAGGGCGAGGTACTTTCTGGATGGATATTCTTGACAGAGTTGAGGGTTACACAATTTATGTGTATGATAAAACTCAGAAAAAGTTTACCATTATGATTTGTTTGACACCATATAAATTTGATTTCAAAACAAATGAACTCTAGTTAATGTATGCATGCTTCAGTGTTGAGATTTGAGGTATCTGCAGTGTAATTTTTAATATATGAAAAAATAAGATGGATTGATAAGTAGAGGAGCAAGGATAGAAGATGGCCCAGAGCCTTGGAGTTTTTCAGGGAAGGAATAGGTAATGCCAGGAAGATATGCTGAGTAAGATTAAGATTGGATAGTTTGAATAATTTTCAGCAGGCTCTGGGTTATAGAGATGGTTCCTAGTTGTCCAGTACCTGGCTGTAGAGTACTTTAGGGCTAGGGAGGAATAGTGGCTTGATGTGGGACAGTTTGTATATAAAAGGTGAGCTCTCGAGGGAGAGTTGCTATTTTTAGAAAGTAGCCCTGGGAAGGGCAGTCTTTCCAGGATAAAGGCCCTAAATGCCAGAGAATCAAGGATACAGAAAATAAGAAAACATAGTCAATCTGTACTCCTGTAAAAGTTTGAAACCACTGATTTAAGCTGTCATTCTGCAGATGTGTACCTTGAAAAATTTAGGCTCTTAAGCCAGCCAGAAATGGACATAAATCCTGGCTTTTTACTTCAAAAGCTCTGTGACCTTTTGAGTTATTTAACTCCTTACATTTATTTCTTTATTTGAAAATATGGTAATGTTAATTCACGTTATAGAGTTGATATGAGTATAAATCAGATAATGTGTAAAGTATTTGCAATCGTGCCAGGTACATAGCAGATGCTTAAAGTAAGTATTGGCAATTTTGCAGTAAGTTTTCTGTAGCCAATAAAAATTTCGTAATTGTTCCCTTGTATCCTTTGGTAATTTTTAGAGTCAAGGTTATTTCTGAAGCTCCTTTCTTGGTGATGGAGGGAAGGTAAAAAACTATCAGGAGGTAGGCATTTTCTTGTTTTTCCTTCCCCATCCCTTAGCTGTGTAGTGGTCATGAAATACAGAGACAGATCTAGCACTTGTAGTTAATTAGAGACTTTTTTTATTACAGTGATCAGCTCTTGATTCCTGAGCTTTTTAAAATATAAACTTTTGGTCTTACTAGTCATATATAAAATGAAAGGACTGTTATGTCCTAAGTAGAAATAATTATGGATGGATAATTATAAATTATTCTGTAGATGCCCTTATTTCTTGAGTACATCGGTAATTATGAGCTGTAACTTCAAGTGAAGTTTCTCTTGTTGATACTATTCTGCTAATTTGTTAACTCCTCTAATTTTACTCAGTGTTCAGCATGCTTTATAATCTTTCCACAGAGACAACCCTAGATTCTTCTTTTGATTTGTAGAAGAAATACACTCTTTTGACTAGAAGGTCATGAAAAATAATAAATTGGTAAAGTGTAGGTTTATTACCTTTCATGGTTTGCTGCCGTAAAGCATGCAAATATGGCAGGAACTGTGAAACTCATTTAATGGTTTGTATGATTCTGTGCTGTGGGTCCTCAAAGTCAGGGTTATTTTCTTGAACTTAGTTATCATTGCTTCTCTTTTATTTCCCGATAATAAGTATATGAATAAATATACATGTCCTTAATTCAAAAAGTATATTAACAAACATAATGTCTGTTTGAACCCAGGATACAAAATATTAATGTAGATGTGTGTATAAAATACCTGTGCATGTATGTAATTGATAAATTGTATACTAGTCCTTAAATTTTACCTTCAGGTTTTAAAGGTCAGTTTATTCTTAGATGCAGAAAAGCTTTAATGTGTTAATTTTACTGATGCTTACTGTAAAAGTGATACTAGGGAAATTCTATAAGGATTTCTACCAAAGTTTACTACCAAGTCATCTGGTTAGTCCAATGATGAACTAATACACTGTATGCTGTACAAATGTTTTTGGCACTTTAGTGTCCTGATGATCTTAATACCTGTTCCAACCTCTCTTCCCCAGTTTTTTTAATTCTACGTAAGCAAGAAGGTTACAGAGTTGATAGGAATAATCTGCCTTTAAGAATTTATGTTCTATACAAAGAACTGCAGAACTTTGCATGAGATTCTAACATGGACATGCTTACTCATTTGTCTGTATTGATGCAGGAACAGCATTGTAGACGATTTATGGTCTGTTATTTCAACAGATTATTTCAACATATTTCAACATATATTTGTAATCTGTGTTAATTCCTTAGTGAACAATATCAAATTTTGATCAGGCAGAATTTATCTGAGACCAATTTTTTTTTTAACCAATTAGCATGGTATTTTTCAGTGCATGGAAATTTTTAGAATGTCCTGAAATCAGATGGTCAAATAAATTTAAGAAATGTTGAACTAATGTGTTGGCGATAGTTTAATACTAATAATAATGATGATGATGATGATGATGCTTTTTGGGGAGACTATATGATAGATTATACCTAGCAAGTATTTTTATTAGTTTATTTTCAGACCTATCCTTTTCTGTTCTTACTTACAAATAGATTGTTGTTCATGCTTTTCAGATTTGAGTAATGTAGACTTTCTTGTGGACTTCTCTTTATACTGTTTAAATGTGTAGAAACATAATTTAGTGTCAACTTACATTTATCAGAAGACTAATTTATATTGAACTCCATAACCAAGGAGATTATAACGTCAGTTTAATGAATGATGCTGTTAGTGTTAATACTGATTTTCTGTTTCTGTTGTGATTGTGGTGTTGAATGCTACCCATGACTGAAGTTCTTTTGAAGTCTGTGTCTTGTGTTGTTAGATTCTCCTACTTTTTTTCTCTAAAACTACTATGAAACATGTATAACACACCCCCATATCAATTGACCTTTTTGGTGTGATGTTATTTACATGCTAAGTCAGTCTTTCAATCAGTTGTTATAATCAGTGCTAATTCTCTAACATTTTTCCTGCATTCATTTCTTTTAATATTTTCTTGGAATTGTGCATACTTGCAATTATAATTTGCCACTTCTTATTAACAGACTGAAAACCTGAGAGTGTCATTTTTCCCCACTGTTATTTAAAATATGATTTAGTGTGACTAGCAACATTGTTATCCAGTTTTTATGCTATAAAAATACTAATTTAGTCATCAGATACCTTGTTTGCTAGGTGGTAGGTATACAAAGACCTTCCTTTAGGAGTTCAAAGTCTTAGAGGAGAAATGAAATGTAGTTAGAATCAATTTTTAAGGAAGGAGGGAAAAGGTGATTAAAACTGCCTGATTTAAATCCCTAAGACTACTAGGCCTTAAAAATTGACCTGGTTTTCTGAGCCTACCTAAAGAATTAGTAATTAAGTCCAAAGATGCCTGGGAAGGGGCTTTTGAAATAAATGCATGTGGAAAAAAATGGGTACCAAAGGCCCCTGTTAGGTAGAGAGGATATTGCGCCAGCAGATAATGAACAAGGTTTAGGCTGGCGTTTTATTGTCTCCTATAGTAATGCCCAAAGTGAACTGAAATGATGAAGCATAGGAAATAACAATTTATACTTATGCTTAGTTCTCTAAGATTAGAAGCAGTTGACCAGACTTGCATTTAATTCTGTGGCGATGTTTTTTGTTTGTTTGTTTCATTTAATTTTGATAAAAGGCAAACATTCATATGGTTTAAAAATCTGTTATATCTATATATTTTTGTATGCACGTGCATGCATGCATACATACAAACAGGACAAACACTGATAAGTCCTTTCTCTCTCCCTACCTCAGGTAACTACTGTGCATGGTGTCTATGTGTGTGTGTCTGTGTCTTTTCCTGCATGCATATACAAGTACTTATAGTTTTATTTGTCTGTTTTTTACACAGAGTAACATACTATAATTGCTTTTTTCACTTAATATATTTTAGAAGTCTTTCCATATCAGTTTATAGGGAGCTCTATCGTATACTAAATTACCATATGAATATTTTGTTGCTACTTCCCCATTCTGATTTTTATTTCATTGTCTGAGTTCTTTTGTGTTTTTCTTGTTTTATTTATGTATTTATTAATTTTGTAAAATTTTCAGATGGTGAAATAGACAATCATGTATGTGCTCAGTAGGATTAGATTTAACAAATGCATATACACTGTATCAAAATATAGAACATTTCAAGTACCCAGATAGTTCTTTTATACTCTGTCGCAGTGGTTCCTCCAGAGGCAGCCACTGTTTGAGTTTTTTCATTTTCAGTTTTTTTTTTGCCTCTTCTAGAACTTTATGTGAATGGAATCATTCAGTATGTTCAGCTTCTCTCAGCCAACTAAATATTTCTCAGATTCATTCATGTCATGTGTATTAGTAATTCTTTTCAAGATCATTTTTGCTATTCAAGATCTTTGCATTTTCGTTTACATTTTAGATAAACTTGTCAATTGCTAAAAAATATCTTGCTGAAATCATGATTGCAATGGATTTGAAAAAAAATAGACCAAATTTTATTAGGGAATTGGGGAAAATAGATATAATATTGAGTAATTTAATCTTTGAATATAGTGGATTTTTTTAAATTAAGTTACATTATAATTTGACATCTATATATTGTATTGTATGATTACCACCCAAAGTCCAGTTTCCTTCAGCTACTATATAATAGTGTATTTCTTTATCTACTTAGGTTTATTTAATATCTTTCAGCAAGGTTTTTAGTTTTTAGTGTACAGGTCTTATACATCTTGCAATAAACCTTTAATCAAAGTATTTCGTTTTTTGACACTTGTAAATGGAATTTAAATTTTTAATTTTCAAATTGTTTACTGCTATTATAATAGAAATATAAATTTTTATAAGTTGCCCTTATATCCTACAACAGTGCTAAATTCACTATTCTGGAAGTTGCTTCAGAGGTTTTCTATGTAAGCAATTATGTCATCATCCAAAAAAAAGTGGACTTTTTGTTCCGGCTTTATTGAGATTGACATATAATATATGTAAGTTGAAGGTCTACAACATGATTTGATACACATATATATTGCAAAATAACTACCACTATAAAGGTAACACCTCCATCTCCTTACATTATTACTTTTGTGTGTGTGTTGATAACTTTTAAGATCTACTGTCTTAACAGCTTTCATATATATAATACCGTATTGTTATAGTCACCATGCTATACATTAATCCTCAGAACTTAATCATCTTATACAGGGAGTTTATATCCTTTGACCAACATATCCTTATTTCCCCCACAACCCAGCCCCTGGCAACTACCATTTTACTCTATTTCTTTGAGTTTGGCTTAAAAAAGCAGTTTTATTTCTTCCTTTTCCAATATTTTTGTCTTTACTTTTTCTTGCCATATTGCATCAAGACCTCTAGTACAGTGGTAATTATAATTATATCATTGTAATTAAAATTGAATCATTAATTTTAAAACATGTCTGTGTTCTAACATAAACGTGTAAGCAATAAATTTCCCTTTTAGCACTACTTTGCCAGAGAGGCGCTTTACATCCAAATATTTAGAACTTTTCTAAGTATCTTTTAGTCATTGGTTTCTAAGTTAATTCTCTTATGGCCAAAGAACATAATCTATAAGATTTCAGAGTTTTAAAATTAATTGATTTTTTTATGGCTCCAGAATGTAGTATCTTTCTCTCTCTCTTTCTTTCTGTGTGTGTGTGTGTGTGGCTGGCTGTCTGTCTGTCTGTCTCTCTCTGTTTCTCTCTTTTACTGTTTCCATGTACAATTGAAGAGGATTCTATAAATGTCAGATATATTGAGGTGTTTGATAGTATTGTGCAGCTCTTCTATGACGTAGAGATTATTATTTTTTTTGGTAGTATATCCAAGGAGTTAACTGAGATTGCTGATTTGTTCATTTCTTCCTTTGATATGTCAGTTTATTTAAAGTACATCTTTTTTTGTAGACATTTTGTGTCTTGTATTCATTCTGACAAGTTTCTGCCTCTTATTGGAATATGTAGTGTATTTATGTATAACATTATTCTTGATATGGTTGGATTTTACTCTTTACACTTTTACTCTGTTTTTTATTGTCATCTGTTTTTTTGTTTCGTTTTTTTTCTTCCTTGGGGTTAATATTTTTTTAGTAGGTCATTTTAATTTTACAAATGCATTTTAGCTGTATCCTTTGCCTTTTGGGAGTTGGGGGTGGCTTTCCTAATGACTATGCATCCTTAGCTTTGCAACAGTGTAGTTGTTTTTAATACACTCAGCTGCTTCTGCTGACATAGAAATTACATCTACGTACTTTTAGACTTATAATTTTTACCATAATTGGTCATCCCCCTTTTGTAGAAATTAAGAGCAGGAAGAATATCTTTTACATTTACCTACACGCTTCTACTTTCTAGTTCTCTTATTTTTTTCTCTCTGATTTAGTTCCCATCTGTTGTCATTTCTCTTTATTATGAAGAAATTTCCTTTAGCATGTCTTTGTGCAAAATCTGCTAGAAATGAAATCTCAGTTTTTATCTGAACATGTGTTTTTGTTTTAACTTCTTTTGTGAAGGGCATTTTTGTTAGTTACAGATTTTAGATTGAGGTGGGTTTTTTTTTTTCTCTCAGCTCTTTAAATATGTTCCGTTGTTTTCTGGCTTCCACTGTTTCTGATGAGAAATTGTTATTCATGTGTTTATGCCTCTACATATATGGATGGTTATGCTCTAGCTGGTATCAAAGTTAAACACAGCTGGACATTGGTTAAAGGTGTTAAAAACAGATTTTATTCAGTAACCATTGCAGTAGGGGAAAGAACTGAGCTCTGTTCCAGTTGGCATTGAGGTGACTAGGAGGACGAGGTGGGCGTAGGTAAGGGAGGATGAATGGATGCTTGAACAGAGTCAAGGAAGTGAAAAACTGCCCAAGAAGGGGATGATCGAGTATGTTGGTATCAGTGTGATTAGACCATCTGTGTCTGCTAAATGCCATTTATTGAAGTTATGCTGGGAGAAGGAAGCCCTATCCTTCCTGATTACATTTCAAAGGACTGGTTTTTGGTCCTTGAAAAAGACACTCCTGAGTCGTAGGAGACACACATACATCTCAGAGAGAGGAAGGATTTACAATTTTAAGTTTTCTAAATAAATGCTCTGGAAAAGGAAGTCAGGGGCCTATGGATAGGTGTTAGCTTGGACAAATGATAAATTCTTTTGGCAGCCTTGAGCTTTTCTAGACAGGAACTCAGAAGTATCTGGGTCATACCAGGGACTCCCTTAGGCTCCTGGAAGCCCTGCTAGAGTTTGGTCGAGTCTCTTAGTGCAGGGGTTTGGATGGAGTTCTTTGTGCCAAGAATTTTTGTAGTGCTCACTACTTTAAAGATTTTCTTTTTATCTTTTGTTTTTAGCATTTTGATAATGACATGCCCAAGTGTGATTCTCTTTGTATTTCATCTGCTTGATATTGGGTTTCATGGAAGTATGAGTTTAGTTTTTCATAAAGTTGAAAGTATTTAAGCCATTATTTCAAATATTTTTTTCTGGTCTGTTCTTGCTTCACCTCTTTCTGGGACTTTACATGTTCCTGAGACTTCATTCAGTTAGACAGTCTTTTTTATTTTGGTTCTTCTGATTAAGATGATTTCTATTGACCCATCTTTAAATTCACTGACTCTTCTGTCTTCTTCAGCCATCAAGTTAATTCTTTATTTCTGATTTTGTAATTTTCAGTTCTGGAATTTCCTTTGATTCATTTTTATAGTTTCTGTTACTCAGCTGAGACTTCCATCTGTTCATTAAGTCCATGAACATACTCATAATATTTACTTTAAAAACCTTGTCTGTTAGTTCATCTTAGTGGTCTGTTTCTACTGGCTGTTTTCTCTTTTGAACTAAGGGCTCACATATTCCTATTCACATGTTTAGTAATTTGTAGTTTTATGCTGGGTATTTGAGGCAAAACATTATAAAGACTCTAAATTCTGTTACCTTCCTCTGAAGGATATTGATTTTTGTACGAGCAGATAGTTCTGGGTGGCCTCAAAGTCCAAACTGTTTGCGTCTGTGTCAGCAACAACTGAAATCTCAGCTCAGTTCCTTTGGACCACCAGGAGCTGGTTTTCAGCAGGTCCCCAATTTCTCCCACCTGGGTAGTTTAGGGATTAGTCAAGGATTTGGGCAGAGTTCACACTTATATTTTGATGTTTTCCCCCTGTGTTGCTTCCTTCTTTACAGAATTTCCCCCTTCTTTTTCCAGTCTCTTGGGCAGCCCCAAATCCAGGCTTTGATTCTGCAGGTCAGTGAAACTGCAGTTTTCTGCTTGTAGTCTAGTTATTCTGCCTTTCTTAGACTGTGGTGTGCGCCTGGGTACAAAGCCACAGAAACGCTCTCCTCCAATGCAGTTGTTCTCTTACAAAGATTAACTCCCATTTTTATCTGTTTTTGGTCTCTCTTCACTGTTAAGTAGTTGATTTTATTATATTTTCAAATATTGTTATGTTTCTGTATTCTTTTGCTAATTGCATGTTTCCATTTTGGAGGATTTATAACTTGTTTCAGAATTTGGCTAAGGCCAGTCCCTACTCTTTGTCAGAGTTTTCCTAGTTATTCTTGTTTATTTTGGTATGCTGTATTTGGAATACTGTTATCTGGATCTTAACATTTTAAAAAAAATCGTTATCAAGGTTGCATATATAAAAAATTGGGGAGAATTAATATCAGTATGGTGTTTTTCTAGGAAGATGTATTTCTCTTTTGCTCGGTTTACTTTTGTGTTCTTTAGTAATAATTCAAATGTTTCTTCGTGTAGTTTTGACATATTTATTATTACATTTATTTTGGTGTTTTGTTTATTTTATTATAAATTTATTCTTTTTAAAAATATTTTTTCTTATGTAACCAAGCAAAAATTTTACTAGCTATAAGCAAATTATTATTTTTAAATAAACCTTCTAATTTGTGAGAGAGATACAATAACTGATAGAACTGAGGCTTACCTATACCCTATGATGGATGGCAATTGGAAAGTGGCTAGTTAGATTTGGGACCTAGGTCTTTCTGCCTCTAGATTGATTGTATGTTTTTAACAACTCCTGTTTATTATTCTCTGATTTATTTCAAGGCTTGAATAAAGCACAACTTAAGCTCTTGTGCTTTTTAAGATTCTGGTTCTTGTATCAGTCCCAGAGTTACTGTTCATTCTAGTCTCATAAGAGCTGAATAGCCTCTTGATTCACTCTTTTGTTAATCATTTTCCTTGAATTATTTTCAAAGAAAGAAGAATTAGCTGTATAGTATTTCTTCTGAAGTTTAAATTCAAATTCATAAGACCCTAAAATTTAGTTGTTTTTAATCATGATTTAAACTATGTGGTGCTATATGTTTCCAGTAGCTATTTGATAAATATCTTAAATAAAAGAACCATTTATGCCATGGTTTTTTAGTTCACCTTTGGGGGTGGGGGGAGAAAAGGCCTGAGTTATCCTCCAGTGTCTTGGCTTTTTCTTTCTTTTATAGTTTGGGAAATGAAAGAGACATCTGCAGCCTAAAAAGCAAGACATTTTGTAATATATCTCAAGGTGCTGGAAAATATCTGAAAATTGATTTTTTTTAACTGTCCAGGATTGCAGTTACTGTAGACCCCAAAGCTTGTCATGAGGTGTTTCTGCTGCCCAGTGGCTGTGCAAGAGGCCCAGTAGCACCGAAACCCAGCACCCCATGTGATGAGTGTGTGCTACCTACCCAGCCAAAGGAAGATGGCACTTTTCACCATTGCTGTTTGAAATGTGGAGTTACCTCCTTTGTTAGCACTATGTACATCTGCAATTTAATCAGTTGTTCGATTTTATTTTCAGAGGTTGTTTCAAAATGTTTCTTCCTTATTGAAATTTTGATGATTTTGTGATATGTAAGAAACGGAATTGAGTTTCAGTGATTACCTTCTGAACTCTCATTTTAAAAATACAACTTATGACCTGAGACACCTTAGCAGTCAAAGTTTCATTCCAGACTGCCTTTTAAGTGTTAAATGTCCTTCCTTCCCTTCTCCCATAGATGAGAAGTGACTGTGAAATAAAATAGTGGCAAGGGAAACAGGGAGAATTATTACCACAAAATTCACCATATGAATTTTTCATATTCTTACTATCTTTTAAGAATTTGGTGTTTTCACATATTTTTAGTCCTCAGAAATTTCTTAAGACTTTTAAGGTGGTGTGATACTTTAGAGTGACTTCAAAACCTACTTCCTTGTCCTAGTAGTAAGAGAACAATAATAATTTTCTATAAAACTGAATATGTAAGTATCTCACACAAATAACTCGAAAAATCTTAACTGTGGATATATATCTATTTTAATTGGAACTTTTCCTATATTAAAAATACCAGTTGACATTTGTGTATAGTAAGTTTTTTTAAAACTGGATTGTAAAATGAAGCACTGTTAGTAAGGCTAATGGCATAGGTATTAGATCTTTTGTTGTGAGTAGAGGAAACTGGAAGGGGCATTATAGGTATGATTTCATTAAGCTAGCATTGGTGTTCACATTTTAAAAACATAATCATAACTTATCTGGAGTCACATGTTCCATTTTATTGGCTTCCTTCATATAGAAAATATAGAAACCAGCACTAAATGCCTGTGAAAAAGTGAAGCAGTGTATATTTTCTGGGTGAAGGAAGTATTCTGTACATTTTCCATGTTTTACATCATGGTATTTTGAATAACCACGCTTCCATGTTCACATCAATTTTTTGTTTTTCAATTTATGCACAGCACTTGCTCTGAAATTTGGGGACTGAGTACACCAAATACGATAGATCAGTGGGATACAACAGGCCTTTACAGCTTCTCTGAACAAACCAGGTGAATATTCTGCCCTCTGTCGAATCTTAGAGATCTTGTGGGAGGGGGGTGTTTTGGAAGACCAGTAGTGGGTTGCTTAGTATAATTTTGCCTAGGATGTTTCCTTAATGTAAAATAAGGCATGGCATTTAAAATACCTGCTTGCCAGTATTAAAAGTATATTAAATGTTTCAGCTGAAGTTTTGATCAATGAAATTCTAATTTTCTTTAAATAATTGCATCCCCTAAAGAATAGGAACTTTGATAACTATATTCACATTTTAGTTTGAGATTAGATTATAATCTGTTGTTGGCCTAATTTTTAAATAGATACATAACCAGTTTTTGCTAAATTTCTTGCTATCATCTAAACCTCATCTCCTTTATACTAATAAATACATAGTTAATTACTGAACACAACGCTAGGCTAACTCATTTTTTACGTTATCTTTTTTTAATCAGTTCATTCTCTTTGAACATATTGGTATTCGTCCATTTCATCTCATCATATTCATCACCATCTGCATTTATGTGTGAGCTATAGAAATAATACCTCAGTACTCAACACAGTCACAACTGGGTAGTAAGTTACATTAGCTTGAGTAAGTTACGTTTACATCATTGTTAGTATTTACCATTCTTCACACTAGTTCCTTTTTTTGATAATTCAGTCACCTACAGAATTAATGTCCTTAAAAGCACCCTTAAATAAGAGTTTGATTTACTAAAGATAAAAGTTGACAAGTTTTTCAAATATAACTATATGATACTCTTTAAAAATCAATTTTTTCACAAATGGTTAACCAGTCACTGACATATGAGTCATTTATGTAGCATGTTTTTAAGAAACATCTGCTAGAGCTACTGTTTACTTTTCTATCAGATCCATTAAATGGTACATTTTTCTTCCTCGTACTCACTAAAACTGTCTGTCATTCCTTTCTTTTAAGCTTTTGTTTTACTTATTTAGTCCAATTGACTATTCCTGTTTTTTAAAGCTTCCACCTTTCTTTTCCCCTTGCTTCCCAATAGGTCTCTTGATGGTCGACTTCAGGTATCTCATCGAAAAGGACTACCACATGTTATATATTGCCGATTATGGCGCTGGCCTGATCTTCACAGTCATCATGAACTCAAAGCAATTGAAAACTGCGAATATGCTTTTAATCTTAAAAAGGATGAAGTATGTGTAAACCCTTACCACTACCAGAGAGTTGAGACACCAGGTAGGAAAGTTAGATTTTTTTCCTTATTTAAATTAAGTGCTTGAACTTAAGTGTGTTAGATACTCATATACCTAATTTACCTAGGGAAATTTTGATGTAAAATTCTAATAAATTACTTTAAATTCAGACTATTACTTTTTAAAGTAATTAAAAATACTTTTTAAAAAAAATTTTATGGAAAAAATGGAAAGATAGTTTCTTGGAATAGCGTACTATTTTACATCAAAGTACACATAGAGGAAATTCTGATTCTACAAATTCAGTCTGCTTAGAACAAAACTGATATACTTCTTTGTCTGCTACATTAACTGTTTTCAGTCATTTTGCTCTCTGAATGGTTTTTTTTAAGTACTTTCATGACATCATTTCCATCTAAGCAGTTTAGTAAAACTCATAGCAAGACTTTTAGTTTACTTATCTATGTACTTGAAACATTTTAAGACTACAGCTGTATTTTTAGAAAATACCCTAAATATAATTTTACAGATCTTTCTGCAACCTTTCCAATGGGGATATATGGACTTTTATGGTAATATAATATTACCAGGATCACCTTGTGCCCAAGAGTGCAAGATTAATTGGGACTTGGCAGTTTAGATTGTGGACTGCATAATAAGTTAAAATCAAAATCAGATTTGTCAGTTTCTTGATAACTTAGATAAAACTGAATAGGTAGGCCCTACATTTAAAAAATTAAGCCAGGCTACATTTTAGTATGTGTGTATGTGAAGTTGTTTAATACAGGTCCTGGCCCCCACGCCTTGCTCCTTGCCATTAACTTGGATTTCTTTTACTTTTTTAGTTTTGCCTCCAGTATTAGTGCCACGGCACACTGAGATCTTAACAGAACTACCGCCTCTGGATGATTATACCCACTCCATTCCAGAAAACACTAATTTCCCAGCGGGAATTGAGCCACAGAGTAATTACATCCCAGGTATTTTTGCCTTATGAATCTCGTAAAAACTGAGATAGTTATAATTTTTTTTTTCATAAACATTGAAGTATTAGTAAACTGTGGTTTGACTTTTTAAAAAATGGTCCTGGATTTTAAATATAAATATCTGATCTGTTGGCTGATTATTTTGTGAAATGAATAAACCTACTACTTTAAATATTTTTTTCTGGAGAAAAGTTTTACTTTATATTTCATTTTCTTTTGCAGTGGCTTTAATCAAAGTACTGTGAGAAGCAGAAAAGAAAAGATCTTAGTAAGTTTGTTTTAGTCGTTGAAGCTAAGAGAGTTGCAGAACGTAAGCTAAGTAAATGATACAGGAAAAAAGCATTTCTGAAATAAATGTCATTAAAAATTGACCAATCATTTTAATAGATCATGTTTAAGAGAAACATAACATTTCTATAGGAGATATAATATTTTAGTTCCACAGACATAGCAACATGTAAGTTGTACTGAAAATCAGAAAACCTCCACTTTAATTCTTTTTCGTCTGTGCCTCAGTAACTCCTGCTGAAAAGTAAATGAATTCAACTGCATGGTTCTCAAATTCCACTCTAATAATTGTATTATGTGATCCAGTAATATTCCACGATACAGTACTGTATACTCTTAATTTTTACTTTTTTTTTTTTTTTTTTTTTTAGGAGAACAAGTAGTGTTTTCTTACTTTGTCTGTCCTCCCCACCTCCCCCTTATTTTTTTCTTAGCAGAAACTAAGCGTGTAATACGAGGATGAGGATTTTTTTAGTGTCCATTTTTTTATAGTGTCAGGGCTTTTTTTCCTTTTGTAATAATCCTCTATTCCACTCTTATTTTTATTTTATTACACTGAAAATGTGCAAGGAACTTAGAGTTTCAGGTACATCAGAAATATTTCTTTAATGTGTCTCGTCTTGGAAATAATGCTTGTTGGTTAAATACAATTTTTAAAACATAAGGATCTTTTTAAAAATAGCTAATTTTAAAGTTAGAAAGTGTCTTCTAATTGTTTTAATGTGCATTTCTTTGATTACTATTTTATTCCAAAAGAAAATTTGAGACTGTTTTTTGGGTTGCTAAGAAACATAAAATTTTTGAGAAGTTAGGAGGAAAGTGCATGGAGTGGGAATAGAGTATGAGGGCCAGGATGAGGGGGAAAAACAAGGCTAAAACAGGACATTTCCTAGGGAGCACAATTTGGCCAGAAGTAGAGTTATGTGTGTGTGGTGTGAGGAGAGGGAGGCATTTTAAGTCTTCGAAGTGGGAATTAGTATTATTCAACAATACTAGGAAACTGAGGCATAAGCAGACAGACAGTCTTATAAGACTGACTATCTGCCCAATAATTATTTGGAAGGAGTTGATCAAAATGTTTAGTGGCTTTCACTTGTGGAGATGTTTGGATTTGTTTTTCCTTCTTTATTTATTTAGATTTGGGTATTTTAGAAAGTAGAAAATCAAAAGTGGATCACACCTATTTGCTTTTCTTGACCAATGGGGTTTACTCAGTTCCAACTCATAGCGAAACCTAAGGGTTCACTTTTTATTCCACATCAAAAGAAATTTTAACATTTTCTCAAATGCTAATCGCTTTATCATTTGTTATTTTATAGACAAATAATAATGGAGAAAAATAAAACAGGATAAAGTATTTAAAAGTTCAGTATTTCTTCCTTCTTAAACCTTTGAGACATGGGTGGTTAAGCGGGCAAAGCTTGTCTCTGTTTAATTTTCTTAGCTTTAACCTCTAAAATAGTACATAATGATATGTATCGCTTTTATTTTTGTCTTCTTTGAATATATGAAGGTATTTTATTCTTAGAGTTTCAGTATTAAATTTTGGGGGTACTGATACCTAAATGAAAAGTTTGATACTTAAGAAGTTGAAATTCGTAATTAGTTTATTGAAGGGAGATTGTGAAAGGTTAATGAAGAAGACCTTTAACCCACATCTTCTCTCTCCCCTTTTTGGTAATTACAAAAATCTTTTTAGGTATGTGTCTGCATTATTTGAATTGCTTAAAACTGTCTAGCAGTATAAATATTAAGCTGTTAATAATCATTTAAACTTATTTTTCATCTTTGCAGGTATAATTGATAAAATCGTATAAATGTTTTTATTTTATAGCTTACTCAGGTGTTCATACACCTCCTAAATATAAATGTTTTCTTCATAAAACAGGTTAGAAATGAAATGCTAGAATATTATTTGTTTTCAAGGAGTATTTTGCCTCAGTTTTGTGCAGTAGCCCGCACAAAATTTAATTTTGTGCTTCACTCAAAATTTACTGGTTAGAAATCTTTGGAGAAATATGATTTTTATGTAGAATTCCAGCTATGTTACCATATTTTGCCCTATAGAACCTAGTGGAAGATGTAAGCCTATACTACATGTAATCTGAAATCTCATGTGTGTGTGTCTGCGCTCACGTGTGTTTATGGGAGTTGGTAGGGGTGTCCTTTAATCATCTAGTACCCATCCATGATGGCCATTAGTTTAAAAGAAAAAAACAAACATTGTCGGTACTAATGTCTTTGAAGCATACTGATTCAGAACCGAGGCATCTTTGAAGTTAAATTTTTGGCTCTTGCCCCAGAAAATATACATACGGAAATGAGCCAGATATGTAAATAATAGCTAAGAAAATATGCCCAAAGAACTTGATTGTATTTCAAGTAGGCTTTAAGGATTTACCTACAAGATTTGGAGCAGAACCCAAATCTTAAGCCGTTAGTATCCAGTACTGCTTTTTATAATAGTATTATATAACATTTATATTTGTTATTCAGAGCAATTCATTGGTTATCTTTGGTGGCTAGGAGAAAAGGTGGTGAGATTAAATTGCAACTGTACGTGATACGTTCTAAACTTTTGTAGAAACTCCACCTCCTGGATATATCAGTGAAGATGGAGAAACAAGTGATCAACAGTTGAACCAAAGTATGGATACAGGTAAAAATGTCTTTCAGAATTCCTTAGTAATTAGATCAACATTTTTGCCTGGTTTGAGACTCACATGAGTTATTCATAACTCTTAGAGAAGTTGGGACACATGTCATAAAATGAATTGACTATCTTGATTTAATTATATTTGGACCATCAAAGAGAAGGGCCCTGTTGTCCATGAAAAATGAACACATGCTGCTTTGCAGAATAATTGTTAGAATTTTCTCTTGTTAGAGTAAATGAAAATTTGAGAACACTCAGAGATTTTTCTTTTTTAAGAATTCTGTGGTTTTTAAAGTTTTGTTATCCCGTAAATACTTATATTTTTGTTAATGAAAGGCCAAAATTAGCCCAGTAACAAATTTTCAGAGGAATTTGGAGATAAGGGATGGGAATCAGCTTTTTAGTGCCCCTGTAACATAGTTCTGAATTACAGTAGATTGTTTACACAAAATACCTTGTACCTGACCTAATTCAACCAATTTCTAATATTTATCAATTCCAAACACAATGGAGAAAAAGGGTTAATATGTAATATTACAAACATCAAAGCTTTAAAAACAGTTGTCATATAATAAAATGTATAGCCCACCAGAACTAATAGGCTGCCAGTTAAATAGCTTTGATGTCATTGTTACTGGCTGTTTTGATATATCCTAAACTGTCAGTATCTTAAGGATTGGGGACCTTAATATCACAACCTGACAAATTACAGTTTATTGTAAATCATTCTTCAGTTACATAAATTATTTTTAAATGAATTAACATTGGCAGTTGGAGGTGGGCTGGCCTTTACAATAATTCTGTTGACTAAATCTTTCCATTATTTAGACTCTCAGGTAAAGAAGCTTCTACTATAGCCAGTCATACCTAAAGTTGTTTGGAGTGGTAGATAACCAAGAAAGACAGATCATTGGAAATAACACCTTGTATATCGTAATGTCTTACTGCAAGTTATATTTGGCTTTCCAGATATGTCTTTCTTACATACCTGTATCTCAAAGAACTGTATCCCTGAATAAACCATGTTCCTGTTTGCCCTGTGATGGACAACTGCTTCTAAAATTTAAAAATGAATGTCATGAAAACATACTCAACATGATTAGTGATCAGAGCAATGCAAATGAAAATCACAGTGACATGCCATTTTACACCGACTGGAATGGTTATAATCAAAAAGGACAATAACAAGTGTTGATGAGGGTATGGAGGAGTTGGAGTCTTCCTATGTTGCTGGCAGGAATGTAAAATGGTTCAGTTGTTTTGGGCAAATTTGCTGTTCTTCAGAAATTATCGAATAACAGTATAACCCAGTAATTTTACTGCTAGGTATATACCCAAGAAGATTGAAAACTGAATTTGTACACATCCATGCTAAACTTGTGCACAATTTTCACATAAACATAATAGTAGAAACAAAGTAGAAACAACCTAGTTGTCCATCTAATGATGAAGGATAAATTAAATTAGGTATATCCATACACTGGAATATTGTTCAACCATATAAATAAATGAAGTACTGATCCATGATACAACATGGATGAACTCAAAAGGCCACAAGAATTCCAGTCAGTGCACAAATGCCTAATCGATAATATAGCTGAAGCATGACAGTGGCAATAAGATGAATATATATTAGTCCTCCCATATATGCAGGAGATATGGTCCAAGATCCCCAGTGGATGCCTGAAATTGCAGATAGTATTGAACCCATAGCATTATGTTTTCTCCTACACATACATACCTATGATAAAGCTTAATTTATAAATTGGACACACACAGTAACAAATTAACAATAAGTAACAATAGAACAATTAGAACAATATACTGTAATAAAAGTCATGTGAATGTGGTCTCTCAAAGTATCTTATTTTTCTGGACTCACCTTTTTAAAGAAAGCACTTTATGGCTTCTCATTGGCTTATTTGAATTGCCAATATCACTACCCTTGCACCTCTGGGCCACTCTTAAGTAAAATATGCATTACTTGAGCACAAGCACTGCAATACTGCGACAGACCATCTGGTAACCTAGATGGCTGTTAAGTCACTAATGAGCGGGTAGCACATATAGTATGGATACACTATATATAGTGTTTTCATTTGGACAAAAGGACGATTCACATCCTAGGTGGGGCAGAGTGGGACAGCATGAGATTTCATCACACTACTGAGAATGACACACAATTTAAAACTTGTGAATAGTTTATTTCTGGAATTTTCCATTAATATTTTCAGATCACAGTTGAATGCAGGTAACTGAAACTGAGAAAAGTGACACCACGAATAAGGAAGGGACTACTCTGCCTCCATATTTATCATTTCCGCTCTTCATACCTTTTCAATAGACATTTGTCCAGTTGTTTTAACACCATTTATTGGAGAGACCTTTTTTCCTCCATTGATTTACCTTGGCTTCTATGTCGAAAATCAAGTGATAACGTATATGTGGGTCTAACTTTTGTTCTGCCCATGAATTCATTTCAGATAATCTGTTTTTCAGTTTTATAATTTCCATTTAAACTCTTTCTCTGATCATTCCAGTATCTGGTTGATATGTAAGTCTGCTTCTGTTGACTCTTATCTCTTGATTATGGGTCAGTTGTTCCTATTTCTTTGCATGTCTCGTGTTGTTTTAGATTGGTTGTATATAAAATACTAGAGAGTACTAGAGAGTAATACTAGAGAGTAATATAGAATTTGTATGCAAAGATACCAACACAAGGATTTCTCTAGATGTTTTAGCTGCAAGTAACAGAAACCACTGATTGAAACTAGCTAAATAGGATATTTTTTACTTCTCATAACAGGAAGTCCCAGACTTCAGTAGCAGCATGAATATATGAATAACTAATAGGTTAATTACCAATTAACCTACCTCTGTTTTAAAAAAATGTTTCTAAAAACTACTTTTAGCTAATAAATTATTAGCTTAATTTAACTTTAAAAAATTTTATATATGATTATAATGAACCTTTTTGTCATCTATAATTTTATCACATCTGACTAAACTATTAATCTAAATGAACTATGACTATATTAGTCACTTCTGAGAAGTATTTGATAGAGGAAAAACAGTTAAATGATGAAAAATTAGGCAGTTTCCTCCATTTCTAATAGTGGCTTTGTTTATTTTATATCAGCTTCAGGAAACAGCAGTGAATTTTAGTTCATTGTTCTAAATATATTTTGACCTTTCTTAGTTGTACCTGTTGTGACTTGCCAACAGATTTTTCAAAATGAGGAACAAAAAAAGAACATAAGAGCTTAATTTTGTTATGGAAGACTGTTCTCTCTTCTAAAAAATAATTATCACCTGTTCTCTATTTTTGATTCATCAGTTTTGTCTGAGAGTTGCCATTTCACCTGTGTTGCCTGGTATTTTATTGTCGTGGTTATAATGGTTTGGAGAGGAGGGTCTGTTTGACCTGTCTTACTCTACATCTACACCATGCTGTATATTTGAAGCTTGTATTTTTAGATAACTTTTCCAAAATGTGTAGAGAATGATGATCAGACAGCAAAACTTATCCTATTATTGTTATGTGATCATTTAACAACATTTACAACAAACGTGTTGTAAAATTTAGTTGCATGGAATTGAGTGAAGTAGTGTCTCATTGTTTTATTCTTCTGTGTCTGTGGTTGTACCTTCCTTTTCTCTTGTATTTGTGCCCCTCCCCCTTATTTTCTTGATTAGATTTATCTTGTTTCCCTAAAACTGGAAGACATGCATAATTTTCTAAGAAAATATAATTTACCAGAACTGATGCGAGAAAATAGAGCTATCTTAGTCAACTTTCATAGAAGAAACAGAAATGTTTTAAACTCTAGAAAATTGTTAACTACAGTTTAACACAGGAATTCTACACAACTATTAACGAAGGTGTTATTAAAATGCTATTTAAATTGTTGCAGAGCATAGACACATAGCTTCTAGATTGTCTTTATGAGGCAGCATTACATTGCACTGGCCAGTTGAGATTATTGTTGCAGAAATTCTAAATAAGCAATGTTGTCTCTCATCCTCAAAGCCAGCATTATACTTAATGGGAAAATACTAGAATATTCCCTTTAAATTAAGAGTGAGACAAGATCTGCTGTCACCACTGTGACACACCCCAAAATGATGGATAAATTATATCACATAAAAGTTTTTTTAAATACGGCTTAATCAAAATTAGGATGAAGAGTTATAAGACAAATAATCAAATATTTGCAACCTATACCATGAAAGGACTAATATCCCTAACACATAAAGAGCCTTCTATAATTTAGTGAGAAAAGTAATCAACACCTTGATAGAAAAATAAACAAAAAAAGAGAACAGACTAAAAGAACAGAAAGGACACACAATAGAAATGAGTCTATAGCTGCTCAGTGTCATAGAGCAATACTGATTAAAACTATACTTGTTAAGATCACATTCTCACCTATCAACAATAACACATGAGCATACCCTCACTATTTTTGTTACTGGGAATGCAAACTGGTACAACCTCTATAGATGACAATATTAACAGAATTATAGAACCACAGCTCTTTGACCTGGCAATTTCTCTTTTAAGAGTCTATGATTATAATTGATTGAAAGTATGCAGAATTTGCAAGATTAGCCTGAGTATTGATCAGTATGGGATCACAATATACCATAACATAATTTTATACAGCTAATATATAGATAAGTAATTAATAAGGAAACGACAACATCTCTGTAGAGTAAGTAGTATAAAAGCAAAGTTCAAAACTATGTTATCATTTGTATGTAAACAGCAGAGGACACAGAACAGAATATATTTGTATGGTTCATAGAATAGTTCTGGAAAGATACACTGGATGCCTTTGAGAAGGGGAACTGGGTGGCTAGAAGCCAAGACTGTTTATACTCTTTTTTACCTTTTATATCTTGAAACCTCAAAAATTACACTCAAAGCAGTTATATATTTTGAATTCTTGAGATATAAATTACCTGTGTGTTATTTGTGATCATTAGTTACAGCTAGTTTTGTTATTATTTGGTCAGAAGTTCTGGAAATACTTGGACATCTATCTTTAAACTGAATCCTTTCGTTTCAGGATCTCCAGCAGAACTATCTCCTACTACTCTTTCCCCTGTTAATCATAGTTTGGGTAAGTTGCAAATACTTTTCCCCCCACTGTTTTTATATCACTTACTTAAATGCTCTCTCTACTCATTTTTCCCATATATGAGAAAGGGATCCCAATCAGTAATCAAGTTCAAGTGATTGTTCATACTAATGCCTTTTAAAAATGATATTGGTAATGTTCCTCAATTTTACTAAAACTCTTTTCTGCTGGCACATAGTGTAAGAAACTAACAACCTTTTTGTTCATGGAAATCAAATTCTTTATTCATGGAAAATTTTATGACCTATTATGGCTAGATTTTTTATGGGTACGTTTGTTATATATTTCGTAATAGCAATTAATACAAGAAGTATGTGTATAAATATATATACACATATATCACAAATATGTTCATGTGGTATGGGGGATATGTATGCATGTATATGTATGTATGTGTATATAAATTCTGTAGTTTATTTTTGGTCTTTATTTTACTTTATAAATTACTTCACAATTTCTCTTCAGTTGACACATTCAGAATTCTAAAAAATTGTCAATTTTTTCATGATATTCCTTATGTATTTTAATCAAAATTATAGAAATCAAATTCATGCGATTTTAGTTTTCCCATGAAATGTAGATTCTTTGGATTCCATATTCTGTTTCTTCCTGCATACTCTCTGTGTTTTATTACTTTTTGTTTCTTGTGTATGCGGGGATTTTGTAACTAGAGTAACTACTTAGCATCTTATGTTAAAATAGACAAATGTCAAAAGTGTGTCATATTTTGTATCCTGTTATTCTTCTTCTTCTGGCTTTTGACTCCATCTTTGCTCCAGTTTTATTCTACTTCATCCTACCAAAAATTAGCTTTATTAAGCAAGTTGATTTGCTTTCCTATGGTAGTTTTATATTTGAACAGGAACTAGAGTAAAACTACTAGGAGATCAAATGATCCACCATAAAGTCTAAAGATGTTTGAAGATTGGATGAGTTCATGATATGGGGGAAATTGAAAATCTGGTTTGATCTATGGAAACTGGAGTTCGTGTTATAGATGTTAAGTCTACTTCCTGAGCTGTGCCAGTTGTAGGCTGGCATAAAGCATGTGAAGATGATGATATTCAATCTATTCTTGGCTCGAATTGTTCACACAACATTTCTTGTTCTTATGGGATTGGGTTTTTCTCCCCCCCCCACCCCCAGATTTGCAGCCAGTTACTTATTCAGAACCTGCATTTTGGTGTTCAATAGCATATTATGAATTAAACCAGAGGGTTGGAGAGACCTTCCATGCATCACAGCCCTCACTCACTGTAGACGGCTTCACAGATCCATCAAATTCAGAGAGATTCTGCTTAGGTTTACTCTCCAATGTCAACCGAAATGCTACAGTAGAAATGACAAGAAGACATATAGGTATGTTTTTGTGTGTGTGTGTGTGTGAAAAACCAATGCCATATGCTCATAATGTGAGCATTATGTGGTTTACCACATCAAGAGATTGTATGCAAAAAAAAAAGCCTGCCTTCTCTCTCAGTTTAAGTGCACAGCTTACTGCTTTTAATAGATCATGGTGATGTGATCCTTCCGTCTGCAAACTCTTCAGTTTATCTTTATTTGTCACTCTTGATACTGGAAAGTCCTTTAATATGTGTTAAAATAACTTTATTGAGCCTCTATATACCAGTTAGAAAATTGTCATGTTTAGATTTTAGGATTATAATTTTAACAAATGATCAGTTTTTTGTTTGTTTACATCTTCTAGTGTGTTCCTTCTTCAGTGAGTTAATATATTAAATCAAATCTTACTATCTATCTGAAGTAAGATACCTAAAACAACTACCATTTATTATTGTCCAAAAAATAATTCAGAGGACTTCAAAATATGGTAGTCCCACTACCCTTTCAGCAAGCTTGTGAGGTCAAAACTATTTTCATAATGGTGCTAGGATGTTATTTGCCTCTTTCACTGCCATTCTCTCACTAGTATACAGTGAAGTATTGAGAGGTTAGATGGCTTATGATCTTGCAAGAGATTAAATGTAGACTCTGGTGAGAAGCAGCCTTCTTCGGTTAAGTCAGATGTTAAAGAGATTTGCAAAAATATAAAACATTGCTACTCTTATCACTAATTTTTTTGCTTTGGAAAATAGAGTTATTTTCATAAACATGTTATTTATATTAATATGTGGTAGGTTTATTATTTTGATTTCTTAAATGAATTAATAAATGTTTTGAATCTCAGTTTTAATATCTAATATGCTAAGTTTCCATAGATATAAGCCACATAAACAAAAACTCTTTGAGGTCATCAGTATACTTTTTGACTATGGGGTAGGTAAAAAAAAAAGTTTTGAGCACCATTGATGTAACTGAACATAGTTCTCAATCACCTTAATGTAACTTCTTTTAGCAGTAGTTTGTTTCTGTTTTTGTTTAATGAACCATTACCTCCTGTGAGAAATAATGCTGATCACGAAAAAGATGTGATTCTGCAGAGAGTTAAGTACTTGAGAGGTCTGTTTCTTGGCTTCGTGTTGAATTTCTCAAATCTCGCTTGACATATAAATTTTGTATAATCCTTCTTAAGGTATGAAGATATCTTGTAGGTAAAGAAGGCTTCTGAATATCCACCCTATTTTAACTAAAATAGTTCTGATTTTTTTCTGTATTTTATTCGGGGTTGTGCATAAAAATTTAATAGGAGGTTTCCTCTACCCTATTCACTTCTCTGCAAATTTTTAGATTGCTGTAATTATTGGATCATCTTTTTACTTTTGATTTCTAGTTCATGGGGTGGTTTTGATCAGAGACTATAGCCGGAAAAATGTCCAATTTTTGGACTTAATGTTTTCATGATGGTCAGTACATGATTTTTTTCTGCAGTCATAAGAACCAGGACATCAGGTTCTACGTTTATGTGTTAAATCTGGCTTATAGGTTGTTTTATTAGTTTCCTTTTACTGCATAATATAACCACACACTTACCAGCCTGAAACTACACAAATTTATTATCTCACAGTCTCTGTGGGGCAGGAGTCCAGATATGGCTTAAGAATCTCATTAAGGCCTAACAAGGGGAAATCAGGATGTCATCTGGGCTGGCTTCTCATCTAGAGCTTAAGGTCTTCTTCCAAGCTGATTGGTTCACTTCCTTGAAGTTGTAGCACTAAGATCCTAATTTCTTGCAGACTGTCAGCTGGAAACTGCTCTCAGCAACTGGAGGCCACCTGCATTCCTTGCCACATGGCCTCCTCCATCTTCATAGTCAGCAGTGGAGCATCTCTTGCGTTGATTCCCTCTCACACTTTGAATCAATTTTACCTAGGACAGCCCAGTCCCTTTTAAAGGATACCACCTGCTTAAGTTAGGCCTACCAAAGATAATCTCCCTTTTGTCGAGGTCATCTAAGGTCTCATTTGAGACCTTAATTACATCTGAAAAATTCCTTAACAGCAGCACCTAGATTAGTGGTGGAATGATAGAGAAGATGTATGCACACCAGGGGTGAGAATCTTAAGTGTTATCTTAGAACTTTGCCTTAATCCTTATTTCTCTATTTTATGTGTATTTGATTTGTCAAATTCTGAAAGAGCTTTGTTAAAATATATAATTTTATATATAAAATATATATATAAAATATATAAAAAATATATAATTTTTTTCCTACCTAATTCTGCTTATATATCTAAGGATTTGATTGTCACAATAATATGTAGTTTTAAATGACTTTAACCTCTTCATGATTTTTATTACCTTTTTTCCTTAACCATAGTGGGATCTATTTATATTTATTATAATGAAGGTATGTTTTTCCAAACATTAGTTAATTGCTTTAAAATTACCTCAATTTTTTTTACTTATTTTAAAATAATAAATAATTTGTATGAAAAGTTGTATTTTACTGTCTATGCACTTTCTATGTTGTTTAAATACTTTTGACAGGCATGTATTATTTTTACAAATCCATAAAATCATTGTTACAAAATACTTGGAAAAATACCCATTGGTATGTTTCAAAGTTAGACCTAGGAGAAGCACAGCTATGGAAAATATCTAAATACCTTATGTCATTTTAGTATTCCTTCAAGAAGACTCTTCCGGAGTCATGCTGAAATAGTAAATGTTATAAAACTAATCCCATATGTATTTTGTTTTAGGAAGAGGCGTGCGCTTATATTACATAGGTGGGGAAGTTTTTGCTGAGTGCCTAAGTGATAGTGCAATCTTTGTGCAGAGCCCCAATTGTAATCAGAGATACGGCTGGCACCCTGCAACAGTGTGTAAAATTCCACCAGGTATGGATACAACAATGTAAATAAACCTATCTTATCAACTTCTTGAGTTTTTGTAGTTGTTGTTAATTTATAGGACTTAGAAGATGATTTGCATGCTCGTAGTCTAATATCTGTAGCCTTTTTAAAATTATTTTCTTACAATGATACTCTTTACACAATTTTCTTTTACTTTTTTTCAATCATAGGCTGTAATCTGAAGATCTTCAACAACCAAGAATTTGCTGCTCTTCTGGCTCAGTCTGTTAATCAGGGTTTTGAAGCCGTGTATCAACTAACTAGAATGTGCACCATAAGAATGAGTTTTGTGAAAGGGTGGGGAGCAGAATACCGGTATGAAATACATATTCACTTCTTAAGTTTCCACAGTATAAATCTTTTTTCTTCCATTCTTTGTGTCCTCTGGAGTTCACATGTATCTATTTTCGTTGAAGTTATGGAGTCAGCAGATCTTTATGTAAAATAACAAAAGAAAATCGGAGGCCTCTAGGTTCAAAACTTGCTAATTCCTGTGCTGGCATTATAGAAGATAGAATTGAAACATGTATGGACATGCACTGTAACATAATGCAGAGTGTTAAATAATGTAAAAAGGATATATTAGAAGGTTTATGTCAGTTCAGGGAAGGAGAAACGTTTTCACTGGGGCTCAGGGAGGCTTCTGGTGGAGATGGCACATGATCTAGGTTCTAAAAGATACATAATAGTCATAGGTTTGAAGGGGTGGGAAGTGATGATCCTGGCAATAAACTAGTTCAGTTTGCTTGGAGTATAGGAAATACAAAAGAATAAGGCTGGGCAAATATGTGGAGACCATCTGAATATAAGGTTAAGAGGTGGAACCTATTACTGAATCTATAGTATTAGAAGGGGATACTTGTTAGGTGCCAAGCACTATGGTGTGTTTTAATTGCCTTTCAACCTGGCTAAGAATTTCTGTTTTCTGTTGTTATCCTTTCTTTATAAGGTTACAATCTTTGTAAATAAATGATTCAAACTAATACTACTTATTTCAAAGTAGGCTTACAAGATATTTGATAATTTGCCCAAGGACACATTGTAAGTGGTGGAGAGCTCTCCTTGACTCTTAACCTCTTTTCTAAATATAGTGGTAATAGTTACATAATTGAGTTTTTTAAAAGCGAATTTGTCATCAGGGGTTAAGGTAGATTACGGTGGATTGGAATTCCATGTCAAAGAAAAGGAAGATATTCTCAGCATATTAAAGAATAGAACTACAAGTAAAATACTTAGTCTTTCTCTAACTCTTTGCTTACTCTCTGAATGTCTGCTTAAGAAGATATTCATATAGTAATGGTATTCCTGTTTTATTGAGTAATTTGGGCCCTTCTTCCCTATCTTAAACAAGTTTTGTAAGGTGTATGACTTTTGAGATGAGATTTGAGGTCTTCTGGTTGAATACTTTTATAAAAATATATAAAATATATAAAAATATATTCTGTGTAATACATTTATATCCCAGAATGAAGACATTATTCTTTTGTCCAAATTATAGTAGTAGAATAATCGTTTTGTATCTTTCTGTAGTGCTGTTTTAATTATTCCCATTTAACATATGATACCTTTAAAGAATGCTGAGTTCCTTTTTTCCTTTGGACTTGAATCGACCAGAGTTGATTTTAAAATTAGATTCAAATGGTACTATCTGATATCAAGTTTTTAGGTCACAGGTCAGATTTTTTTTTTCTTTAGAAGATTGGAATGTTGCAGAACATGTTATAAATTCAGTGGAATTAAATATGAACAGCGTAGGTCAAGGAGAATTACATGTATATCTATAGGTCATCTGCTAAGAGCAGTTTTAATTGGGGGAGAGAGATACTGCCTTCATTCACTGTGGACTCTGCCATTCATTAACCCAGAGATAACTTAAAATCTGTAATTACAAGAAGCAGTAATACACAGTATGTTTTTATGGCTGTGAAGTCAGGTACATCTGTTTTGGATAGTAAAGTAGTTCCCTTGAAAATTTACAGATCAAAATAACATCAGAAACCCGTATATCTGAGAACCGTGTGTAGTTACCAGGAACTTTACCTTAATGACACTGGAGCAGAGAAGGTAGAGTTCTAAAACTATTTTCCCATTTCTTTAATTCCAGCTTGATTCCCAGCATAAAAATCAGGAATGTAATAAACAGGAAATATAGATGTGTAAAGAATTCATATTTTATTGAGAAATAAGTGAATCAGTACCGGAGTGACTAAACAGTTAGGGATGGATAATGCTTCAAGTGCATTTTTGTGCCCAAATAAGTACAGTGACAGCCTTCTTAAATCTATTTCTACCTTTCAGTGACCTGGATTAAGAATTTATTCCTGAAGGTTAAACTAAAGTAGTAATAAAAGGATATGATTGAAAACAAACTGGGAATTATCCAGAATTCAGCAGATGGCAAAATCAAAATTAAAAGAGATCTTGGCAAAAATTACTGCAGAAGGCCTCATCTGAGGGAGAGATGGAAGGCAAGAGAAGCTTTATGTGAAGAAGAAAACACACACACACACAAAAAAATGGAGGGGAAGATGAGAAAGGGTCAGTCTTGCCTGTACCTCATGGATAATGTGGGACAACTTGTGAAGTGTGCCACTGCAATTTTCAGCTGCGTAGACCACTATACAGTATCTAAATCAAAATAAGGCAGATTTGAGACTGTTGTGTTAAATTCCGTGTGTCATGTTTTAGGAATGATCATATATCAAAATGTCTTAGTGTGTGTCTCAGACCCTGAGACAAGGATTCAAGTGCAGAGTTTGTTCAGGAAATGGAGGAAACACTGGTAAGGAAGGAGGAGGTAGGGAAGTGAAGTGGGGGAAGGAAGGCAGCCAATACCATTATTAAGCAATCTAGTATAGTGGGTGGGTCACTAGGTTATTCCCTTAGGAAATCTTTGGAAAAAAGTAAAGAACATACAAAATTATCTCACCCAGAGGGAAAGAAACTGGGCATTTAAATGCCAATTCCTGTGTCATTTGTTGCTCCTGAGGATATTAATTTCCTGGCACTTCCAGCCTGCTACACGTGGACAAAGCAGAGACGTTCTCAGACAGATAAATACAGATGCCTGCAGTTGGAAGTTATATAGAGAACACTGAAAAATCTGAAGGGTATAGTGGGGCATTGACACCATCTGCTGCAGAAAACCACATCCTTGGAATAGTTTTAAATTCTGTTGAGCATGTGTTGCTTGAAGATGAAGTGTTGAGAGTAGCCTTTTTTCATGTTCGAAGGGTTATCACATTGAAGAAGCAAGCAGACTTACTGACTTACTTTATATAGTAAGTAAGACAAAGCTAAATCAGTAGGTGGAAGTGACAGATGTCATTGAACAATTAATGATTCTCAGAGAGTAATCCATTTTGTTGAAATACTAAAGGTGTTTCTTATTAAAAACCTGTGCGATGTTGCTGAAAGGGATGTCGCTCATTGGCCTTGGCAGGGAATGTTGAACTATACAAATCTGTGATAAGCTAGGGTCACAATTCTCCTTTGTTTTGGTATAGTTTAAATTTGAACCCTGTTCCACTTAAACTTCATTTGGTAGTTGAATATCTTATGTGGTTGATTAATAAGTAGAGTGACTGTATGCTTCAATTAGTTTAGGACAGCCCTGGTTTGGTTTGATGTCCTGTTCTCTGGCGTATTATTAACAGTGACTGCGTTCTTTCATACAGGTGTCCCATTTGGGGTGGTAAATAATTTTTTTGAGGGGCAAAAAATGTTTTTTATGTATCTCTTTAAAAGTCATTGGTAATACTTCGTTAGACTGAGGATTAAGCAGTTTTCAAAATCATTAATCAGATATTTAGACTTAATACATGTTCAAAAGAAATTTGGTTTCAGTATATACAACCTTTTATCTAAATTCTTATTTCATGTAGCTAAACTTAGTCATGTTCTTTTCATTTCATAATTATTCTCTTGTATTCTTTTAAACAGAAGGCAGACGGTAACGAGCACTCCTTGCTGGATTGAACTTCATCTGAATGGACCTCTACAGTGGTTGGACAAAGTATTAACTCAGATGGGATCCCCTTCAGTGCGTTGCTCAAGCATGTCATAAAGCTTCATCACCAATCAAATCCCATCAAAAGACAATGTAACAACTCTTCTGTCATAGTATTTGTGTGTGGTCCCCATGGACTGTTTACTATCCAAAAATTCAAGCTAGAAAACAGCACTTGAGGTCTCATCAATTTAAGCACCTTGTGGAATCGATTTCCTATACTCGAATATTAGATGGGAAAATTAGTGTCTAGAAATACCCTTCCATAAAGGAGGAGAAGATTTTAAAGACTTACTGATGTCTTGTTGGGCATAAAACTGAGTGTCCCAAAGGTTTATTAATAACAGTAGTAGTTATGTGTACAGTTAATGTATCATGATCCAGTATCACAGTATTGTGCTGTTTATATACATTTTTAGTTTGCATAAATTAGGCGTGTGTGTGCTGCTTCTTGATTTAGGCAAGCCTTTATAAAGTTACAGTACCTAATCTGTTATTCCCACTTCTCCGTTATTTTTGTGTGTCTTTTTTAATATATAATATATATCAAGATTTTCAAATTATCATTTAGAAGCAGATTTCCCTTGTAGAAAAACTAATTTTTCTGCCTTTTACCAAAAATAAACTCTTGGGGGAAGAAAAGTGGATTAACTTTTGAAATCTTTGACCTTAATGTGTTCAGTGGGTCTTAAACATTCATTCTTGTTTGTTTGTTTATTGCTAAATCTCATTACAAGGAAGCCTTGTAGAAAATCTTTCCAAACCTCTTCTTTATTTCTACTTTTGCCGTGATACCAAAACAGCGTAGCATGACATCCATTGCCATTAAGGTGGCACTGATAATGCCAGCACCAGTTGATTCTGGGGTACAGTAAGAATTCATATGGAGTAAGTTGCTTTTTCTTGCACCAGATTTCAACAGATAATAATTGACTTATGTGACCTCACAGTCTATTAATTTATCCTTACATCTCATAAAAATGCACAGGTGGCAGTATAATTATTTTCAGGGATATGCTACAGTTATTTCAGTATATTGTCCTTTTTTAAAAAGCCAATCTATAGATATAAACACCCTTTTTAAAAAGGTATTTTAAAATATTTCCATAGCAGATCTAGTGCTCTTTGAGTTTCATTTGCTTTAGTTACCATATTGTTATGAATGGACCTTTTGTAAATGTAACTGCTTTTGCAAAACACCTAGAAAAGTGATGCTGAGGTACGATCAGCAGATAAGGGCCGTCTGTTTTTAAATTATGTTGTATTCAATTTATAAAATCTTTGTTTTACATAATTATGAATTCAGAATTTTAAAAATTGGGAGAGAAGCAACTTTTTAAGCTTATAATTACCTAGAGTCTGGGCTGTTCTTAACTAATCGTGAGTATATGGCTGTTAGAACCAACCACATTTTGTTCTGCAGTGGGAGGAGATGCCAGAGTCTCCGTTGGTCGTCTATTCTGCAGCACACAATCCTATGTCTAATTTCAACTCATTGTGTTTAAATATTTCTTGCTTGCATCTCAGTAGAAATGAAAATTAACCCACTCCTCATCCCTTTCTAGTAAATTTTCATGTTTTTGAAGATAAATACCTTAGGTACTTGTTTTTTTGAAACCATATTCATATGTCTCTACAAAGTGTCATTTTTAATACATTCGGCATTTGGTTGTTTTCTATTAGATTTTCCACATTTTCGAATATTCATGTATACATGTATGTAAACTTGGTATAGTAATTTTTTATTCATTCAACAAATATTTATTGTTCACTTGTTATATGTGCCAGGAACTTTCTTAACCTTTGGGTAAAGGTAAACAAGACAGATACGGTCCCCGCCTTTGCTGAGACAGTAGTTACTATAACCCTTAATCAGCTTCTTTTTCTATGAAGGAGATAAACAGGGTACTGTGATAGAGCATAACAGAGGGAAGGCTTCTCTAAGGAAATGATGCTTGAGCTAACAGTTGGCATGAGAAAGGAGCAAGCCACACAGACAGCCAGGGGAGCTAGGCATTCCTGGCAAAGAGAATGGCATCAAATGCAAAGGCTCATTTTAAAGGAAACTCATTATTAGGTTTGAATGCTTTATACGAAACCTCTATACAGATCCAATCTTGAGGATCAGAATGATTCTACAATTTATAATAGTTGAAGGTGGCCTTATTTTGTGATAAACTGTTTCATGTGTCATTCTCAGTAATATTTCTTCTTCTTCAAGCCCTTGCTGTAAAAAGTTTGTCATTTGCACCAGGTCAATACTATTTAATTTAACAACCCTTTCTTTAAATCTGCCTTGGGCAAGTTTTTACCATTGCAGTGTCTGGCTGCTTGCTTCCAGACTTCCTGCTGCCCACTAATTACTACTTCTGCAATCCATGTTATGATTTGAGTAAATGTCCCAGGTATTAGCATTGTCAGATCTGCTAGAGATAAACCAGTGGAGCCTCTGCCCTTCGGAGGTGTTTACTTGTAGTGATGTTAGGGAACAGTTCTGGGGAACAACTTTTAAAGTGGTGGAAGGTCCTGGAAGTTATTCTTGCATTGATATGTTAAGTGAAGCAATGCCAACTATAGCATTTCAGTAGTGGATTACAGCTCTACAGTTATGGTGGGGTTCTTCCATACAATATGAAGCTGGGACTCAACTCTTAGGAAACACCTGTTGTATTGAGCAGTTTAACCTGTCGAGCAGTTACTTCATGGTGCTGACTACAGTTGTGTGACTATGTTCAGTGGTCATGGTTATACATTTGCTTTTTTTAAAAAAAATTGTTTATTTATGGAATTTCTGTACTACGGTAGACCAGGAGTAAGAAACTGTGGATAAGTGGGGGACTACTGTAGTTAACAGAGAGGCAAAATTAACCTGTTTTACATTAGTGATAAAAATGTTTTTAAGCAGTGCCTCCCCAGAGTTTCTTCTTATGAAGATGATGAACCCAAAAAACATTTCTTTGTTTTTCTTCACATTCAGGTAGAAATACACAGCCATTTCCTGGGCTATCCACAATTCAGATTTTTTGGAATATTTCAACGAAAGAGCATCTGCAGTGTCCAAATAGTAATTCCAACCAGCGACTTTTTTCCTTATTTGCTTTTTAATGCTGTTTTTACATTCTTTTTTGTCTACTGTGGCCTAATTATGTTGATCGTTTTCTCCCCCTTTTATAAGATCGTTTACATTCTTCTAAGTGATGAGATGTCCTCTCTGTTGAATTTGTCTTTATTTAAATTAGCAACACTATTTAGAATTTCTCTTTCACGGTGCTGGTAATTTCCTCAGTTTACAACATGAGAACTGAATGACCATGCAATCACATTAAGATGAATGGCAGCTTTCACAGTAGATTCCATAGAGACACACCTTAGGGCTGGCTTAGGAAATAGGAGGCTGGTGTTATGTCCCCACTGACTTTGATCTCACCAGTGGCAGCTTCATTTTTATTCTACGTTGGAGTAATACATAGACTTTGTTTGTTTCATTGCTTTAAAAATAAGTCTGAAAAGTCATAACTACTGGTTAAGATTAGAAAACAACTGGATTTCAGCCCACCTTTTGGAATAACACTGCTTGTGTTCTTGTCTCATCCTGCTTTAAGATACTTTCCTGGCTATGTTTCAATTACACTGATTCTGCATTATGATACACAGTCATTCAGTAACCATTCATCAATGCCTATTCTTTACCCAGCCACTGTGATAGACATTGAGTAACAAAAAGATGACTGAGATTTGGCCCTGACCCTCAAGCTGTGCTTAGTATTGTGAAGATTACTTTCTCTTTTGGAACTTACCACTTTACTGGAAGGATTTCTGCCTAGTTTTTCTTAAAACCTGAATATTCTTGTTCTGTACTCTTATTCTGTATTCCAAGTGTATATTTGCAAATTGTTGAATATCTAGTTTTTATTTTTACCTTAAACCATATCTGGTTTAGCTTGATCAATCTGTCTTTTAAACATTGTCAGATTTTTTCCTTTGTTAAAATTATTTTAATTTTACTTTATTTGTACCTTTATTGTCAGTTTCATCAAGACTAAAACTTTAAAGGTGAAAAACAATCAGCCCGGTCTTGACCTAGTTGAAATCAAATAAAAAGTATATATACCTAGTTGATTTCTCTACCTCTTCCAAAAGCTGTCTAAATATACCTTTAAGACCTTTTTTTTTTTTTAATCCTTTTTTTTTTTTTAATAGCTAAATACTTGGAGCCTTTATTCAGTAACAGGCACCCGCTTGGTCTGGTTGATGGTGAGATATAAGGTAAAACAAGACAGTCTTCACTGTACTTAAAATTTCTTATGTGCAGTCTTTGCTTTCATAGTTTAACATCCCAGTTTCACATTTTGCCCCCTCCAGACTACCCCCTCAGTATCTCTTTAGATAACTAAGTAGTCTGTGGACATAAGCAACACATGACATTTTCTTTTATTCTGATCTAACACATTGATGTTTAGATGTGACAAATTATTGGTGCATTTTCTTTCCTCCATGAGTTTTACTTTGTGAAATCCTTCATCTTCATTGGCTGAATTTTGTTCTTTCTCTCCTTCTCTTGTCAACATATGTCCCTAGTGGTTTTGCTGGTTTCCCTCCTCCTTGCCAACCATGTTTTATCTACATATATCAGAATGTTTCTCTCTCTCTTGTATTTTACTAAAGACCAAACAGGATGGTGCTGTTCATACCCAGGGTCCTAACTTCTTCACCATGAATATTGATGTTCAGATTGGTCAGTCACTTAAAAGGAGAAAGTCCAGTTAAACATCTTTGTGACTAGCAAATAGCATAAATCATCAGATTCTGTTTTATGTTTAGAATTATGAATTATTATGGCAATCGCAGCCTACAATTCTAGCCCTGTTTCTACCTTGGAGCATATTGGATTGTTGTATTTAGTACAATCAGGAGTAATGATGACAGTGTGTGGCTTCTGGAAGTCATCAGAATCATCCTGTTGCGTTCCTATTATATCTTTCTTTCCAGGTTTTCATGAATATTTTGTCTGTTCAGACTACTTTTTATGTTTGGGGATTGAGGGACAAATTATCTCTTGGCATGGAATTCCTATGTTTGTTGCCTCAACCAGGAAATCTGAACTATACTAGAGATAGCCTTGTGGTAGTCTTTATGAAAAGAATTTCTTGTCTAATGTGTTCACATAATTTCTTAAATAGGAACTGTTTTACCTTGGATATTACAGCTAACTTTACATATAGCATAACTGCCTTAAATCTTTTTAGTAGGAAATATATAGTGTGTATGTATGGATTTATATATACATACAAGTACATGCAGAAGAACCTTAGCCATAGGGGTCATTTATCTGCATACACTTAGCAGTGTTGAACGCTTCCGTTGTTTAAATTCCAGATCTCAGTGAAAAGTTCTTAATTTATTTGCAGACATTTTCCTTTCATGGACAGACCATCAGAGTAATATTTTTATTCCACCAGAGTCCTAATTTGGCAGTTCAGTTAATATGCCATTTTTAGGTAGCTTGACAATTAAGAATCATAACTGTAATTCATTAACATCAAATAAATATATCTGCCATATACCCCTTCATTAAATGATTATACATGCAGTGGTCTCTGGAAGGTACTAGCTTAGGATTTACTTCCTCTTTTCTCTTTACTCTTTTCTTTTTTCTTTTTCTTTTTTTTTTTCCTCTTTTTTCTTCTCTTCCTTTTTAATATTTGTGTTTCCCTGCCCCTGCCCTTAATTCTTTTCCCCCTGGTGTCAAATTGCTGCTTAAGATACCCCAGGAAGTACCACTACCAAGTCAAATTCTCCTGTATTTAAGGGTAACGTGAAGATAGTGTAGACCTGACTTTCTTCGTTGCACTCAACAGAAATGGACTTTCTAAACTTTTTAGGGCCATCTCTGATTCACAGAGAATATGACTAGATAGAGTATATTAACCTAAGTTAATTTCATTGACATTTGGTTTGCTACCGTAAGGTCCATAAGACCCCAGATTTCACCATTAGTTGAGATGTAAGGATCTCTTAGAAGAATAATGCCACTGATGATGGGAGTGAGAAGGATTTATTAACTCTACACAAAGGACTTTTAGATTTTTCTCCAAAAAAATTTCCCCAAAATGATGTTCTCCTACCCTCAAAAAAAAAAAAAAAAGGAAAAAGCTCTTCTCCAAAATTTCCAGTTCTTTTTGGTTGGAGGTAGGGATTTACTTCCTGTTTCTTAAAGATGATAATTTACTGAGCAATGAAATCCATAATATATTGATGTAAGGACACAAGTAAAGTTTTAGAATTACAAAAATAACATTTTCCATTTCACACTCTACTGTTCTTCTTTCTCCCTGTGGCTTTAAAGCTTTTGGCTATTTTACAATGTTAGTCACTAGATAACTTGCCACATTTCTAGTTCTATATTAAGTTCTACCCTTTACAATGCTGTAGCATAGTCGGTTCTCAGCATTTGTCTAGAGGAGTAGAAATCTTGCTAAAGTCTCTTTTCCAAAGATTGAATTTTCCTTTTCTGAATAAGTCCCTAAGAAAATGTTTGTCACTTTCATTATTCACTTTCTTGAATTGTTAAAACAAAGAAATATTGTTAAAACGAATATTGATGAGAAAGAATGGGGTCTTTTTCTGCTGAATGTATGTACCTGCTTTAAGAATGTAGTCTTGTGTTGGTTTATATAATTAATATACACAGAATAAATTGGGAGAAATAATTACCACATATGTAGCAAGTAGGTAATAACATGCATGGATATTAAATCTTTTTTTATACCCTATTTCTTGGCAAAGTACTGAACCCAAATTGGTCATATCTTAGACCAACTATACCTCAGGCTTCATTTTTGCTTTTTTGACCCTGACCTTTTAAGGTGTAACTATTTGTATCTTTTTTATTAGTGATAGTGAAGCTGTGACACTAATCATTTTTATACAAGAGGGCAAAACAAGAAAAACTTTAGAGATTAAGATGAAAGTAGTTCTGCACTTGTTGAACTAGATCACAGCATTGTAGGCAAAATAAAAATGGTCATATCTGAGAATATTCTTTTTTGCCGTCTTTTCCCAAGGTCAGACCTTCTGGTGGAACACAGTTAAAAGTAACATAATTCAGGGCCTTTGTAATCTGAGAGAAATATTTCCAGTTGGTCTCTTCAATATTTGAAACAAGAATGTGGGACATAGTTGGCAATAAATGTTTTCACCAAAATATATATATGAAAAATCATATAATGCTAAGTTATTCATTTAGCTCTTAAAATCTCAAAAAGATAGTAAAATACTGTATAACTGGACAAAAACAGAAGAACCTTTAGAGGACTTGTCTGAAAACAGGTTTCAAGGATGAACTTATGCACATGCACTGCTCACAAATTTGCTTAAGTACTACCAACTATTCTTAAAATGCATACTGTTAAGTAAGATATTTATGGACTTCCTAAGAACTAGCCATTGGCAAGTATCCTAAAAATACTGATGCCCACATAGGTAGCCTTATGCTCTTGAAAATGCTTATCTTTTCTCTAGTGATACCGAAGGAGGAGTGAGTGGTGGTTTTAGGATGAGCAGCTGCCCTGGTGTGCCAGGGGTTCCCTGGATGCAGGACTTCCATTGATAAACCCAAGAAAGTTGCAAGTACCCCAGGAGTTGCTGATCACCGTAGGTATTCTTGTGATTTACCCTCACTCCTTTAAACTTTGTAATAGTCGTGATTAAATTCAGCTGCCCTGTGGCTTTCAACATTCTGATACTTAGATATGTGTCCTCCAATCACTTATTACTGTGGATGGAATGTGAGATTTATAACAGTTGCCCTTGGCACCAACCTGATGAGAGACTAACACTAGTGATCCAAGGAAGGTAACTGGTGGTTTAATGAAATAGAGAAGAGTCAAGTACATAGCTAAGTTTTTCAGAACCTGTGCGTATATGTAAGTATAAGTCCTGTCTTTATAGAGTTGAATGTAATCTGAAATTTACATTTTTCACAGTAAGTGAAAATTGAGTGCTTTTATGGATTTCTTCTCTCTTGAGGGAAAATATGGCCTTTGATGCTCTTTCCTCTACTACATTCCCCAGACTATCCTGCTTAAGAAGCCAGAATGTGATATTATATATTTATTCTTTGTAAATGGTGTGTTGAGATTATTAAGTGCATCAGCCAGTGGCAGGTGAACAAACTGGATGTCCTGATCCAGACTGAGCAATGTCCTCAGATTCTGATAGCCTACCCTCAGGTGCTTACCAGCTGGAACACTGACCATGGGAGGTGAGATTTTTCTAATACAGCATTAATTTTGTAATGCAATATGATGGATGCAGAGTCTGTTCTTGTTTCCCTGTGGTAGTCCTCAGAGACTGCGTCCTCTGTGCACTGTGATGTAGATGGTAGATGTGTTCTTTGTAAGCTTTAATCCTATGATTGTCAAAAGTACAATGTGGTTCCTTTTTTTTTTTTTTTTCTTTTTACATAAACATGACCTGAGGCTTTATTACAGCTGGTTTTCAATTTAAAATTGTGAAATACTGATTTCCCCCCACCAAATATTTTAGTCTATTTAAAGTACAAAGAAAAAATAGTCATACTTAAGAAAACATTGCTTAACTGTCCTGTGATTTCTGGTCAATTTTTATATATATATGTGTGTGTGTCTCTGTGCTTTCACTTTTTACCTTGTTTGCTCTCTACCTGTGTTAACAGTACTTTCACCATTGAAAGGTGAACATTTTTCCTAGCATTAAAAAAAAGCCATTTGAGTTGTTTACCATGTTATTATGGGACTTATTTTTAATTGTTCTAATTGATTTTGATTTAAACCGATCTTTTTCTTTTAGAGGGTATTTTATATTTTGCTGTTTGTGCCCTAATGTATATGGAAACAAAAAAAAATTGTGTATATTTCACATAATGGAGGTATGATATGAAGAGTACGTTTTTTTAAATTTGGTGTTATATAAAAATTCCACTTCCCTGGCAGACAGATCTGCACTGCTTAATAACCTTCCACCCCCTCCCAGACACAGCACACACCCCACAGTGCTAGTAAGTTATGCATTTTAGTTTATTTCAGAGCTCGTCTGTGCCAAATTAATAATCTAATACACATGATCTATGCTGTAAACAAAAACAGACTAGAAGGTAAAATTCACATTTACTCTCGAAATGTACTCTTAGGAAAAAAGCAAGTGCTATTTTATAAAAGATTCCACTGAAAAATATTAAGTAAGACATAGTGTACTCATAATTAGTCCTATCATCATGATGAAATATTTAAAAATTTTTTTAGATCAACCAGACTTCCTTTGTGCCTTGCAAGAGCTCAATTCTCTGGATGAATCAATACTTACCTGGGTAGCAGACTGCTTTCTTTAAACAGACATGCTTTAGGATGTAACAAAAGGGACCTCAAAAGTTAAAATACACTACTTTGCTTGGCATTAAACAGTCCAGGGACTATCATGGTTTCATCAACAATTTTGTATTGGTAGAAAACCTATTTAAACAATTCTACTTAAATTGCCACACCATACTAGATAAGCAATCTAAAAGGAATCTTCCATCATTGTACTAACAACATCACTTCAGTTGACAGAATGACTAGCATTCTTTTTCGTTGTCACTTCACCTTGGGAACATTTCTTTCAGCAGCCTGCTAGTGACATTTTATCTGCATTGGGAGATTTTTGTAACAACTCTGGTGTCCATAATGGCACATATTCTTCAAGGGGCTGAAGAATAGGGGAGAAGTATTAAGTTGTATGTTTGGGCTTTCTCCCCACTTGGCAAATCTTTTTTTCTCCCTTGCTTTAAAATAGATCAAAAGCCCCTAAGTGTGGGGAGCAGACATATTAGTATCAGACTGAAGTACTGCAAAACAGTCATTTTGCACCAGATGTGTCTGAGAGCTAGAGTAGAGACAGTCTTCATTTGCTACTTAACGACATATTTGCACTGTGTAGCTGTCCAGGTTGTTTTTTTTAACAGACTTTTGTCCTTTTCATCAAAACATGCAAGATGAACCCAACCTGAAAATTAAGTTCAAAAATACAGGAATACAGAATAAAAAGTCAAAGGCATACATCAAAGCTACTATCTGCTACAGTGAATAGGTATGGAAACAATTTGTTAAATTGATTAAACTGATGGTGATTTTGTAAAAAAGCAGTCATGCCATTTGGCACATAGGAAGGCATAATCTTAAAATTGACCACATCAGTAGGCGTCAAGAACATTGATTGCATCAGACTCACAGGTAACAAGTTTAGTGGCAAACCAACAACAGACTGAATAAAGCATACTCTTTAGAAAGCTACAAGAAAACAGAATGTGTTACTGTGCCCAGTCCAAGCTTCATGACCTTAATCGTTATAGAATACCTGGAGTTCGAGATAGGGATTTGCCACAGATTTTACAGTCTATCTTCAGTAGTTTTGTTAGCTGCCTCTGCACCTACCTTAATGGTATGTAATAATAAGGTTGCTTAAAAAGTTTTTCAAGTAGTTTAGGAAAGATCAGAGGAAAGTGAAGGTGCTTCTGAAATATGTGTGGGAAGAAGATGGACAAAATACGTTTGAGCATGATGTTCAAGGATACATTGAATTGGAATAGACGGAGAGGATTTTTGAAGCCAGTTGAAATGAGGTCTTAGAACTCTTGTTTGTGAGTCTGAATATGCACGGAAGCTGGACATTACTGATCTGCTATGATTGGTGAGTAGAAAACTGACAACCACAAGCTTGGTAGATGCTACTGTGAAGCCCACATTCTAATAATAGGGCCTAGAACTCTAGGAGGTAGAAGCCATAGATAGCTATCTGCAGTGAAATTGTGCTGCTGAGCAAGCAAGCTGGGCAAAGAACGATACCAGCCATAACCTCAACCAAGGATGGGTTGATGGTTTGGGGGACGGGGTTGGGATGGAAACATATATATGTATTTATGTTTAAAACTTAACATCTGCTCACAGCTGGAGATTATTAATCTAGAGAATCCTCTGAAATTTTGTGCAGAATGTTGTGTAAATGTAGATTTTTCTGATGAGAAGTAGCAATTATCAGAGGCCTTAAACCACTGCCCAACAACAGTTCTCCACTGAGACCACCTTTCTTGAACTCAAACTAGAATTCACTCATTTAGTTGAAGTTTTTTTCATGAAAGATCTTCTTTCTAAACTATGTGAGCATACTATTTTAAATGTAAATGCCATATGAATTAAGATTTTAATACAAATGACCCACTTTTAAATGATTGCAGTTTTTAAGTATGTTTGAGCTGCAGTGAGACAATGAAGATTTAAATAAGCCTAGCTTAACATCTGGAATAAAAATATTCTAGATTGCCTTTTTTATTGAAAATATTTTTATCTTGAAAAAAACATATTGGTGTCTTTGTTTTACCCAAGAACCACAAGCTACTTCATTCCAACTTTTAAATTAAGATCTTGAATAATAACATTTGGTATCACCACTTTTTAAAAACATACTTAGTCAATCACAAACACATTTTCTAAGGAATTGAATTTTATAGAGATAATTGAATTTCTTCATCTGTAACAGAATTAGTGGCCTGCAAACCACTGTGGTATTTTATACTATGCTCTAAGTTGTTAAAGGGGAATTTTCTGCTGTAAGTTACATGCATAAAGGAAGTATGAAGCAAAGGGAAATTTGATTTTTAAATTCTAAAATGGCAACCACTGACAAAATGTTATACTCTAAAAGTTTTAACTACTTTTTAACTAAAGCATTATTTTTCTGTCTTATTTCAGTATCTAGGGGCTTAAATATAAATATAAAATCAATATTTTAATAAAACCAAGCTAGATTTAGTAACCTAAATTTGGAGTTCAAAATTTCTAGCACGTCTATATAACATCTCATGTGGTATGATTTTCATTTGCCAAAATGTCAATTTCATTCTATTATGTCCTGCTTCCCCCTTTTCCGGTCTACCCCTATAACCATCTGCAATTAAAAAAAGCCCTAGAATACTACTGTATCTTAGAATATTTAATTGATTTGTTTCTATATTTTTTTAGAACTGAAATCACAAAAGAGATGTCTACAAATTTGGCTTATTACATTCTTTAAAAGATCACCTTTGAAAACGAATTCATATTTTGTGGATCCACTATTTCTAATTTGTATTTGTGTGGGTGTGCTTTTTTCGAATTGGTATTGCCACCGAGGAACAATTAATCTTCAGGTTTTGTAATTTACATAATTAGTGATTGGCTGGAGAGGGGCTATTGAACATAAAATCCTTTCAGATGAAATTGGGAAATGGTACAGGGTCTATATGATTTAGTTTCTGGTTGGGCGTTTCTCAACTGGGAATAGCAATATCTAAAAGGCCATTGAAGCAACAAGAATGCTAAGGGTGGAATGCTTGAAGAAAACAGGCCTGTAATGGTCAGATACTAAAGTTATGGATGATGGAATAAAAACTCAATTGCCTTTTTTAAACAGTTTTTTTTTTCTTTCTATAATGACTGGACAGAATGACATTCTGCTAGTTTTTAGCCTTAGTTATTTCTGATGTCATGGAAAATGTAACTAGTCTCAGAATTGGAGGTCTTCGATTTGGGCCCTGATTCTGCCAATTTATGGTGACTTTAGATAAATCATTTAATCAGTCTGCCTCAAGTTCCTCATTTCCTCAGATTCTCCAAAAGGGGAAGTTAGTTTTCAGGGTGGTTATGAGGATTAAATGAGAGCTCTTGAGAGAGCATTTCACACTCTCAGTAGGTGCTCAGTATTAGATGACTGAATCTGTGGTTTACAGAATGTCAGGAAATGCTAACAGTGACGGTCTTTACTATCAGATCTTCCCCTCAGAAAATTTCGATGGAGATGTCAAATAAATGAAAACCTGTTGTAACAGTTACCTGTTCCCACAAAGTAATGCATATGTGCAACAGTGAACATTCATTTAGTTTATGAGAGCAATGATTCAGGCTGGGCGGCTCTGGGCAGTTCTTCTAGTCATGCCCGGGGAGTCTTACAAGGGGAGTTGGCCTAGACTGGAGCCACTCAGCCCTTTTCCATGTTTCTCTCATCTCCCATTAGCTAGCCCAGGCATGTTTTCACGGAGGTGGCAGAGGGCAACAGCAGCCAAGCCCAATCCCACAAGCCCCTTTCAAGTCTGCATGCTTGTGCTGACCAGCATGCCCCAGAAGCAAGTGACTCGGCTCAGCACAAAGTAGAAAGGAACTGCAAAGTTAAATAGCAAAGGGGGAGGTTTCAAGGATGGGGGAAGAATGGGAGCCCTAAATGCAATCAGCCCCCTATACCCAAGATTTATGTTGTCTGGCAGTTGTACTTTTGGCCAGTAAAAAGGAAAATGTAGAGAAGCCGAGGAGATCCCAAGTAGGGGATCTATTTGGTTGAAGTGTTTTTAATTCATGGAGCATTAAGTAGAAGTCTATTCTAACATATACCATGAAGATGAGTTAAAACCAAAGGAATGTATTTTCTTGTCTACTCTCTAGGTTCATCATTGCTGTTGCTCCTGGCCATTATCACATGACCTGCTTGAACACCCTCTGAACTCTGAGTCTGGCTTGTATAGAACTAGAAGAGTCTACCTCATAAGTGAGGTAAAATGAAGCATTCGATTCAGAGAAACCTTTTCTCTTAATGAACATTCATTAATGCCACTTCCAAAACCTTTCTGGGACTTTTTAAATGTGCAGATACTGTGTATCTGCTTCATGCTGGTCATTTTTAGAAGCATGGAGTGCGTTAGGGAAGTTTTGCCAATAATGATGCTTTAGCAATAATCTGATCGATCATGGTGTGTTGTAACTGACAAATTTTAAAGAAGGAAACACCACAGTTATCTGTGTCCTGTTTCTATATTACATGTATCAAAAATTGTCTGAAGAGTCTGACTCTGTGGAAGAATTTAGGAAGTGAGCATCTCTTTGGCAGCCCTAGAAAGTGGAGTTGACCTCAGCCTTCACCTTCTGTGTGTCCAGTGTTTACTTACCACATTTTTCAGAGAACTCTGAATATATTTCTCCCAGGATACATGTTTAAGTGGGCTTTCCTTCCCCATAGTCATCTTTAATGGTCACATGGTCACATAACTTATTTCGATTATCACATTCATGTAAATACATGAAAATATTTTGTGGTCTCTTACTGGCAGACCAGTGAATAGGACTATTTTTTATTTATTTATTTTTTTTTTACTTTCTAATATATCTATTATTTTTGTAAAATATGAAAACAATAACAAAAAGTCCTATCTGTATTACAAAAACCAGAGTAAAACACTGGTGTAATTTTTTCTGCTTTTACTTTTGATGTCTGTGTATATTCATCAGGACATGTTCAAAGCTCCTCTAACAGTACCTTCAGTTAGAGAAAGCTATCACAAATCTTAAGAAAAATCTTTAAAATTCATTAAGCCATTCAGCAAGCCATGTAATTTTCATTTGATTTGAGCAACACAAAATATCTATGTCAGTCTACTTAAAATTTGATGTTTGAAATTAAATTTAAAACTTTTAGACATCCTTTTCATGCATGTTTTTTATGTACTATAAATGTGAATATATACTTTGATGTATTTGAAACCAAACTTTTTTGTCTTGTCTGTTGCAAGTATCCTAAAATAAAAGTGTGCAATGGAACCAACTAATTTTATTCATCAGCTAGCGGCAAGTCTTCAGATATAATGAGCATAGAGAGTATATTGGATACACATAGTATTAAACAGGCCAAGTTAATAATATTGAAATATTTGTGATTATTTCCTCAGTAATATTTTGATAAATTGTTTAGGCAGTCATTAGGTCAGGATCTATCTTTTCCTATTTTCCAACTTATAAATGTATTATCAAAAGTATTACTATACATTTTATATATCTGAAAATGTCTTAATACTCTTTGGGTATTTTTTTAAAGCTACATGTTTATATAAACATTTTTGTAAAAACCAAAACTTCTGAAAAATAGGTATGGTAAAAAACATGAAATTCCCTTCCCTTTTGGTGATTTTGTCTTTACTACATGTGGAATGGGAGCTAAAATTTTCAAGGGAAGTGATCTTAACCTCCAGATTCCGAGAGGCCCCACTGTGGCATGTCTCTTTACCATCCCTTAGGTGACCCCCCCGCACCCTCTCAAAAACTGATTCTCTTTATCACCATTTCCTCCTGACCTCCTTAGCTCAGTGGCTGAGGGAAAGTTGTCAGAGCTAAGCCATGCGCTCTGAGCCCTAGCTGGTTCTGCAAGACTTCTCCAGCACTCTTCCAGTTACTCTTCCTCAGATTTGCATACTCAATCACCACTTGCCCATTTCTACAGCCTACACAGGCTCAGTAACTCCCACTTTAAAAGACAACAGGACAATTAAAGTTTCTTGCAGCCCACATGACTACTTCCTATCTCTGCTGTTCACTGGCAAGTGTGTCGAGACCAGTTTACATGAGCCACCTCCACTTTCTGTCCCACCTACTTACTGCAGTCACCTCTCCAGTTGCTGCAGTTGCCCATGGGCACTGCCCTTGTCTTTTCCCTCAGTCTTGGAGAGAATGAAGTCCTGTCCAGGGCGAATGCTTGTACCAGTGCTTCCATGCGGTTTCCAAATTGGAGTCACAAGGAGAGCTGTTGAAATGCAGAGTTCATGGCCTCCCCCGAGGGATTCTGATTTAGCAGGTCTGAAATTGGAGCACTGGGATCTGCATTTAAGAAAACCCAGAGTGACTGTCAGCCAGCAAACCACTGTGACTGTTCCTTGTGGGCTTTCAGACCTTACCCTATCAATGTTCTTCTCTTTTCCCACTTCCCACACGTTAAAACTCAGACCGTGCAAATGAAGTTGCAGTATCTTCATTTTATATCATTAATTTAAAATCCCTCATGAGCCCCATCTGGCTTTGGGAGGGTGTGGGAAGAGGTGGATGGCCTTAAACTTGCCAATCAAAGAAAAATTCTCTTATTGAGCCTGTCTCAGGCTTCATATGGCCTCTTTGGAATGAATGCCAGCTTTTGAAAGCCTCTTCCTGTTTTCTTTCATAAGATGGCATCTGGAGGATGGTGGAGTAAAGGTCATCTCTGGGTGACAGGGGAAGCAGATTCTCCAATGCTTGTGCTCAGGTCCTTGGACAGTCCAGCTGCTGGTGTCCCATCCTGTCTGTGTTCACTGCCCTTGCCGAATCTGCTGGTTGATGAGAGTGGTTTCTTGGCTTTTGTGCACATGTTAGTATGACCTGCTTCTGACCACAACTCTGGCATTGCCTTTGGCCTCAAGGTCTCTACCTTCAACAGCCTCCTTTCCCAACCTTATGACTATTTATCTGCTTGGCTCTTGGTGGAGGTGGGAAGAGAGGAGGTTGGAACTTTGAGATGTCCTGAACATCTTGCTCAAGATTTGGGAAGCCAAGAGTATTTTCTCAGACTAGCTAGATAGCTCCCTCTCTCAAAGGTGAGCTAGTGCCTCAACGATGTATTAGGTATGGCCTCTGAGTTACAAGTAGGACTTCTCTGAGTGGCTTGCAGCCTTGTAGTCCATTAACTCACCATGCAATTTCTGTCTCATTCTCCATCTCCACCCTTGCCTGCGCCCCACAAGGTTTGACCCAGAGAGGTAGGAAGTTGCAGTAAAGTCTGTTCTTCTTTATAAACCTACTCATTCTTTCGAAATTTTTTTATCTTCCTACCCTATGGGTCATTCCACATTCTCCCTAATCAAAGGACTCTCTCTACATCAAATCCCAAGTTCCCTCTATGGCTTAGAGTAAAACTCCATATTCCCTCGTCCACACTTTGTGACCAGGGCTCTTAGAATTGAGAACTCTTTTTTTCTTCTCACTTTCAAGACTCTGTCTTCTTCCTAGAGATGCCAGAGAATAAAATAATAAAGACTGAGGGTCACAGCTAAGTAGTAACTTATTATTCTAGTGCACATCCTTTCCTGTTATTAAGCTTCATGGTCTAGCTTTATTGGAAAGACTGGGAGTGGGCATGTACAAGGAAAATGGAATCTTTAATAATATAAAAGTATTGGCCTGATATAGACATTCTTGTCCCAAACTTGCTCTTTCTGGCTTCAGTGTTTGCCTCTCTGGTCCTAGTACCTTTAATGTCCTTTAACAGCCTCATCATTCCTCAAAGCCCAGTTCAGATATCACCTCCACTAAACGTCATTGTCCCCTTTTAGCACTTCCTTTATAATTGTTTATACTGGTGAGAGAGCATTCATCATATTATAAAGAGGCCTATGTATACCTAAGTTCTTTGCTGAATTGTGAGCTTCTTTCTGCCTTGGAAAACTCTCCAGCCTTTGCTCTGCAGTTCCAAATTTATCCATTCCTCAAGACCCAGTTTAAATTTGATCTCCTCTGCAAAGCCTTCCTTAACTACCACTATTGAAAGTTACCTACCCACCGCCCCCATGGCATTAACAGGCAGTAGCAATGGGATGCTTATGAAATACATGCACTCATGAAAGAAACCTTGACGAGTTTGTAAGTATAAAGAGCCTTCAGGAGGAGTGGTTTAGATTTGATTAGCACCACTTAGGTTATAAGTGCCTGAGGTCAGAAGCTAAAATCTGTTTCTCCCAAACATTTCTTTTTTATATATGCTGCCTCTTCATTTCCACATCAACATTTTCTTAAGCATGGCAGGCGTGCGGTAAGTGTTTCTTGATCAACTGATAGGTGCTCAGAAAACCTAGCCTGATTGATTCTCTTGTGAATGCCTCCTTTCTCGAGAGCTCATTAATTTTTAAGTTGTTTCCCTCAAAACACTTGGTATGCTTCTTTCCCCACCCCTACACCCCCCCTTTTTTTTTTCGTGCCATCCACAGGGTCCCATCTTGATCAGCTGCTCTCCTTTTCTCTTTTGTGATTACAGGTTTTTGGCAAACCTTGCAATGCGCGTGTTAGGAGTGGGAGCAGGGGGAGAAGTGGAATTGGGGATCAACCCAGTCCAGTTTGTAGAAGTAAAGTGGTCCCTTTAGGGCCCTGAAGCAATTCTGTGGATTTCAGAGGTAGCTTCTTTCAAAGCAGCATCAAGTAGCTAGTGTGGGATGCTGTAAGCTCTATGGTTCGCACCCTGTCCCTAGAAGCCAAGTGGACAGCAACTAGTTCTTACCTTCATTACTGCACATTTGTGGCTGGGGGCTTACTAAGGTCAGACTGGCCTCACCTGAAGCTGTAGATACGGCAGTGTGGTCCTAATGAATACTCCATGGCCCTCCAGTCCCTGTGGGTGGTAGTGCTCGTTCCAATAGAAAAAACTCTTAAGTCAGTAATTACTGTCTTTAGAGAACCAGACAGACCTACTTGTTCTGGCATGAGAAAACCATCATCTGTATTCTTCAAATCATGTGCAAGATGATGCTGGGTCCAGAGATGGTGCAAGAGTAGGAAGGTTCAACCATGGCTGCTCCAGCTGATGCATGAGGCTATTTTATTTTCGTTTCTAAATCAAACATGTTGATTGATCAACCAGTCTTTTTAAACACCAACTTTTTGCCTAGCATTGTAGGTACTTTAAGAGAAAGACACTCCCTATTTGGGAGGACCTTGATAGGCTGTTATGGATGGAACCAATTTGGATTATAAAGCAGTGTGGAACCAGAAGATCGAAACACAGTCTGTGGCACAGAGTGCTGCAGGGCCTTAGCAGAAGCAATTAGGGTGGGACAAGATAGGCAGGAAGGTAGCATTTGACTTTGAGAACAGCCTGAGCAGAGGCGCAGTGCGGGTGGTGAGCGTGGAGGAAGTGGAGATGGGAGGAGAGTAGGAGGAAGTGAATGGTAGAGAAGAGGGAGGAATGGGTAAGGAAAGAACCCAGGAGATTCTGGAACAGGGAAGTGACATTGGTGGCCACTTAGTGTATTTTCATATGTGTAAAATTTGAGATTCACTTGGTTCTTAGTATTGCTGGGTCAGGTAACTTCTTTATAGGATGAGAAGCCATTCCACAGTCCCTGTTTATCTGGCTGGGGTATTTTCCAGTGGCTCTTCCGTGACTGCTCAATGAATTGGCCTAAGCAGCCAGGATGGCAGGAGCCCTCTGACTTCATGTCTGCAAGGGTATGTGTTTCCACTATATAATTACTAGCATTAAACAGACTATATCAGCCTTCTTTAGGATAACTTTCAGCAAATGGGGTAGAACTCTATTATGCATTTAAATTATACTCAGTCTTCTCTTAAAAAGGTTTCCTACAGCGAGTCCATTCCATTCCATATCTAAGTTTGCTCAGACCATGAGTCAAAAGGAAGTAGGTATTTTATTCTTTTGGCTTGGGGAATTAAGAAGAAATCTCTACCCAAATAACAGGTATGTGGTGGAAAAAAATAACATCTCCCTAAATGCTTAATCATCAGGCAAGGAGAAGGGTAGGGGAGTACTCAGTAACAGGGAAACCTCAAAAGATTTAAAGAGAATTACAGACAGACGAGGCTGAATGTTGGATGCTATCCAGAAAAGCTCTTAAAGGGCTGGAATCACTGCCCTGTTCTTGACTGACCAGGCGGGAAGAGGAGTCTCGGAGGCTTGGCGCAGACTCAAGTACTTATTGTCTTTCTGGTTCTGGGTCATCTTTAGCCCTCTGGGAAGGGGGGCTAGGGTGGGGTGTTCTTCATGAGTGCACATGTCTAGACCTAGACCGGCTAGTCAACTTTACAGTCCCCTGTGGCTTTCCTTAACCTCTTCCTGGTTCAGTTTCCAAATTGGAGGGATGTACAATGCCACCCAGCTCCCACACACTGACCCTGCATGCTTCTGGCCTGGAAATCTGTGACAGCCTTTTTACCACCCACTGACATCTGCCATATGCTTTAGGGAACTGAATAAAGAGGAAAGGTGAGGAGGGGGTGACTAGAGAGACTAGAGTCTTAATTAAGATCTGAAGTATAGAGACTGTCTAGTTCCGTGATTGTGCAGAGCTTCTCCATCCCACCATCTCCCACAAAGATGCCAGGACAGTGATGTTCCTATTAAAAACATTCCTGAGAATTCTTCCTCGAGCACTGCCTTTGCCACCTTTAGTAGTTCTTTACTATGGCCTATATCAGCGGGCAGATTGTTGAAGGCCAGACGAGGGGATTTTACTGGGATGATTTCTTCTCCAAAATTATCCTATGAGAAACGGTAACACACAGAGGTTCTGGAGCAGAAGGGGCTTACATGGTTGTGGAGGATACACCACTTCCCACTGCCACCTGGGCTCTGCCACCACCAGCTCTCTGCAAATGACCATTTGGGTCCCCCCGCTCTCTCTCAGTTTCTGCTCTTTTCCACACAGAAGCTAGAGTGGTCTTTTTATTTTCATTTTATTTTTGAATAGGAAATTGATATAGTATGAAACTGAAAAGTATAGCAGGATGGACATTTCTCTTTTCTCAGAGGCAGTCAATGTTATCAGTTTCTTTTATATCCTTACAAGATATAGTTCATAGATAGCTATATAAGCAATTACATATATCTATCTCCCACCTTAAATGGAACCATACTAGATTCACTGTTCTGTAACTTACTCTTGCCACTTATTATTTCTTAGAAATCATTCCGTATTAGTAAACAACACTCTAATTCCTTTTTTTCCAACTGCATAATATTCTACTGTATGGATCAGCTATAACATAGTTAATTAGTCCCCTGCTGGTGGGCATTTAGATTGGTGTCAGTGTTGCGGTGAGTAATAATTGTACCTACATCATTTTGCATAGACGCAAGTATATCTGCAGGATAAATTCTCTGGTAAAATTGCTGATCAAATTACATTTGCCGTTTAGAGTTATTGCAGTTACCTTCCATAAATTTCTGTCAGGGTTTACTACCGCTAGTTACAAACAAGAATGCCTCTTTTGCCATGTACCCTCATCGACCCAATGTATTATCAAACTTGTTCAATGTTTTTAATCTGAAGGGTGAAAATGGTAAGAGGATTTGATGTTTTAAAGAGGCAAATCAGATTATGTCACTTCTGTGTTCAAGACCATCACCATTTTCCCATCGTTCTTAGAATCCAAACTCCTGGACCTCCAGAAGATTCTCGCGATCTGGCCCTGCCATGTCTCCACCTCTCTCCTCCAGTTCACTGAAGTCTTCCTGGCCTTCTCATTCTTCCTCAGACGCACTCAGCTTGACCGGTCTCTAGCTATTTACATTTCCTATTCCTTTGCCTACCACGTTCTACTTTGTCTTTAGTGTCGCTACTTCACTTCTCACATTGTTTCAGTCTCTGCCCAGAACTCATCACCACAGATCTTAGAAAAGCCAACACTAACCTCAGCCCCTAGAGTAGTCTCCACCCAGAGAGGGGAGACACTTGCTTACAGATAATACCAACCAATAAATGCTAAAAGTTACCATTGTATAGCTATCAAGAGTAATGACTAAGTCATGTAAGAATCATTAAAGAACAAGAAAACCATTGGGTAAAAGTTAATTGGGGATGAGGATATTCATACAGATTATTTCTCAGTTACAAGGGGGAAAATGGTATATCTTTATAGTGGAAAGACATGATAGAAACCTCCTTAATAAAGTGATCGATCACTTGAGTGGGTTTTCTACCAAAATACATAAGCCGAACCTAATCATAATGAAACAGAGAAGCAAGAGGATGGGGAAGTTACTAAGATGGGAGACAGGTAATAATGAGCTTCGTAAACTATCATATGTTTTTGTTTTTGTTTTTGTTTTTTGTTTTAAGTAAATAAACTGGAAAGCCATTAGTGGGTTTTGAGAGTGACATACCTGTATGGAGCCAAGAATAGAAGGCATGTGCAACAATTGAGGCAAGAGATGGTGGTTACTTGTACCAAGGTGTTAATGATGGCAGTGGTGAGAAGTAGTTTGACTACATATATATAATCATTCTGGTTGTGTGTTTAAGAATTTGCTGATGAATTGGGTGTGAAATATGAGGAAAAAGGAGCCAAGAATGTCTCCAATGTTTGCTATGGAGAATGGAGGTACCGTTTACTGAGATGGAGAAGACTGTAGGTAGAATAATTTTGGGAAGGAAATAATCAAGAGATGACTTCTGTTTATGTATATTTTGAAATGCCTGTTTAACATCCCAGAAGCAACTGGATACACAAGTCTGGATATCAGCGACAGATTGGAGCTTTGTAGATTTGGGAATTGTGGATAGAGAGAGTATCTGCAGCCAAGAGTCTGAACTTTCAGCCTCTGATAATCACAGAGTAACTTGTATCAGACTAACTCTTGTGCTGATAATAATTATAAACTCTGGAGGCATGGGAGAGTGACCTAAAACAGACATATACTGGAGGAGTTTCAACTCCTGAGAGAAGGGAGCCACAGTGGATGAGATTCATGTTTATTCAGCTTTTTTTCCCTGAGAGTACTTACTAGCCTTTGCAACGCACAGTGAGAACTCAAGGAGAAAGTAGCAGTCTTACTGAGCTGAGGCTTCCAGAGAATCTGGAAATTGAGGGGGAAACAAAGAGTCAGAGCGGGAGCCCCATAACCTATACATAAGCTCTCCTTGAATCCTTGCCTGACTCCTTAATTGTGCACGTGAGTGTCAAAACTCCAAGATGCCTAGAGGAAAGCAGCAGCTGGAAAGCTGAAAAAAACAGCAGAGATTTTGGCTTCCCATTGCAGCTCAGATCTTTCCAAGTGAGATGTGCTTGGTCTCAGACTTTCCATTGAAACTCCAAAAAGCCCACACTTTAGGAGTAAAGATACATCACAAAGCTAAGGGATTCACTCTACAACTAATGACAAAACTAAAATAGGCCCACCATAACAGAACCTAAAATTAAGCCATATCAGGATTAAGATGATCTGCCAGTAATTTAACAGCTTGTTAGGACAGCACACAATGCTCTTCAGAGTCTCTAACAGAATCTAGAGTCTCTATAAGAAAATAAAATCTAGAATCTCTACAAGAAAGCATTCATAATTTTCAACATATAGTTCAAAATTACAAGAAATTCAAAGAAACAGAAAAATGAGACCCATAGTCAAAGGAAAAATCAGTCAACGGAAGTAGATGCATAGCTAATGCAGGTATTGGGACCAGCAGACAAGGACTCTAAAATAAATTCGAAAAGTCTATTGAAGAGTCAAAAGCAATACTGAATTAATTGGTAAAGAGAGAGGAAGTTTCAGGAGAAATACGGAAATTGTATGAAAAAAAAGGAAACCCTAGAACTGGAGTATATAATATATGCAATCAAAAATTTAAAGGATTGAGTACAATCAAAGAATGGATCAGTAAACCTGAAGACAAGTCACCATCCAAACGAAGCACCCAGAGGAAAAGATATTGAAAAAATTAATAGAGGCTCAATGACCTGTGTCAAAAAGTGTGGCCGGCATGTAATTGGAATTCCAGAAGGAAAAGAGATAATAGGACAGAACGATATTTTAAGACATATTAGCCAAAATATTCCAAGTTTCCTCAAAAACAGCAACCCACAATCCAGAAATATCAGTAAATCCTAAGCAGGATAAATATAAAGAAAACTAGTATGAAGTACACATAATTAAATTGCTAAACCAGCACACCAAAGATAAAGTATTTAAACTAGCAAGAGAAAAAAGACACATTGCATACAGGGGCTAACTCCTCATTAGAAAAATGAAAAAATAGGCAATGAATGAGTCTTTGTAGTGATGAAAGAAAAATCTGTCAACATAGAATTATATATCCTGCAAAAATATATCAAAAATGAATGAAATAAAGAGATTTTCAGATAAAACCTGAGAGAAATTGTTGCCAGCAGACCCACACAAAAAAGGAAGGTTAAGGACATTCTTCAGGTTGAAAGGAAATGATGCCAGATAGAGATGAAGAACACTGGAACTGGTAAGTACGAGGGTGTGTTAGTCTGCTTGCGCTGCCATGACGAAACACCATAGCCTGGATGGCTCATACTACAGAAAGTTCTCTCTCACAGTTCTGGAGGCTGGTAAATCCAAGATGAAGGTGTCAGCAGGGCTAGATTCTGGTGAGGACTGTTCCTGGTTTGTAGATGACCACTTTGTATCCTTGGCAGAAAGAGAAGGCTCTGGTCTCGTCCTCTTTTTTTATAAGTTCACTAGTCTCTTATGAGGGCTCCGCCCTCATGACTTAATCACCCCTCAAAGGCCCGACCTCCGGATGCCATCGTATTGAGGATTAAGGCTTTAATATGGGAATTGGAGGGGTGGGCTCATACATTTAGTCTATAGCAGTGGGTAAATATAATGTCATGGGATGAGCTCTCCAAGGAAGTGGTGTGGATATAGAGAGAAGAGGTACAAGGATTCAGTTTCTGGATACTCCTATATCAAGAGGTTGGGAAAGTAAGGAGGAAAGAACAGCGGCGACTGAGGAGCTTCCAGTGAGAGGAAAATCAGATGAGCATGGTGTTTTAGGGAATGGCCAACCAGTCAAATACTGCTGAAGCTGATAGATCATGTTAGATGAGGTCTAAGAAATCATTGCTGGATTTAGCATCCTGGAGGTCATTGATGGAGTGGTAGAGTGATGAGAGTGGAAGCCTGATCGGAGTTTAAAAGAAGTATAACAATGGCAAAAAAAGAGGTAGATATTAAGAAGTGACCCACACACTATACCAGATCTCTTTCTAGGTAAAATGCATGTAGCATGATTGAATCGTAGCAATGGCCTGCTATACTACCCAGTTCTTTCTCCATCTCCCTCCAGAGGGAGGCTAGCTCTGACCTGCAATAGAGTGGCCCAGGGCTAAGGGGGCTGCCCTTAGGGATTCAGGGAGAAAGTGCCAGAATTCTATTCTGACCTTTTCCCCATTTCCAAGCACCTTTCCAAGGGACCCAGGGCCCTGGGTGACTACAGAGTTTTGTGGTGCACTGCTAGCATGGTGGTGTATACCGAGGCACTGTCCTGCATTAGTAGATGTGAACCTGGGGGACAGTCGCATAAAGTCACATCAGAAGTGGCAGCTCCCTAACCCGATGCTGTCATGGATGGACATCTTCTAAGCTTGGATGCTGGCAGTACTCTCCTGCCTGGGGCCTGTACACTCTTGTTCCCTCCCTGCCCATTGGCCTCAATGGCAGTGATTCAGTTAGGATGCTCTTGGCTGAAAAGAACAGAAACCTAATTTAAAATAGCCTAAATAGTCAAGGAGCTAATGTCTCAAAATAACCTAAGCCCTGTGTTGCCAGGGAGTGAGTTACTCCCTGTCTCTGGGCTCTGCTATCTTCCCCATTAATTCATTAACACATTCATTCATTCAACGAGTATTTATTGGGTGCCTGCTTCATGCCAGACACTGCTCTAGGGGCTGGAGCTACATCGATGAACAAAACAATCACCTCTCTTAGCATTTACATTCTATTTTGGGGAGAGAGACAAAAAAGGGCTCATGATGATAAATGACATGAAAATAAATCAAGCTGGGCAAGGGAGTATAGGGTGGCAGAAATTGCAAGAAGTCTATTTTATGTAGAATGATCAGGGAAGACCTCTCTGATAAGGTGACCTTTGAGCAGAAACCTGTGAAAGCAGGCCATGTGGATATCTGGGAGGACATGAGAAAAGAGCGAGTATGAAGGCCTGGTATGGGAGTTGCTTGGTGAGGTTGGGGACATCAGCATGGCTGAAGTGCAGGCGTGGCGGGAAATGAGGACAGAGGTAGAAGCAATGGGTCAGATCACACAGGACTTTGTAAGCCATGGTGTGTACACTGAATTTTACTCTGCAGTGGAAGCCTCGGAGGATTTTGAGAAGAGGAGTGCCTTGACTTAGTCTTAAAGAATTACTCCATCTTGGAGGAGGGCAAGGGCAGAAGCAGGGAGCCCAGTTACAGGATGTGGAGTCAAGGAATACTCATGGTTTTTGACCTGTGTGTCTTGAAGAATGGAGTTGCCAATAACTAAGAAGACTCGGGGTTAGGAGTAGTAGGTTTGGGGGTTAAAATCAAGAGTTTGTTTTTGGACATGTTTAATTTGTCTAAGTGGAGCTATCGATGAAGCAGCTGGACATACAAATCTGAGGTTTAGGGATGATAATGGAGCTTGAGATGTAAGGGTTGAGACATCAGGGTGCAAGTGGTACTCAATGTTGTGTATCCAATGAGCTCACCAAAGAAGTGAGTACGGATAGAAAGGAGGTGTAAGAATTAAGCCCTAGATTCTCTAAAGTTTAAGGGTTGGAAAGATGAATTAAAACTAGTAAAGAGACTGAGAATGATTAGTGAAATAGGAGAACAAAGAGAGTGTTGTCGTCGAGACTGTTTCAAGGACGACAGAGTGACTGTGTTAAATGCTGCTGGTGGGTCAGAAAGGTGAGAATGGACTGACCATTGTAAGCGAAGTGAGCATTGGAGAGGGAGATGAGATGGAGTGAGTGTTCTTAAAGGTGGAGATGAGGCAGTGTGTTTGATTCTAAAAAGAATGATCCAGCAGAGAAGGGAAAATGGGGCATGTCAGGGAGATAGAAATGATGTCCAGGAGTAGATGAAAGAGATGAAATCTGGTGCACAAATGGTAGGGTTTTTGGATGGAAGCATGGATTGTCCAGGCTAGTGAGAAGAGAGAAGGCAGATCATATGCACCCAGGTACAGCGAAGTTGGTCACTTAGGGGTAAAAGCATTTGAAAGTTCTCTTCTGGTTGCCTCTATTTCCTCTATGAAATAAGAATAGTCATTAATTAACTAGAGTGGAATGAAGATTGGACATTTCAGAAGAGGGGGAAAAGCATAACAGTGGTCTAGCAGTGTGGGGGGAATTGAATAGGCTAAGTAAATGAAGACTCGTCGGGCACATTAAGAGCCATTCAGAGTGAGTGGCATGCCTCTTAGGTGAGACGCTGAGCTTATTTGGTAGACTGTATTATTTTGTGAAAATATTCACCAGCCCTCCCTGGGGCAGAACTCTATTTCCTTGCCCTAATGACATCGGGCTTGGCCATAAGACTTGTGCTGATCAACGAAATGTGAAGGGAAGTGATGGGTGTCACTTCGAAGCAGAAACTTTATGAGGAAAGGTGTGTTCACCATGTCCTCTTTTCTCTCTGCCTCAAGACTGGCCATGTCCCAGACAGAGGCTGTTCCATCAACTTGGATGCAGGAATGAAGACACTGGCACGGAGCAACACACCGACCTGCAGTGGACCTGTTCTCTGTAGGTGAAAAATGAGCCTTAAAAGTATAAGCCCTGAGATCTGGGGGTTGTTTGTTACTGTGGCATAACCCATGCTGACTGATACAATGCTGATAGAAAACTTGTGTGCTTTTCTCTAGCTCCATTCCCTTGCCTATGTGCAGGAGCAGAGAAGATGGACTCTGGATTTAACCAATATTGAGGTTTTGCTAGAGAGGCATGACAAAGGGAACAATGGACAAGGAAATCGAGGGTGTATTTAATGAGGGCTGAGCTGAGTGAGAAGGGAAGTGGGAAAGATGCTAGCTAGATTCATCCTGAAGTTACTCTATATACTTACAGTTACAGGAGGGCTGCCAGAGACAGTTTGGACTAAATGTTTCCTTCTCATGTCCCTGAGGAGAATGTGCCCCTGCATCCAGTTGGAACGCTTGGTCACATTGAGAGTCATCAAACTTTCTTTCTGCAAGAGCTTATTTTAATTTTTCTTTCCAGCAGAGACTCTGGAAATGGTACCTCCCCATTTTCCTCATGTGTTCTATGTCTGCCCACTGGGCCGGTAGGGATTTCTACCTCTTATAGGCTCTCTGTGTGCTTGGGTGAGGATGATCCTTTGAGGTCTGCCCACACTCTCCATGTTCTGATCACTGGCTGCCCATTGCAGACAGGGACAGGGTCCAAATTACATATTTTAGAAGCTGGGAAGGCTGTCTTTCCTACCCTAGGCCCATTTTTCCCTGTATCTTACTGCAAGGAGTTAGAAGGCACCAAGCCTCATGACCACCTTCCCCTTATTAGAGAAGCCAGATGGGCTTGCACAGCCATGGGCTCTGTCCCCAGAGATGACCCGTAAGTTCTGGCACCAGCCTCAGGCCCTCTGCCCAGCCAAGCTTAGGGGAGTAGGAGCAGTCCTGCCTGGATGCCTCTCCCAGCCACCCACTCCTCTGGCCGAAGACAGTGAACAAGAGCCCACATGCTCCTTACTTTTCCTCGGCCCCCGCTTGGGCACAAGCAGTTAAAAAATGCTGTGACAAAGAGTGGGAGTGTGCAGGCAGGCCCCATTTCCCAAGATCACAGGGTGCATGCCTCAGCTAGGCCAAGCCACCCCCTTCTTCCACAGGAATCTGGTCTCTCTCCAGGCTGGATCTGTGGGACTTCCTGTACCCTTATCTGCCTTTGGCAAAGCTCCCACTGAAAATAGGGGCATGGATGAGATGACCCCACAGCCAGGGGGTATGATGAGGCACATCACTCTCCAGAGATGGCTTGATCTGATGACGAGTTTCCCACAGTGGCCCAGTTGAGGCATGAAGAGCAGGGGTATGTTTTACAGAGGGAAAGCTGGTACTCAAAGAGGGGAACATGCGCCCAAGGTCACATGGCTTGTTGGTGGCAAACCAATCCGTGGCATCCAGAATGTTGGTGCCACTGCATTCAGTTAGCTCGGCGGTTCCACTGAAGTGCACGACATCCTCAGGCTTTTCTCTTTGACACCTGCCTTAGCTACCTGGTAAATCCCTCCTAAGGCTCCAGGCTGTACTCTCTCGGGAGTGCTGGGACACCAAGGGTAGGCAGGGCCCTGGACAGAGGCTGCTGTGGAGAACAGGCAGAAAGAGCAGGTAAGTGAGGGTATGAGGGAGGGGCAGCCCCTGCTAGACTTCTCTGGGGTTTCCTAGGCTCTCCTGAAGGCTAGGCCCTGCTTTTGTATTTTATAGGAGGCAAGCGTGTCATTTACTCAGTGACCAAAATTTAACCTCAGGTCCCTTTGAACAGATTCTGGGCTCTTGGGTGAATCTCTTCTCTTTGTCTCAGTTTCTCCATGGGTTTTAGATTCAGTGGTCAACCAGACGATTCTGAAAGGACAGGGCACCTGGCCTGGTTCACGGGGGCCTCATTCTGCCACAGGGTAGGATCACATGTCAGATGTCTGGCTGAGTGGGGAGGGTCAGTAGTTAGAGCTGGCAAGAGGCACTGACTCACTGTCCTTAGGCCTTGGGCAAGTCAGGAAAGCCAGCCTCAGTGTTCCCAGGTGTAAAATGGGTATCAGGCCGTTTGTTTCCGTGGGAGGGCCTGGAGGGCTATAATTATGGAAGGATGCAAAAAGCCCCGGGAGACAGGAATGGGGCTGGGGCATCCTGAGAAAGCTGACAGAACGGCCACGGGTTTTAATTCGTTGGGGGAATTAGGAAATGCCTCAAGAAGGAAGGACTATGGGGGAGGGCGGAGGGGGGAGGGCGAAATGTCAACCCAGGGAGAAAGTGTCTGGCGCCCTTGGGAAGCCATCTTAAAATACGCCAAAGCCCCGTCTCACAATGCAATCAAGTTGTTGCTTCTGTTCATACCAAAAGGGGCTTTTTAAAACACAATTAGGCTCTGTTTTATTATGTGTGACAGACGAGGCCATTAACCATTCCAACTATTAAATCAGACTTCATTAAAAAAAATGGAAGTAACTGTAAATTGCCTTGGGTCACGATCGTTTAGAGCCGAGACATTGCAAAGAAAAAACATTAGGGAGCTCACTACCATGATGAAGTTAATCAATTTGACATCCCTCGGCGGGGCGTGTGCACCCAAAGAACTGCACACACGCCTCTACCCAGAGCAGGGCTCCTGGGGCAGGGTAGGGGCTCCACTTCGTCCCTCTCCGGGGTGCCAGGGAGGCACTGAAAATCAGGGGGAAAGGGAATTTCTTCTCCCAGAGAGGTTTTGTTGGTTTTCTCTTCTGAAAAATTATCTAAATATATCAAATGTAATACCAAGTCATACATAATACTTTTTTTTCAAATGTTTTTGCAACAGAAAGTGACTTCAGAGCTACAAGGAACAGTGCTATGTATGTTTAATATGTGATGTATGATGTTTCCCCTATGCCCAAAAGTAGGACAGGGTGGCATCTATGGACTTGCTAATTTTCAGAGAGTTTGTGTCCTTCCTCAAGGCCTGGAGCCTGATGTTGGCCTCTTGTGGGTCCTGAGAGGGAGGCCTCTGCGTCGGGTGCCTCTTGCTGTCCTCTCCTGTGTGTAGGTGGGAAGGAGGAAAAGCAGACGGTGATAGAGCCAAGGGGATCTACAAAAGCCAGGAGTAGACACAGCCCCTCTGCCCCTTTCCCCCAGGTCCTGCTTTACCTGAGACCCAAACCCCAAACCCCTTTAAGCCAGAGGTGGGGAGCAGGGCCTGGCCCGGGGACAGAGCCAAGGAGGCCCCAGAGCGGGGTGGAGGTGCTGTGTTGTGTCTGGGGTGAGTCCCTGGCCTTGAGATGGTACAGGGCAAGGGCGGGTAGGGTGGGTAGAAAACGCTCAAGGCTGCCCTAGGCACGGGTGGGGGCCACTGGGAGCCATGGCCCTATCTAAGCAGGCATTTCCTGGCTAGATAATTAGTCCAGGTCCTGGCAGACACTGCAGGGTAAGTTCTGGGAGGCAAAGGTAGAGGAACACCAGGTGGCTCTCAGCTGCTGAGAGCTCATTCCTGACACCTTGCCTTCTCTTTCCCCTTTCCTCTCACCCTGCTTATCCAGAGGCACCAAGGCCCACCTGAGCCCAAGCTCACCTTCCTTCTTGGTGTGGCCTGGGAGCCTTCAGAGGCCTGAACAAGGCTCGCCTCCTCCACGAAGCCTCCCAGGCTCTACCTGGGCTGCATTTCTGTGCTTAGGGACCCTCTGGCCCCCTGGAGCTTGCCTTCCTGCTCTGATGGCTCTGTCTGAAAGCTGCTAAATCAAGTAGTTCCCTGCCAACAAGCTTCCCTCCCAGCTCCAACGCTGCCTGCTCTAGCACACCTGCCCTCGTCTTCTGTTTAACTCCTCTAGACAGTTCCCTTCAGCCCATGGGCAAGGCCCTGACCACCTTTGCGGCATCAAATACCCTTCATCTGTCCTACCTACCTCTAGCTTCCCCTCCTGCCTCACTTAGCCTGCTTAGCACCCGTGGCTCCTTCCAGCTGAACTCTGTAGGTAACTTTCTCTTTGCCTGATGGCCTGGTCTTCTCTTTTCTACCCAGGGAATTCATACCAGCCCTAGGCCACCTCCACCTGGAAGCCCTTCTCAGATCTGCTAGAGTTGGTGGGTCACAGTGTCTTCCCTCCCTCCCTCCCTGCCTCCCTTCCCTTCTCTCAACAAATATTTAGTGAGCGGCATCTGTGCCAGGCCCTGTAATAGGAGCTGAGAACTCTGAAGTGAGTAGGACAAGGTCTCTGCCTTCACGAAAGTGACATTTTGGACAAGATGGTCAATACAAGTAAGATCAGGTGGTAATAAGTACCACGAAGAAACATAAAGCAAGGTCAGGGGACTGGGAATGATGGGGGTGTGGTCAGGGCAGGCCTCCAGGACAGAGGAATTTGAGCAGAGACCTGAAGGAAGCCAGGGAGCCGCCCCAGGCCAGGGCTGGGAATTACTCTGTGTCCCACAGCACAGCCCAGTGCCTGGGACAGCTTTGGGGCTTTTAAAACATGTTTTGCCACAAATATAGTTATTCAAGCTTCTCTCTCCTCTTTCCTCGGGAGCCACTATGGGCCAGGACTGTCTCATACTCTCTGAATCTGCCCTGGAGCCCAGCCCGGCATCTGGCAAAGAGGGCAATTGGCACATGCCTGTATGTAGAACAGCAGAATGAATTATACGTGAACAAAGAAGAAATGAATGAACTTCTGGAATTGTGCCAAGCAGTTGGGAGTAGAGAAAGAAGGAAAAATGCATATGGTTTTTGCATTCAAGGAATTTTTAAGCAATTGGGGGGGAAAAAAACATATGCCTTAAAAAGAGATTTTTAAAAAACCTTATTTTAAATACAAAGTTAAAGAACTTTATACCTAAGTGCATCATTATTTGGTATCTTAGAATCAATTCATCCCACCTTTCATCTAGGTCAAACCCTCTCCATGAATGCTCCTATGGTTAAATCTAAGAATGTTCCAGAACACTTCTCTGGGGTGGGATCTTCCCAGGCTGCTCTAGAATTATGAGTCGTTCCTGATACTCTGCAGTTCTTCCTTATTTGTTTTAACCCCTGACTCGACTCCCTGCATGATGTTCTGCCCATCACGGCAGTGTCTTCCTTTTGTCTTCCTAGCAAGCACCATAATAAGTAATTCATTCTCTCTCTGTCTCTCTGTCTCTCGCTCTCTGTCTCTCAGTTGGAGCAAATAAGCCTGCTGTGATAAGGTTGTTTATCATTGTCTGTCTCCCCGCATCAGAAAGGGAGCTACGTGAAGGCAGGGACCATTTTTATTATGTTCACTTTTGTATTCCCATGTTTGCAATAGTGCTGGTTCTCACTATAAATACCTATGGAATGAATGGATGGATGGATGTAGACACTGTATTATTTCCAAAAACTCAATCCATTCTCAAAGGATGGAGATTATTAGCCCTTCACAGAGAAGGGACCTCAGGGAGCTCCTTGATGGTGGGGCCATGTCAACTTGGTTTCTGGATCCCCCTCCCAGTTAGTGTTCAACAAGCATTTGAATGAGGGGCTGGGCAAAAGAGCCAATTATAGTATGTGACAGTGACTGGAAATCTATTACCAGTCCAGTACCAGGTACAAGAGAGCAATGGTCAGATGCCTGTAGAATGGCAGAATGAATGAATGCATCAACCAAGGAAGAAATGAATGGATTTCTGGACTTGTGCCAGACTCTGTAGAGTGTCTGTCCCCAGATGTCCTAATGCTCTTATGCCCTAGTAGAGGTGGACAGGGCCTTAAGTTCCGGCCACAGTGCTCTGCTGCCCAACAGCTGCATCCTGGGCCTCTCATCTCTCAAGCCAGGAACTGACCACCCGGGAGCTTCGAGGGAGCCCACACTGCCAGCATCGGCATTCTTCTCTCCCGACCACGCCCGCACTGAGAGGCAACCTGCGTGCTTAGAGAAAACCTTCGCGGGTCTGGGACTGAGGGTGGCTGGGCTCCGGCAGTACAGAGCCAGGGTTTGAACGTCGGCATTGTCTCCTCGTTTGTAGCATTGCCTTATGTGTTATTTTACTCAAAGATGGGATTCGATCCAGAGGAGAGCCAGGCCTCAGACTTTTCTTTTGGTAAGAAGTCCCACATAAAAGTCTTTAAAAAATGTTAGCCATCTAAATGATTCTCTCCACAGCTACTCACTCCTGTGGATGTGATGGGGTCAGTCACTCCTGGCTAGGTAGTCACATGATCTTGTGCTTGTAGAAGCAGAGAGGCCCATTTGGGTTCAGCTCTGTCTTTGTCCCTGGCACCAGAATGGAGGAGGTATCTCAGCCTTGGCCGGAAAACTGGCTCCTAAGTGCAGGCAAGCACGTGCTTCTTCCCCTCACTGTCCTTCCTGTTCTCTGCTCACCAGGCGCCCTGGAGATCAGGACCGTTGCCAACCATGGTGATTTCAATCCTTCTGTTTTTCCTTCCTGGAGACCGGGACCTTCCCCAAGTCCGTCCATACAGAGCTCCTCCTGGGTATTCCTTGGCTGTTTCCCCCCACAGGCCACTCCCTGGGGAGGAGTGAGTCACTAGAAAAGTCACGATCTCTCTGCAGAGGGGTGGGCCGCAGTGAGGGGCTGGGGGCAGGAGGCTGTCTCCTAGGGGTGGGGGTCCTGCTATTGTTTTCTTTGGCCTTTTGCTCATGGCTCAATAAAAGCAAAGTTCTGTTCTGGCCTGGAGCACGTCTAAGCGATGGCCCTCACTTGGCAGGTCTCTGGTTTTCCCTGGCAGTGGAGGTGCTTTTCACAGCTTTCTGCCCTGAGTGAGCGACTGTCTTTGGAGGAGCAGAAGACTTCGTGTTTCTACCCTGCTGTGGCCAGTTAACAATGCCGACACCAGAACAGGGTGCCCCGGGAATCACCGGTGTGCCCTGGGAGAGCTCTCATACGAGTGTCCTGCCTGTCACCACCTGAGTCTCCATGCCCCAGCTGCTCATCCCTGGGCCCCGACACTTGACTCCGGAGCCCTGACCTGGGAGCCAGAGATGATGGGCTCCAGTGGAAACTCTGCTTTTAACAAGCTGGAGAGTCTTTGCAAATATCATCCCATCCTGCTGCCCCTGCCTTCTAGGGTGGTTAAATGGTGATTAAAAAGAAACCACCGCTCTGTCTTGCCAGCCTCATGGAGCATGAGTCTGTTCGAAGCTCCAACTAGCCAGGCTGAAGACGTGGTTTAGAACGTGCAGCGCACTATGCAGACACATCCTTGTGGCTATTTTTATCTTTAACATTGTAGCTCTGTACTTCTCTGGACAACGCACGGGTTCACTGCATCCCTTCCCCCACTCGCATCTTCGTTTCTTCTTGTCTCTTGAATCAATATGCTCGATCTTGTCCATTGCAAAAGAAAACCTTCCTTCAACTCCTTGCCCCTCTGTTCATTCATAGTCGAGCTCGTCAAAAGAGGTGACTACACATCCTCTTGCTCTTCCTCAGTTCCCTTTGGGCGGATTTCTGACGCTGAACTTCCTTTCCTGGAACTGCCTTATTGAGGTCACCAGTGGCCTCCATGTTGCTAAATCCATCGGGCACAATTAAACATCCATCTGACTAGCCCTCTGAGTCCCTCACGATCGAGCTGCCATCTTCCTCCTGTGAGCTTCAGGGCCCCCTGCTGTGCTGGTTGACCTTCTTCCCTGTGCCCCGCCCCACCTGCCCGGCCACTTCTATTTCCTTCGTATGCTTTTCCACCTCCTCTATCTGACTGCTCAATGCTGGAGGTCTTCAAGGCTCTGTGTTGCGCCCTTGTTTTCCTTGAAATCTTTTTAGTATAGGAAATTTCAAACGTATAGAAAAATAGAAAGAATAGTATAATGAACCCCTATGTACTTATCACTCATCTTCAACAATTACCAACTTACGACTTAAGTATTTATAATAGTCATTCTTTCCTGTTTATTTTTAGGCAAATCCCACCCTTCATATTACTTTACATGTAAACATTTCAGTGTATTTGTCTAAAAGACAAGGACCCTTAAAAACACACCATGAACACACTCAAAGGTCACTTAACAATAACGGGTTATGTCCTTTGGGTTCTCTCTTCTTAGGAATCTTATTTACATCCATGGTCTTAAATAGCTTCCGTAGGCCCCGGCCTCCCAGGCTTACGTCTTCAGTCCAGAACTTTTTTCAGCTCCCACATCTTATTTGTAATTCTTTACTTCACATTTTCGCATGCTGGGCTCAGAGTCATCTCAGATTTAACGTGTCCAAGACAGAACACGTGATTTTCATTCTAACCCTGCTTCTCTGGGCAACCCCATTTTGGTAAGTGGCATCGGCCTCCGTCCAGATACCTGCCCCAGAAGCCTGGGCAGTCCACACTTTCTTTACCCCTACCCCTCACCCGATCCATCACCAGGTCCTGTGAATTCTCCCACCAAAATATACTTAAGATATACTGACAATCCATTTATTTCTTTCCATCTCCACAGCCATGCCAAACCACCACCCTCTCTCGCCAGCACTGTGGAAGCCTCTCAATGGGTTTGCTTCTCTCACTTGCGCCCTCTGCTGACACCCAACTTTACACACAGCTAGTCCAAGCTGGGTATTAAAATATCAGAATCCTTTCCTTTCTATCAGTAAGTAACCACTGCCCTGAGCCAATGCCCACCCAAGGCTCCACCCCCACCACCAACCTCTCAAGTAGATAGGACCTCGGAGACCTTGTTTTCATTTGTGTCTTTATGCTTAAATATTTAAAAATAAATATGGTATTCTGATGACCGAAGACTTCAGATAACTTCACTAGTCACATTTAAGGAAAACTCCAGAGATCATGTTCTCTCATACCCTCCAAAATCAAGAATAATATATTGTTAAAAAAATATATATGTCATCCTATGTTGGAGGAGAGGAGGAGGAGTTAGTGATTGAGAGGGGATATGAGGGGAACTTTGGGGGTATTGATAATATTCTATTCTAGATCTGGTGGTGGTTACATAAATACATTCACTTTGTGAAAATTCATTGGGCCAGGCACTTTTATAATCTGTGTGCTGTTCTACCTGTTATATTTCAATAGAGTTTACTGAAAATATGTCACAGTGAATTTTCCCGTGGCTTTTACTCCAGCTGGAAGGAACCACTTGATCTTACCGCTTCTCCTGTTCGCATTCTCTCCAGAAGGCTTTGCACAGCAGTGGGCCCCTGTGCCATCCACGACTAGATTTGCAGGGGTCATGCCATAGGTCACCACTGGGGGTGCTGTTAGACCCCAAACATTCAGGGAATGGATGGGGTAGAACAGCAACCTTTTCCCTTTACTCTCCCGCTTCTGCCTCCACAAGATCAACTCCTCTTTACTATTCAGCCACTGTGAATTTCTTACCCACGAGTTAGGAGTTTATGGAGCTACTGAGAGCCAGGAGAAAAATTTACGTTCTGGCTATTCTTCACTTCCCCGTGAGTCTCACTGGGGGAGATTCCTAAAGATTCCAACCATTAAAATAATGTCATGAAAAAAATGCTCCATCTCACTGCTAATGAGGGAAAATGCAAATTAAAATCCCAGTGAGATGCCATTTCGCACCCATTAGCTTGGCAAGAATTTAAAAGTCTGATCATACCAAGTGTAGGGAAGGATGTGGTGAGTTCAGATGTCTACAGGTGGGAGTATAAATTGATAGAAGCATTTTGAGGAAAGCTTGGCAATAGCCAGAAGAGGCGAAGATGCTCCTGCCCCTAACCCAGGCACCAACATCTACATCTACACTGTAGAGGTCCGCAGGAGCCTCATCAGTACAAGAGTCTTCTTTCAAGAACATTTGTAACATAAAAAAGAAACGAGATAAATTTAAAAAATTGTGACCTACCCATATAGCAGTTAAAATGAATGAACTAGAGCCACATGTAATTAACGTGGATACAAAGACATAACAACCCTTAAAAGGAACCAACTATGTTGACCCTTGATCTTGGACTTCCAGCCTCCAGAACTGAGAGACAATACATTTCTGTTAAGTCCCCTAGCCTGCGGTGCTTTGCTATAGCAGTCCTAGCACACTAATCCAGGGACTAATATTACCACTTTATGACTCAGAAACTGAAGCCCCCTAAGAGCCGTGTCTTGCTTAAGGTCACGCAGCTACTAAGAAAACTGAGCTAACATTTGGTTTCTCTGACAGTATCCCAGGCTGATTTGACACTTTATATGAGGGAGTCAGTGATTTCATAGAGGCTGAGAATAAAAACATATTGCAATTTATTCTTCCATTAAGCGTGACAGGTTGCAACTGCCTTCTGGGTGGTCTGTTCCTGAGCTCGATCTAGATGGTGTTTGGGAAAAACAATACTTTCCCTTATCACCTGTACGAGATCATATAACAAGCCAGATTAATGTCATGGGACCCGTCATAAAGACTGCAGCCTTCAGACACACTGTCAGCATGCTGGGTAATTATAACAAGTCTGGCATGTTTGGCTGCTTAATTTATGGCACCTATGGCATTTTGGCATAGCCTTGGCCTTCTGATCCAGGCGTCCTTTCTGCTTTATATCCTTGGGTGGAGATGATTCTAAACTCCTTTTTCTTTTGGAGGAGGAGCATTTCTCTCCTCCCCGTGACTCTGCCAGGCTGGTTCCCACACTGTGCTGTCAGGCTTGGGTTGGAGTTTTGAAGTTGAGCAATGGGGATTGTGTAGAAGTGAGAAGGATGGCGTCCACCAGTCAGGAGATTTGAGACACGGGTCTAGCTCCATCTCTCCATCCTTAGCTGTGTGGCCTTGGCCAAGCCATTTCTCTTCCTGGGCCCCAGTTTTCCCACCATAAAATTGAGGAGACTGGACAGAAAGATTAGCTCTTTCCAACCTGAGAAGACACTTGAGACTGGCAAAGATGATAACAGAGGCCAAGAGTGGGGCCGGCTCACCAGTGTTTTTAAACTCTCATCTAAAATGGTGGTTTTTCTTCTCAAGTATGAGCCCGAACAGGAGGCAAGTGTCAAGCATCTGTCAGCTCAGCTTAGTCCTGTTATTTCGCCTATGCTCACCAGACCCTCTGACCAGCAGAGCTATGCATCTTAGGTGAAAAATACAGGAAATACGAATTAATTCTTAATTTGTACAATTTAATTGGCAAGCAATTCTTAAAACAGAAATCCATTGGGGGGGATACTTATTAAAAGCTGTCTTTGACTATGAAGATGTGGAGACCACAGGGCGAGGGGTTCTCCAGACCGCCACCTGCCCTAAAAGCCTATGCTACCAGCCCTACCCTGGAGGGGTGGCCTACCCCCCTTCTTGGTGATCTAGGTGGATAGTCATCCCAGCATCTGTGACCCATCTCTAAGGTTATCAATGGCTGTGCTCCATAACATCCCTCCCTCCCCTGGTCATGGCACATCTCTCCTTTTCAGAATATTATTTAAGGCCATCCGATACAAGAGGGTTTCTGTCTCTAACTTACTGGGAGTTGCCAAGATCATCCTTGGCAATTTTTGTCTTTATCTTCATGTCGAGAATGACTTTTGTATATGTCTTTGTGTCAGAGGTGGCATGCCTTCCCTTTAATTTGTGAAACTCCTCGAGCATCAAGACATCATTACTGCCGTCCAGAGGTTCTTCCAGCCCATGCCAGGACCTCTACTTCTGGCACTGAGATGTCAGGTTCAGTGAGGAAGAGTCTCAGAGTAAATCAATGATGGCCCGCACAGCTGGTGAGGGGCAGAGTTGGAAAGCTAACCCAAGCCTGACCAACTTCCCAGACAGTGTTCCCTCCTCTATAATAGCATTGTGCCTCACCACAGTCCACTTAGCTCAGGGGGCCTGTAAAAGATGGATTCAGGGGTCAGGGTAGGGTTTAAGGGGCCTAATAACAAAGTGTAACCTTAGTGGTGAAAGAGAATTGCTTTTTTCAGCTTGGAAGATGTTCAGAGGAGCAGTGGAGTCAAGGCCAAGTCCAGAGGCAGAGAGGCCTGCTCAAAGTCTGGGCTTGGACCGACTTCGATGGTCCTCTCAAGGTGAGTTATGGAGGCTGACTGGCACAGCTTGGGGAAAGATAAAATCAGAGATTGCTATTGTCTAGCCACGTTCCTCTTTTTCTCTAATACTATAATTCCTTTTTTGTTCGTTTGTTTTGTTTGTTTTTGTTTGTTTTTAATAAGTTCGACTCTTGGCTGCCCAACATAAAAAGTACATTTCCCTGCTTTCCTGGATATGTGACTAAGTTCTAGCCAATGGGATGCAAGCAAAAGTGAGGGCATGTTCTAAAGAGAAAGGATGTTCCTTTTTCTTTCTCTTTTTTTCTTGCTGCTCTCTGGAAAGCAGACATGATGGCCAGTCTTGGAGCAGCAACCTTGGGCTTTGATATAATCTTGGAAGCCACTCCCAACGGGACCACAAAATAGAAAGTGCCTCTTCCCAACACCATGGGGTGTCATGCCAGCCCTAATCTACCTCCTTCTGGACTTCTGAGTGCCATAGAAATAAGTTTGTATTTAAGCCACTATTCCTATGGGGTTTCTGTCACCTAATCTCAATTTACAGAGAAGACTATTCCTTTTTTCAACCTTTTGGTAATTCTGATTACCTTTTCATGCTGGTTTGTCATGAACACCCCTTTAACATTTGCTAATTTTTCCCATTTTAGCAAAGAGATAACAGTTCACTCAGGCTCAGAGCTTTTGGCAGGCACCAACATGTAACTAATTTATTGACATTGTTTTGTTTCTATGGTATTTATTTTTAGGTTACCATTTACTTAAGGCAAATGATACTGCTTTTCCATTTACAATAGTGACATGAGGTCACTTTCCTTTGTAGATAATTTACTTAAGGAAAAACAATTGAGTCGGTTTAAAAGATATTAAGTAGTTAAGAGTACAGGTTATGTCAGCCATGACAGAAATCAAGGAGGTGGCTGGAGGATGACTAAAGCTTGGGAAACAAGGGTATAGAGTGTGCTGCTTCAGAAAGAATTATCTAAACATTTCTTCCTCCAATATTTTATGGTTCTTGTTTTTGATGGTTTGACGTATTCTTGGAATGGAGCTTAGTAATTTTTCATGGCAATAATTCAATAAATATTCCCAGAGATCAAGCATGGTAGTTAAAGAGTGTGAGTGCTGAAGCCAAACTCCCTGGGTTCAGTTCTGGGCTCCTGCAATTGCTAGCTGTGTGACCGTCATCAAATGACTACACTTCTCTTTGCTCAATGTCTCATCTGTAAAATGGAGTTGATGATGTTGGGAGGATTAAGTGACACAATGTATGTAAATGTGTCTGGCATACCTTAAGTATGCAATAAATGGCAGCTGTTATTACTGTTGTTATATCTGACATGAGCACATCAAGAAGTCAGCGTTGAAAGTTTGATGCTAAGCCCTTGAGAGTAGAATAACTCTGTCACAGTGCTCAAGAAATTTCACATCTTTCCTAGATTTTCTGCTAATGTTCTTGTTCTGTTCCAGGATCCAATCCAGGACACTACATTGCATTAATCTTCACATTTACCTTAGTTACCTCCAACCCGTGACAGTTCCCCAGACTTTCTTTGTCTTTCGTATTGGTCTGATATTTTGTAGAATCCCCTATAATTTGGATTAATCTAATGCTTTCTCGCAATTAGAGTGATGTTACAGATTTAGGGGAGGAATACCACAGAGGTGGCATGGCCTTCTCATTACATTGTATCAGAGGGCACAAGATATCAACGTGTCTTAATACTGGTGATGTTTATATTGAGCACTTGGTTCAGGTGGTACCTGCCAGTTTTCTCAGCTATATAGTTAATATTTTTCTCTTTTTATACTCTATTTGTTAGATGAGAGTCTAAACCCAGCTTATACTTACAGGGCAAGAAATTAAGGCTCACCTCCCGGAGAAAGGAGTATAAAAGATTTTGTGAACCTGTTCCATCACAGTAATTAATAAATATTTTGAGGAAGGTATTTTGAAACTATATCCTGCTTTTTCTTAAACTTTTACCCACTAATTTTCTCATTCATTGGTGGATCTTACCTGCAGCCATTGTTACTGTAATTTTTTAATGGTGGTTTCCTATTTCTTTCATTTGTTAGTTAGAATTCTTATGAAAGAGGAGTTGTTGCATCTCTCTCATTTATTTAATCAGTATGGACCAATAGATATTTATTTTATTATTTGGGATATAATTCAACACTAATATATTAGTGTTTCAGAGTGGCTTGCACCCTTTAACATGCCCCATAATTTTTTTTGAGCACTTCTTTACTTTCTGGATTCTTGAAGTTCATCTTCTATTTTCCCTGCCCAGCCCGGGAATAAACCATTTTTCCAGGGACCCTGGGTCCTTTCATTGGAGGATGGTATTTAGAAACCAAGATCCAGGCACCATTGGGTGGGAGAATCACTTTCTAAATCCTCTCAGTGAATAGAGTTAGGAATGTATGTATATATACTAACTCATGTGAACCCATCTAGTTCTCTCTCTCTCTCTCATCATGATAATAAATGAGTTTCTAGTGATATCTCCAATACTAGCCTTTATCCCTTGCTTATTTGTAACTTTCTTTTCCAATAGTGAAAAGCCCAACTCACGGAATAGATATGACAGAAAAAGAAGCAGTGTATGTAAAGGCACATCAATGGAAATTATCCAATATGAAGAAGAAAGAGAAAAAAAGATTGGAAAAAAAAAATGAACAAAGCCTCCAGGACCTGTGGGACAATACCAAAAGATCTTATATACATGTAATAGAGGTCTCAGAGAAAGAGGAGGAAAAAAATGGGGCAGAAAAAATATTTGAAGAACTAATGGCTGAAAAATTTCCAAATCTGGTGAAAGACATACATTTTCAGATTCAGGAAACCTAAAATATCCAAGTAGGATAAATGCAAAAAAAAACCAAACCAAACCAAAACAAACACATCTAGGCATGTTATAGTCAAAACACAGAAAACTAGACGTAAAGAGAATATTTGGAAGCAGCCAGAGAAAAATTACTCATGACATAGCAGGCAACAGTAATTTTAATATCCACCAACTTCTTATAAGAAAATATAGAGGCCAGAAAATAGTAGGACAACATCTTTGAAGTTCCAAAAGAAAACAAATGTAAACCCAGAAATCTATATCCAGCAAATATGTCCTTCAAAAAAAGAAAGCAAAGTAGACTTTTTTTTTTTTTCACACTACTAGCATATCTTCACTGGCAAAAAGGAAAAGCGAGTTCTTCAGGCTGAAAGGAAATTATACTCAAGGGAAACTTAGACCTCTAGGAAGGAATAAAGAACATCAGTAATGGTAAATATCTAAGTAAATATATAAAGCTAGTTTTTCCTCTCAAGTTCTTTAGAATACACATGATTATTTAAAAAAGAAATACTTCTTGCAGGTTACAGTATATACAAATGTAATACACGTGACAAACAACTACAACATAAAGAGTGCTGTGGAAGGGGTAACATGAGGGATAAATGGAAATATACCAGCTGTCAAGTTTTTACATCTTATGTGAAAAGGTACAATATTAACTCTGAAGAAGCAAGGGTATATACTATAAACCCTAGTGCAACCTCTAAAAAATAATACATATAGTTCCAATTAAAAAGCCAATAGATGCATTAAAATAGAATTCTAAAATATATTTAAATAGTCCAAAGTAGAAAGAAAGAGGAATAAAGGAACAATTAGCAGAGACAAACAAATAAATAGTAAAATGGTAGACCTCATTCCGATCATATCAATAATCAAATGTTATTATAGCAATTCTTCTTCTTATCGTCATTATCACTGTAGACAGCAGAAAGAGTGGGGTCTTTCTGATCTGATTCATCTTTTAGAATATCATTCAACTCCTGAGCATTTAGTTTAGCTTTATCTGTTGCTTCCGGGAGAACTTTCCTAGTCTTCCCAGCAGGCAGGGTTCTCCTAAAGAGACCATCTGGATCCTGAGTTCCCAGGCCTTTGCTCACCTTGGATGCTTAGAGCATGAGCATAGTTACAAGCACATTGGGGCCACGCAGAATCAGCGCCAGAGAGCGAGAGCGTACTGTGATCCACCCTGACAAGTGCTGCAGTTTCCCTTAATAGAAATCTCTAATCCGAGATTAGTTTTCAAACAGATCTTTAAAAGGTCAATTAACATGCACACTATATATATTAACCCATTTCCTGTTTGCCCTGAGGATACTTGTGGGTGGTGCTTGGGGCTGCAGTGTTTACCCCAAGATAAGTCGCAGATTATAGTCCTAACCCTACCCCCAAAGTTTGCCATGGAATATCCTGCTTTTATTATTATTTTTGCATTGCTCTAGTATATCGAAAGTTTTTGGAAACAAATGACATTATTCTATTTATAGCATTCTGTTTTTAGTAGTGATATTTCCATTTACAAAACAGTAATTCTTGATCAATGCAAGTGTCCCATCCTAGAAAATGTAGCATTCCTACTCGTAATGTTAAATTAGGCTGGCAGTGAGCTGCACTTTTTTTTCCCTAAGCAGGAAAGGGTTAAAATACTGTACAAAAAGATTTGCAGTGAAAAGTCAGCTTCCCTTCATCCTGGATCCTTGCATGATGAGCCTCAAGACCCTCTTGAAGGATTGATGGGGGTGGGGTGGGTAGAGACACCAGCAGCAGAAGCAGTTTGGTTTTACATTCTTCTCTACTCAGGCAGACGTTTGCCTCAGGGTTTTAAGCCAATTTCCTGGAATCTATGTCCTCACCATGAGCAAGCAGTAGTAGTCCAGAAAGCTTGTTTTTATGGAGGAAAATCCAGCTAAGCATGTTGCACTGGTCCCGCCAGCTTCATAAAATACAGAATTCATTAAGAGAGAAGTTCTTCATAACAGAGTTGAAGGGAGTATGTGGGGAGGGTGTACCTAGAAATAATCTCTGCTGGTTAAATTTAGGAATATGGGGGGAAACCTTCAGTAACACAGTATTGGATATTCAAATGGTTTGGGATTGTCAAAAGACAGGAAGTAGAATGGAAAAGTGAAAAGGTCATGGGCTGTGGAATCTAATAGAACTGGTTTTCATCATTCTGCCACTAATAGCTGTGGCAAGTCACTAAACCTCTCTGAGCCTCAATTTTGCCATCTGTAAACTGATCCTGGCACATAGTAAATATTCAACAAATATAGTTTTCCTACCCAGCTCCTCTCCCTGTGTTTTGGTGTTTTCTAATACTGCATAACAAACCATCCCAAACTTAATAGACTTAAAGAATAACGTTAATTTTGCTCATGTGGAAGCAACTTCTGATATGGCTCCTGGTATCTCTCCCTTGTATAAGCCTCTCTCTTTATGTGTGTCTAGACTTAATGACTTGCTTCTAATGAACTGGAATGTGGCAAAAGTGATGAGATGTCACTTCTGTGATGAGGTGGTTAGACAGTGACTTCCATCTTGCTATCATTTTCACTCTATTGACTTCTTGGCTTGCACGTGACGTGAAGCCCACATGACGAGAAGTTGGAGGTGATAACTCAACAGGCTTTAAGGAATTGAAACCTGCCAGTACCCATGTGAGCGAGCTTGGACATGTATCCTTCCCCAGTGGCACCTTGAGACAATTAAAGCCAATACTTTGATTACAGCCCTTGAAAGGCCCTGACACTGAGGACCCAGCTAAGTCATGCCCGAATTCCTGATCTGCACAGGCTGTGGGAAAACAAATGTTTCCAGCCACAAAGTTATGGAGTAATTTCTTATGTAGTAATAGGTAACAGATATCTCTGAAATCTGCAGTTTGGGGAGGATTCAGTAGGGATAGCTCTTCTCTCCTGTCAACTGGGTGGCTGTGAAAGTTGAGAACTGAAATGTGAAGGCTCCCTCCTTCCTCTTACTCCCCTCCCTCCCTCCCCCCTTCACTTGTCTGGTGGTTAATGCTGGCTGTGGGCTGAGACCTTAGCTTGTTGTTGGCTGGAACACACGTGTGTGACCTCTCCATGAGGCCTGGGCTTCCTAAGTGGGGGGCGGGGATAAAGGGGGATGAGGGGGAGGGAGGAAGGAAGGGAGGGAGGGAGGGAGAAGGCAGATGGAAGACCTAGCATTAGGAATCACATTGCATCTGCTAGATTCTGTTCATTGGAAGAAAGACCCCAAGGCTGAGCAATATTCAAAGAGAAGGGAATTAGATTCTACCTTTTGTAAGAGGATTATCCAAAAATTTGGAAGAGCATGTTGGATCAGAAATATTGCTGTAGCCATTTTTGGAAAATATAATCTGCCATACTTCGGGAACTCAGTCTTTCTGCTTTTGTCAGGTGTCCCCTCTGTCATTATTCATTTTACTCTAGTCGGCCCTCTTTACAGGATAGGGTACCTGGGTAAGAGATGATTGCAGAAGTACTTTTTCCTAAACTCTTCCATTTCCCAGGGAATCAACTTGGCCATAAGCTCTATCTGCCTTGGGAGGTCTACCCCCCCAACTCCGCCCTTTTTTTCTTTGAAGACATATCTGTGTGATTTGCAAAATATACTTTGGTGACGTAACTGTGACAAGGGGGAAAGCCCTGAAGCCCATTAACTCCCTGGAAATTGCTCGATGACTTATCAGCAGTCTGCCTGAGCAAGACTGCAAAGGCAGCATTTCTGGGATTTTTTTTCGGAATTTTTTTCTTAGAGAAACGAGGTAGGGGCAGAATAAGAGAGGAATGACATATATATATGGGGAGGCGGTGCGGGGAGAGAGAGTGTGCGAGTGAGCAACATACTAGATCAGAGATAAGAAATCAATCCAGATAGATGAGTGGGATCAAAACATGGAAAAAAGAAGAGTGGAAAACATAAAATGTAAGAAAGCAATGACTTAATCTTACCCAGAATGAAGAAGTGGAGTGTAATGCTGTGTTTAAAAAACGGCTTTATTGAGATATAATTCACATTCCACACAGTTCACTCATTTAAATTGTGCAATTTAATGGTTTTTAGTATGTTCGCAGAGTTTAGCAACTACCACCACAATCAATTTTGGAACATTTTCTTCTTTTCCAAAAGAAATCTGTATCCATTAGCAGTCATTCCCACCCCACTTCACCCTCCCGGCCCTGGGCAACTACTTTCTCTCTCCACAGATTTGCCTGTTCTAAACATTTCATATAAATGAAATCATACAGTATGTGGTATTTTGTGACTGCTGTCTTTCATTTAGCATAATGATTTCAAGATTCATTCATGTTGGAGCATTTATCAGTACTTCATTCCTTTTTATGGTTGAATAATTTATTATATTCATAAACCACATTTTAGTTATCCATTCATTAATTGATGAACATTTGAGTCATTTCTATTTTTTGGCCATTATAACTAATGTTGGTATAAATATTCATGTATAGGTTTTTATGTGGTCATATATTTTTATTTCTCATGGATATATACCTAAGAGTGAAATATAATAACTATGTTTATTCTGATATGGATCAGATAGTAACTGTATGTTTAACATTTTGAGGAGCTGATAAGTTATTTTCCAAAGTGTCTGAGCCATTTTGCATTCCTACTAGCATTGTATGAAGCTGTTAATTTCTCCACATCTTCACCAGATCCTTTGTCTTTTTGATTCTAGCCATTCTAGTACGTGTGAAGTGGTGTCTCATTGTGGTGATTTGCATTTCCCTGATGGTTGATGATACTGAGGATCTTTTCATATGCTTATTGGCCATTTATAAATCTTCCAAGAAATGTCTATTCAGATCCTTTGACCATTTTTTTAATTGGATTACTTTTCCTTTTATCATCGAGCTTGAGTTCTTCATATATTCTGGATACAAGTCCCTTATCAGACATATGATTTGCAAATATATTATCCCATTTTTTAGGGTTCCCTCTATTTTCTTAATGCTATTGTTTGTATCATAAGATTTTGTAATTTCGATGAAGTCTACTAAATCTAGTTTTTCTTTTGTTACTTGTGCTTTCAATGTCATAGATAAGAAGATTTTGCTTAACCCAAGGCCATGAAAATTTAGTCCAATATTTTCTTTAAGATTTTTATTGTTTTAGCTCTGCTCTCACATTTAAGGTCTTTGATCCATTTGAGTTAATTTTTGTATATGAGTAAGGAAGGAGTCCAGCTTCTTTCTTTTGCATGTGGCTGTCCATAACACTATTTTCTTCTAAATAAGAGCACATAAATCTACCTTTTAAATACTGCTCTTCTAGACTAAGCAAGAGAAAGTGGGATCCGCTTTCCCCTAAGTCCAACCGTATTTTAAACATGAGATTTCTGTGACCACTGCTCCTTCTTTACTCTCTATTCATGTATAATGTGAATATGATAAATAATTGTGTAGAAGTGCCTCAGTTTTTTCACCTGTAGAAAGGAACTACCCATGACAGAGTCCTGTGCTCAGACATTCTGATTTAATTGGTCTGCGGTAGGGTCTGAGCACAAATATTATTCCATGTGTCTCAGGTGATTCTATGGTGCAGTCAGGATGATAACCCCTGCTCTAGATGGTCTCTTTGGGGGCTTTCCAAGACTGTTATTCTAGTAGTAGTAGTTCTGAATAGCAGGAATCTGACAGAATGTGGTTCTCTTAACCCAGATGAGTTCTGTTGCCAGGTAACCACACTGGAGAGCATTCCTCAAGTAGCTGGTGTCTCTCTGATTTGACAGGGTATATCTGCCCATCCCTTCCAAGACTGGCTGGCAGTGTTTCTACCTGGTTCCTGACCCCCAAAGTAGCCTTGAGGGGACCTCTGAAACAGTGCAGACCAATGACACTGTTTTTGGGACCGCTGCTCCGGCCATACTGGCTTCTACCAGCCAAACTCCGTTACCTGCTCTCGTCTTCACACTTGCTGTTCCCTCTGCCTGAATGCTCTGTCCTTTCCTTTTTCTTCACCTGGCTACCTCCTACTCACCTGTCTGATCTGTTTAAACATCACTTCATCAGAGGAGACTTTCTTCCATCTTCTCTCCTTCAGACCTCACCCCCTTATATATTCTCAGAGCATGATATTCCTTGATCCCTGTGTCCCAACTGTGATTAATTATGGTGTAATTACGTCCTAGAGTATTTTCCTCACTAGGGCTTAAGACAGGGACCATGTCCATCTCGATGGCCATTGTCATATCCTCAGTGCCTAGAACAACAGTGCCTGGCACATAGCTGTCACCCAGTAAACAAATGCAGAATAAATGATCCTGAAATGTTGGAAACTCAAGTGTTAACTCTGTTCAGTGCCCTTTTTTTAAGAAGACAGAGTGCCCCCCAGGTACCAAGAAGAGGAAAGTCTCTTATGTCCTAAGCTCTGCCTCTTTCTTTCTCCATCCCTCTCCAATGCATTAGCATCTCTGTGCCCTAATATGCAAGTGGTAGTGGGACCATGATTTCTCTTGGGAAAAGGAGCATCAGTTATTGATCAAAAAAAAAATCCAAGTCTGGGGTTCACAGACAATCAGCCTACAATCCCAAAAACCACAAAGTCCTTTCCACTTTTATAAGCCCCTCCTTTTAAACAAGCTAATCTTTGGTGAGTTTCTTTTTTGGCTCCTTTGGTGGAGCAGTTTACCCAGATTTCACCAGAATGAACATGGATATGGGTCTGATCACAGAGAGAGGAGGCGGTAGGACTTGTTTATCTAGGCAAGAAAGGAGGTGGCTGAGATTAGGGCAGGTATTCCTTTGCTCAGTTACAAAAAATTCTACAGGATCCATGGATGTATGGGGATGGAAGGGTTGTCCAAGGATGCTCTGTAGCTGTATGGCAATATTGAGTATATGTGCTGGGGCTTTTTTCTTCACCTGGCTACCTCCTACTCACCTGTCTGATCTGTTTAAACATCACTTCATCAGAGGGCTGTCCAAGGAACTCTTAAAGAGGTCTGTGACCTCCAAAAGGTTAAGGAGGCAGGCCTAAATTATCGCTAGTGAGAACCTTCTGCTTCAGGCTTCTGTACTTTTGAAATAATATGCTGTCTCAGGAGCCCCAGGCGTGGAGATACAGACAGCTGATTCCTTGGGGCCACCTGGTGGTGCTGGGGTGCATAGCATCCTTTGGGCAATAGGAAGAACCCTGGGCCAACTTCCTGTTTGGACAATTCCTAGGAAAGGGTTTGGAAGGAGGTTCTGGAATCTGGGTGCAGCTGCCTTCTCTCCCAAGGGGGTTAGAATGGTTCTGGTCTAAAGCTGGGAGGGAGGGACTGGCTGGTTGGATCCCTTCCTCGTCACCCACTCTACACTCAGCTTTCTCTGAGCCACTGTGGGAGTCCGTATGCATATCCAGAGTCAGGAACCAAGTAAGCCTGGGTCTGGTCTGGGTGGAGGGTGTGCCAAGGGTGGCCTGGGGTAGGGAGGAAGGGGTTTCTGGCTTAGATGTGGATGGAAAAGCTGAGGAACCCTGACCAGACTTAAGAATAAAGACTGAGCTTTGCGTATCTCAGAGGGCTTCCCTTGAATCAATTTCTTCACCCAGCTTCCATCCTGGAGGCAGGCACTGCTTACGCCCAATTCACAGACAAGGAAACTGAGGCCCAGAGAAGTGACGTGACTTGCCTAAGACCACACAGCTAGACAGTTGCGGAGCCAGCTGTCCTCGTGATTATGTTTATATAGGGCTCGCTCTTAGCATACAGAAGAGAAAGACTTTCCTGCTAGTGTCGAAGAAGCAAAAATTCATGTGAATTGTCTGTAGAGAGGGCCATGTTTCCGGGAACTGTGGGAAACCTCTGCCAAGACACAGAAGGAAAATGGGGACCTCAGTCCCACAGTTGTAAGAAGATGAATTCTGTCGATAACCTGAAGGAACCCAGAAGCAGATGTTCCCCCGGTCAAGCACTTATGGGCCCACAGCCCTGCTGACTCCTGGATGGCAGCCTTGTGAAACTGTGAGCGTAGACCCCCAAGCTGTGCAGCACTCCTGAGCCATGGAAAATGTGAGATAACCAATGGGTGTTGTTTTAAGTTGCTGTATTTGTGGTAATTTGTTTCATGACAGTAGGAAACTAATACATTTTGTAATATTTTTTCCAATGTTTTGGTTAAATTTTCTGGTAAAGCCACTTGAACCTGGTAGTTCCTTTGTGTGAAGGTTTTAAATTATAGATTTAATTGTTGCAACAGTCATAGGACTATTCAGATTTCCTATTGCTCCCTGAGATAGTTTTAATAGTTGCATGCTACTAGAATTTTATTTCCTCTAAACTTTAAAATACATTGGCGTAAAATTGTTCACATTATACTCTTGACGTTTTTAATACAGGTAGAATCTGTAGTGATGACCCTCTGTTTATTCCTTATATTGGTTATTTGTTTCTTCTCTCTTTGTTCTTGATTAGTCTTGACTAGTCCTGAGGGTTATCAACTTGGTTTTTCTTTTTAAAGAACCAGTTTTTAGCTTTATCATCTATATTGTACATATTTTATTAAATTAATTTCTGCTCTTTTATTATTAAACTCTAAATCTTGTTTTTGGATTTTCTTTGTTATTTCTTTTCTAAATTCTTGAGATGAAGTTTTAAAACTTTTATTTATTTATTTTTTTGGTAATATATGCACTTAAGCCCATTAAGTTTCCCTCTGGTGTTTTAGAAGCATCCATCAAGTTCTGGTGTTTAGCATTTTATTATCACTGAGTTCAAAATATTGCTAAATTTCCATTGTAATTATTTTCTTTGACTCATGGGTGTTTTAGAAATGTATTTTTTTAATTTCCATGCACATAGGGACTTCTCAGTTATATCTTTATTATTAATTCCTAGCTTAATTTAATTGTGGTTCGAAACATACACAGCATAATTCGGTTTAATTTTTAAAATTGAGCTATAGTTTGCACACGATAAATTACACAGACTTTCAGTGTAACTGGATGAGCATAGTTGCACAAAAGTATGCACCCATACGACTGATAATTCAATGACCATATAGCACATTTACATCACTTCAGTGAGGTCCTCATGTCCCTTTCCGACCAGTGCACCTCCATTCCTCTACTCTTCTACTCAAGGCCACTACGGTTGGGTATCCCTTGCCCGCGCTTAATTTTGTCTGTTGTATAATTTTATATAAATGACATCGTACAGTACACATTCTTCTGCATCTGGCTTCTTTCACACAGCATGACAGTTTTGAGATTCACCCAAGCTATTATGTGTTTGTTCCTTTTTTATTGTCGAGTAGTATTTCATTGCATGAGTTACAACGTTTTCTATCCATTCTCCTTTGATAGACATTTAGATTGTTTCTAGTTTTTGGCTGTTATAGCCAAATGAACATTCTTGTACAAGTCCTTTTGCAGATGCACGCTTCCGTGTCTCTTGGGTATATACCTATGAGTGGAATCACTGGGTCATAAAATATTGTGTATATTTGACTTTATAAGAAACTGCTGAACTGTTTTCCAAAATAGTTGCACCATTTCACATGCTCACCACATAGGTTAAAGAGTTCCTGTGGCTACATATTTTGTCCACATGTCAGTCTATTTAATTTTAGTTATTTTAGTGGTGTGAGGTATTATCTCGTGGTCTTTTTAAAAAAAACTCATGGAAGTTTTAATTTGCATTTCCCTGATGACTAATGACATTGATTTTCTTTTCATGTGTTTATATGCTATTCATGTATCTTTGTGTGTGTGTGTGTATGTGTGTGTGTGTGAAATGTTTCTTCAAGACTTTTGCCTATTTTAAAAATGTTAACTTTTTATTTTGAAATAACTATATATTCACAGAAAGTTGCAAAAAATAGTAGAAAAGTGTCAGTTATCCTTCACCCAGTTTTTCCTAATGGTAAATATGTTATGTAACTATCATATACTATCAAAAGCATGAAATTGACATTGGTATAATCCACAGAGCTTGTTCATATTTCATCAGGTTTCCATGAACAAGTTTATGTATTGTATATGTAATTTTATGTAACTTTATCATACACATAGATTTGTGTATCTACCATCACAATCAATATATAGAATTGTCTCATTGCCTCAAAGATTTCCCTTGTGCCAGCCCTTTACAATCACACTTACTCCCATTCCCCTCATCCCTAACCCCCTGACAACTACTAATCTGTTCTGTATAATTTTGTTATTTGGGGAATGTTATGTAAATGGAATCATATATATATATCTCTATGTAAATGGAATCATATCTATATCTATATCTATATCTATGTAAATGGACTCATACACACACACACACACACACACACACACACATATATGATTAGAATATGTAACCTTTTGAGATAGAGATCTTTTTTTCCTGCAATGCATAATTCCTTTGTGATACATTCAAGTTGTGTGTTATCAATTGCTCATTCCTCCCTATTACTGAGTAGTATTCCAAGATATGGATGTACCACAGTTTGAGTAACCATTTCTTCATGGTAGGACATTTGGGTTTCCAGTTTTGGGCTAGTTTAGGTAAACCTGCTACAAACATTCATGTACATGCTTTTGTGTAAACATAAGTATTCATTTCTCTGGCATAAATGGCCAGGAGTGCAATGAATGAATTGTACGATAGTCACATGTTTAGTTTTAGAAACTGACACTGTTTTTCAGAGTGGCTATACCATTTTACATCTTCAGCAATGTATGAGAGATCCAGTATCTCGGCATCCTTCATTATTTGGTGCTGTCACAATTTGTTACTTTAGCCCTTCTGATAGGTATGTGATGATAACTTATTGTGGTTTTAATTTCCATTTCCCTAGTGATGTCACACATCTTTTCATGTGCTTATTTGCTATCTGTATATTCTCTTCAGTGAAATTTTCTTCATGTCTTTTGCCAGTTTCTAATAGGAACTTTGATCTTTCTATGAAGAAGTCTTTTAAAGATAATCTTTTTCTTTTTGGCTCTTTTTAAATATTTTATCCTTGTTTTTGTTTTTCACCAGTTTTACCATGTGGCTTTAAATCTTTCATTGATTTTTGAAAAGTCTCAACCATTTTCTCTTCAAATATTGCTTCTGCTCCATCTTTTTTTCCCCTGGGATTCCAATTGCACGTATGGTTGACTTTCTCATTCTATTTCTTATTTCTCTTACATTCTTTATGTGTTTTCTATCTTTGTCTCTCCATGATTTATTCTCATTATTTTTTTCTGACCTTTTTTTTTTTAACTAATACTATTTTTACCTTTGTCTAATCAGTGTTAAGCCTATCCCTTACATTTTTAATTTGGGTTCTTTTATTTTTCAGTTCTAGAATTCTCATTTAAAATTTTAAAAATATTTTTCTGGGTATTTCCTGAAATTCTAAATCTTGTCTTTATCTTAAAAACTTGCTTGTCTTTCTCATAAGTTACTGGCAACTGTGTTCTTTACCTTTACATTTTTACCATTATTGTTCTGAACATGAAGTATATTAAACATATATTCAGTGTTTTACATTTATGTTATTAGTTTCTGCTCATTATTCTAAAATTTCCAGACCTTTTCCATTCTTGTCTTGCTTCATCGTTTTATGAGGTCAGGAGGTCTGGATAGAGGACCCTGACTCAAAGAACAACCAACTTTATTCTCTTCTGACACAAGCTTTTCATGCCTGAAGGCCTCTGAAAAATAAGTTTAGCATGAGTTCAGGGATGGTGCAGCCATGGTGAGAAATCCATGAACTGTAAATTCAGCATATAAGAGAAAGTCCCTGCCCATCAAAGAACTTATCACTTAACCGGAGGACAAAAAAGACACAGATTAAATGGTTAGTAGGGCATATTAAAATTTTGCAGTGCAGGTTCTGAGTATACTTCACTTTCTAGGTGGAGATGATATGAGGGCTGGAATAGTTGCGAAATGTCTCAGGTGCTGACGCCAGGCCTAAGAGGAAGGGTCCTACAATGAATTACCTTCTTAAAACTTTAATTAATTCACTCATCCACTCAACACATAATTTTGAATGCCCCTCTTTCCAGGCACTGAATGTTGTGCTGGCCCCACTGGTGAACAAGGTGGACCGGACCCCTGCTCTCATGAACTGTACATTCTAGGTACTCCAGGTTCTGGAGGGAGCAAGGCTGGGGGAGGCCTTGCAGAGGAGCAGCCTGGGAGGAATGGGATGGGGCCTGAGACCTGGTGATGGTCTGCCATTTCCCCCAGCCCCTGGCCCTTTTTGTGGGGTGGGATCCTGGAGATTCTGCTTGCTGGAGGACACAATACTAACAAATGACCCTCACCTTTGCCTTCTGCATTTGGTATGGGGACCGGGGTGGGAATCAAAGAATGGTGTGAAAAAGCCCACCACCTCTTTTCTCTGACATGAGCCAGATTGCAATTTTGAGATCGACGATGAAATGTTTTCATCTCTGAATCCCGAAAGCCTGGCACATAGCAGGTACACAGTAGATGTTAACCACTGAAAGATGTTACCCCAAGGTACTGGTCTTATCCCCTCTTAAGGACGAGCCTAAAGAGGTTTACTGACTTGCTCATGGTCACAGACCCTACATTTTCTGCAAGGCCCTTCTCAGTTCTTTACCAATTCCGTTAAGCTCTCTGTCATAATTCCAACTCAGAATTGGGTTGACCTTTCCTTGGATTCTTATAACACTTAGCCTGAATTAATAATTTTATTATTCAATAATAATGGCATCCATTTAAAAATCATTTACTGTCTGCCAAGCAATGTACTAAGTGTTTTAATCCTTCAGCTCAGTTCATCTTCACAATATCCTTTTAAGAGAGATACTTTTACTATTCCCATGTTACAAAAGAGGAAATTGGAGTTTACAGGGGTTAAATGACATGCCCTGGATAGCACAACTGGTAAATGCTGGAGCCAGGATTTGACCCCTAGGTGGTCTAACTCAGAAGCTTATGCTCAAAAGCAGGCATCTTCAGGTTCAGGGAGCATGTGTCAGGTTTTTTGTTTGTTTACCTTTGTTTTCCTTTTTGATCTTCTTCTGCTTGGAATAATGCTTTGTACTTGCTTGATCCATAAAGATTTGTTGACTCATTGAAATTTCACTGTGGCACTGTCAGGCTGCAGGCTGCCACTAGATGGTGCTATATTCCAGAGAGTGGAGGGCAACTGGCCCTAAAGCCTGCAAGAGGCTGGCTTGAGCAGCTCCTGGCCCTGAGACAGGAGCATTATATATCCAGAAGTGAGAAGCCTGGGGCAGTGAAGGAGCAGGACTCCACACCTCCTGAGAAGATAAGGGAGGAGAGAGAATCTGCTACCCCAGTTGGTGCCTGATGCTGCCTCCTAGAAAGCAGGCCATCAGAAAAATGTGTTGACCAGGTGGCGGAGGGACCAGAGAGTGGTCAAACTATCTAACTCTTTCATCCTGTGATTTTTGGCCAAGGGAAGCAAGAGGCAAGGGCGTAGAAATGAGGCCAGGGTGTCGTGGTTCTGTCACATTCTGAGATCATAGAAGCCGTATGTGGAGCCATGGATCTAATCAATCAATTCATGTATTGATCTCTGGATTATACAGGTCCCACAAATCCACAGGAAGCACCCCAGGTTCTAGGCCCTGAAGAGTGACACAGACACACGCCTGTCCTCAGGAGAGCGGTGAGGCTCCTACTGTCCCGCCCAGGACTCTTCCTCACTCCCTGACCCTATTCAAGCTCTGCCACTGAGGAGCCCGTGGCCCATCCTCCCTTCTCTTAGATACATGGACTCCCTGGGACGACTTCTAGGAAGAGCTTGGGACGGGCACTGTTCTGTCTGGTCCTGCCTTGCCCACCCTTTCTCACCCCACCCAGCTTCTCCATCCTAATGACCCCATGACAAATTATTCCTCAGTGAAGTTAAATTGGCTGCTGCATCCGATGCCGTAGATTATAGAAGGAAAAGACATAGCTCATTAACTCAAATCCAGCCCCTCCCCCAGGCCTGAGCCTCTCTCCTCCCTCTCCACTTATTTCTGGAGAAGGAACTTAGCCAGAGAAGGCCTGCCGCCTCTTCCCTTTGAGAACTTCTTGGGTGAGGGAGGGACTTGAGGGCAGGGGACGTGGTTTGGACACTCAGGGAGTCAGGACAGGGTGTGAAATCTGCAGTCCTCACTTTGCCTAAAATCTGCCAGCAGAGGGTGCTGTGGCAGAGTGTGGCCCTTTCCAGGGCTCTATACCAGTCCTGCCTCCGGACTCCTGAGAGATGCAGAGGAAACTTGGGGGTGGGTGTTTCCTCCTCAGGCCTTCCCATGCGGAAGGAGGGGTAGAGCTCTCCTTGGAGACCCTTTCTGGGGCAGGAAGGGGGCAACCCTGCCAAGAACCAGGGTCTTGCCTGGGGATCCCCAGCAGCAAGTGCTGTTGTGGAAGGAAGGTGAGTTTCTCTGGATGCTGGGGTGACCTTGCCTTGACCTGGTGGTGGGGATTCTGGTTTCAGCTAAACTGCAGGGTTGGCATCTATCTTCAAGGAGAGGGAGCTAGGGGAAGGAGACTCAGAGAGCCCTGTTCAAAGACTCGAGAAAGGAAACCGGTTGGTTGAGAAGACAATGTCCTGATCCCCCCCTTCAAAGGCCTGGCCAATGACAGGAGGGGCCTGGAGGAGCCACCCTCTCAGAGGGTCATGAAGAATTCATCGGGCTTTTGTGTCTGCCTGCCCATGAACTCCAAGCGGACACAATGGCTGGGCTGGGGCCTTTGTCTCCCTTCTCGCAGAGGTAGTGTCAAATGTTGGCCATACGTGGGTGGGGAACCCCCCTCTCTTAAGAGAGGGACAGCCCCGTAACTTGACGAGGGTCACCAAATTCCGGACTAATTAGTTGGAGATTAAATTTTCCATATGACTAGGCCAGAAACCATTGGGGCTTGGGACCTAAAGTTAGGAGAAACCATGGGAAGGGGGACGTTGTCAACTGTGTGTGCCTCGGTGACCCTCCCACCGTGAAATAAACAGGGACCTCATTGTCAGAAAATCAGCCAAACTACAACCGAACCACCAACAACAAAATGGTGATTGTACATCGAATGCTTTCCTGGTGAGGGGGTAAGGTAACCACATGCTTTAAGATGGAGACCACGGGCACTTACAGAGACATCAAGAGGGCCCATCATTCTACAGATTGTTTCTAGCACTCACCATCTGTCATGTTCAATAGCAATGCAAATAGTGCCGGAAATTCCACCCTTAGAAGTTCATTTCTTTGCGATTTATGACTGTTTAATTAATTTAGCATTTACCAAACATTTACTGAACTCACAGGTATTATGGCAGGTACTATTTCAAATGTGAGGATACATGAGTGAACATAAGGCAAAGTGTCTGCTTTCATGGAGCCTCCAGTCCAGTGGGAGAGCTAAAAATAAGGAAGTAGGTACATATTATGTCAAACGAAGAAGTTACACAAAAATTAAAAAAAGCCTAGGATGGGTAAGGGGGTGGTAAAGAGTTCTTTTAGATATAGTGGTCAGGCTAGGCTTCTGTAAGGCACTTTAGGCAGAGATGGGCATGATTCTGTAGAAATCCGGTCCTTGCTGCATAAACCCACCAGAATGACACTGCACCCTTGGTCATTTCAGGCCATGCAAGGCTGGGCTCTCAGAAGCTTCCTGGCCCTCTCCCCAGAGCACTCCTGGAGATGCGCTCCTCTCCATCCTGAGCTCCCATGTTTGAGGAACTCTCCTTCCCCCTTCTTTGGGTTCGTCTGTTCCAATCCTGTTCCCTAGGCAATCTCCCAAATCCACCGGACTCTTTAGAGGTCTACTTATTTCATTATTTTTTTACCCCGTTTTCTCTTCCTTGAGGTCCAGTTAATGTGATGTTGGTTCCTTGTCAGCAGTCCCCTGAGAGAAAGGCGGAGGGCAGAGGAGAAAGTCCCAAGGAGCAGTCTTCGGTTCTCAGGGACCTCCAGCAGGTTCTCAGGTCAGTACAGCAGGGTGGACACTAGGGGACACCCGTGCGTTGGGGTTCGCGCGGCGGCTGCTTGCAGCTTGGTGGGCGCAGTGCGCTGCGGCCGCCAGGGGGCAGCAGAGTGCGGGGGCCCTGGGCGCGGGACGCGGGACTGGGCGGCGGCAGCTGCGATCCGGCTCCGAGCGCCGTTCTCTGTTAGGAGGGTAATTTAGAGCAATTACACCGATTATTATTGCTTTTCTAATTAGTGCTTTTCCTACAGAATTAGCCGAGTGTTTATTAGGAGCTGCTTGTTGCCAGCAGCTTAACTGCTTCGCTGCCGGGCGCAGGCGTTGCGAGCAGGGAGGGGCCGCGCCACCCTCGCCGCCGCGTGGGGCCAGTTGGTTATGTGGTTTCGCATAAAAGCACGGATTAAATATTCATTTTGCTTTGTTACATATAGCATTAAATTTTTATCAGCTATATGTTTTCCTTGAAGTTTTCCCTGCGTGTTAACATTCAGGCAGGCTGCGGAAAAACTCCTGGGCATTGGCGGGTGAGAAGGACAGATGGGGACCTCCGGGGTGTTGGGTTCAGGGCGACTGGGAGAGGGCAGGGTGGTCCCCTCTCTGACATCTCCAACGCCGCTAGACTTTCCCCAAATCTTGTGTGCCCAGATCCTTCCAATGCTCCTAGGAGGTGGGCGGGGAAGGAATTATTCACCCCATCGGTGGATGAGGAAACTTAAACCCCTGTGGTGAGGTGTCTTGGGTGACATCCCGAGGGCTGACATGAGACTGGATTGTGGAGTCAGACTTGCCTTCTCCAGCCCACTGTCATCTTTGAGGGCTTCCAAACCCTTAGGCCCCTCTCGCACTGGGGACACCCCTGAGGTGCCCCCCCTATCCCGCCCCCAGCCCAAACCTCCACTCCCACAGGAAAGCAAGCTTCAGTCTCCGCTAAACCAGGGCCCTGCCTGGAGACGAACTGATACCTACCTCGTGCTCCTCCTGGACTGGGCCTCCTCCTGCGTAGTCGCTCCCTCTGGAGCCCGTAACCCAGAGAAGCAGCTCAGGGAGATTTCGGATTTATTCAGGCACTGCTTTCATAACGGCTTACTTACTTATGACTTACTTTGCCTTCGGGAGGGGAGGGGTCTTCCTGGCTTCACCAGTTCTGGAGACCTCAAGCGAGAAAAACTAAATGTACTCATAGCAGAACCAGAGGGTCCAGTTTGTGTCACCCAGGGTTGATTCACTCTTCAAAAGCCTTCTTGGAAAACCGCCCCTACCCTAGTGTTTGCTTACAGCTCATTAACTACTTGATGGAAAGACTGGGGTTGGGGCAAAGAGAGAAAATATTGGCAGAAAATCAATCAGAAATGAAGATTAACGATCTCCAAAATGTTCCTGTGGGTCAATAGGGAAATGGATTTCAGGTTCAAAAAACGATCTCATAAACCAAGATTTCCTCCCAGCATTTGTCACCACCCAGAGCGAGGCCCACCTGGATGAAGGCTAGGCTGTGGGGAGGTTGGCGTGCTCCAGGGATTCAGGGCTGGGGCTGAGGCTGGTGACCTGGTCAGCCTTGGTGTCTCCTTCTCCTGGCCTTGGTGAAGGGGGGAGGAGAAAGTCAGAGTGGTTTACCTCACCACCGCTATGCAACTGGTCAAACTGGGCCCAGGACACACTTCAAGGAGGCCCTCCCTGCTTCCCGCCCCTCTGTCTGTGTTCCATTCCTTTTGACAAGGTTAAGTTTCTCCAGTGGGGCTGGAAGGGGAGGCAGGCAAGTAGTTTTAAATAAGTCCATGAGTGTCAAAGGGCAAGGAATGGCTAGAAGATGCCTCAGCGCCTGGTCCGGTGGCTCCAGGTGTTCGGTGCCTCTGGAATTGCGCTGGCTGCAGTGGCTTCAACGGGGGTCGGGGAGTGAGTAGGTGGAGGGAGGGAGGCTCAGACTCCCCTCATTCTGCTTATATGCTTCCTTCTTTCCTTTACTCTTTCTCAAGTGACTGCCTAGCAGAGTGATACTGCCTCTTACTCTGAACACAGCTGGGAGGAACCCCTAGCCTCCCAGGGACCTAAGGCTGTGCGTTCAGTGTATCATGCTCCAGGTTGCTGTGGTTGCCTGGAGCACATTCCCTGGTCCCCTGCTGTGGAGGCCTGTTTGGGGTGTGCGTTCTTTGCAAGGTTAGAGGCCCCAGGCCTAGGGATTGGCCTCAGCAGTACATCTTACAGCCAGATGCCCCAAGATCTGGCCTCCTCCCTTAGGTACTGCCACTTCTGGCCTCCTCTCCCTGGGCCTTTTTCTGCTCTCTACCTTTCAAGAATCATGGGGCTAAGAAGCAGAGCAGGGCATGGCTCCCTGTTTGAAATGGAGAGAAAGAAAAAACAGAGAGAGAAAGCCCAACATTTGCATGTCAGCCTACACGTCTTGTCTCACAAGGCTTCACACAGCGAATGTGAACTCGGTGCTAAGGGCTTGTATGGATTCTGGGGTCGGTGAAACTGGGGACCCTTGGGACAAATAGGTGTGCCACTGCAGCTCTGTGGCATGGAGGGACATATGTCCGTCACCTTTAAAGTCTATTGTTGTATGGCAGTGTTAAGCCCGGGACCAGCAGGTCTTTTGGGGACGTCCTCCTATACTTACCACTCATGTTACTGATGAGTCATCCCCGGGCTCATGGGGTTGGAAGAGGTTTTAGATGCTCTGCACCAGTGTCACCATCTCGCTGCCACTGAAACTTGGCGCCAGATCATTCTTTGCTGAGGGGCTATCTCCTGTGCATTGTAGGGTGTTTAGCAGCATCTTTGGCCTTTACACACAAGATGCCAGTAGCACCTTTCTCTCCCCCTCATTGTGACAAACAATAACGTCTCCAGACATTATCACATGTCCTCTGGGGAAAAAAGTCACTCTGGTTGAAACCAGTACTCTTCACTAAAATCCTTTAACAGATGCACGCAGTGATATCTAGAAATGGGATGTGAAATATGCAACATAATTTAAGGCAAAATTATAGAGTGGCTAAGTGCTTGGATTCTGGAACAGATACCTAGATTCGGATTCCATCTCTACTGCTGACTAGCTCTACTGTGATCAGAGGCAAGTAAGTTCTACCTGCCTTAGTTTGCCTAGCTATTAAATGGGGATACTAATATTACCATCCTTATGGGTTGCAATGAATATTAAATAAGATGGTGCATATTAAGGGCTCAGCAAATTGCCTGGCACTTCACAAGGGAGCAATTTACAACTGTAGATATTAGGGTCAGATGAGTTCTGGATTCTTCTTATTAGAAATATGAAGGTCTGAAGAAGGTACCAGATGACGGCATTCGGAGGACACACTACAACTTTGTTTCAACCAAAAAATATCCTCTAAAAGATGTGGAGGGTTTTGGATCCATATAACTAGAATCAACTAGAGATAATGGAAATTAAAATTTTGTTAGTTGAAATTAAAGAAAAATCTGACAATTGGTGGGCTGAAATGCGAAATGAGCACAGATGGAGGAGGAATATTTGCTGAAAGATCAGGTAAGAATTTCTCCAGGAATGTGGTACACAGGTAAGGATGAAAGAAAAGCTAATTAACAAAGAGAATAAATAAAGAGTACCAAAATGGGAAAATAGACATAAGGGAGGAGAGGCAGTACTTTAAGAATTAATAGAAGTTTCCAGAATCAAAGAAAGATATAAGCCCTCAGACTTAAAGGACCCGTGCATGACCAGAAATATTCTAAAAATCCCACAAACATAGACATGCCATAGTGGGATTTTAGAACACCAAACATGCAGGGAAAAATCCTAAAAACTTTCAGAGAGAAAAAAATTATCTACAGGTATATGAGTTTCCTGGGGCTGGTAGAGCAAAGTACCACAAAGTAAGCGGCTTAAAACAACAGAAATGCAATTATCACAGTTTTGGAGACCGGAAGTGTGAAATCAAGGCGTTGGCTGTGTTGGTTCCTTTTGGAGGCCCCGAGGGAGAATTCGTCCATGACTGTCTCCTGGCTCCAGTGGCTCCTGGCAACCCTTGGCGTTCCTGGCCGGCAGCTGCATCACTACACTCTGCCTCCGCCTTCACGGAGCATTCATCTCTATTCTCCCTTCTTGTCAGGACACTAGACTTTGGATTTAAGGCCTAGCCTAAAAGATCTCATCTCGGCACACTTAATTATATCTACACTCACCCTCTTTACAAATAAGGTCACATTCACAGGGACTGAGAGTCAGGACTTGGACATATTTTGGGGGACACTATTCAACCCACAAGACATAAGAACAGAAATTCGATTGACATCGTACTCCTCATCAGCAAAATTGGATACAAGAAAATAATGAAGCAATATTTTCAAAGCTCTGAGGGGAAATGGCTTTGAACATAAATTATCATTCAAGTGTGATGGCAAAATGAAGCCATATCAGACAAGTACGGACTCAGAACATTTACCAGCTTTCCAATTCTTCTTTGGAAGAATTATTGTATTTGGTGGGTGTGTGAGATGCCTTCTTTCTTTCCCCATCGCCTCCCCTGCCAACAAAGAAAACGTAACCCCCAAATGTCTGGCATTAATATATTTCTTTAAATAGATTTGATCTATATTGTTAAGCAAACTGCTACATTTATATAGACAGAAAGTAATATTAGGGATATAGTGTGAAAGAGCAGTTTGCCACCCTGGCTCTCTCCATCCTGAATTCTTTCTTCCCAAAGCAACGACTCTCAAGACTTTTACCTATTTCTTCTGCTATTTGCTTCTGTATTTCTCAGTTTCTTGTATGTGTAGCTCTTTCTTTATCTATCAGTTTTAAGAATTATGTGTTGACTTTCAAATATGGAAAATTAGATTTTTTAGCTCTTTCTGCCCATTTTTTTCCTCACCAAACATATACACTTATCCTTCCCTTGTCATCCAATATAGCGCTACCAAAAGTTGTGGTTAAAATCACTATTGGGTGCTTGTATTAGTATGGCCATATAAATATTATTCACAGATAAGTCATGCAGAGTGTTATAATCCTTTTTTGTTACCTCTGGATTAATATGTGTTTTCATTTTATTTGCTTTGTTTATGTACCTGTTTGTACATAATTGCTAATTGATTCTAAAATTCTCCTGCAGACATGAAAATCTCTTCTCAATATGTTCAAGTGTGTTAACTTTTCCATCAGCCAGGACCCTAGGATTTTTTTCTCCTTCTTTTCGTTGGGCTCCCATTTCCTGGATCCCATGTCTTTTTCTTGTTATTTCTTAGTTTTGGTGAGTTGCATCATTTAGTAGCCTTCTGTGAAAGATAAAAACCATCTCGCTGGAGGGAGTGGTTGAATATAGACTTGTCAGTTGGAGAACATTTCCCACAGACTTTTGAAGACATTGTTCCATTGTCTTTTAGTTTCCAGTTTTGCCGTAGATAGCCTAATTCTGAATCATTTGAATGTGACCTTCTATTTTTTAATGTGATTTTTTTTTAACTCTCTGGAAGCATTTAGGATCTTCTATTGATTCCTGCTAGTCTTAAATTTTACTGTGATGTGCCCTAATTTAGGCACATAGCCATTCAGTTTAAAAAAAAAACAAACCCTCTTTTCTTAGGCTACTTTGCAGCTGGGTATAGCTTATAAATATAAGTAAAATTACTGCTCTGAGAAGTCTCCTTGAAAGGACGAGATGCCCTGCTTTTTATCCTTTCCCACTTCCTGCTGGCTTGATGGAGATGTAATGGGTGGAATCCCAGCAGCCATTTTGAACCACGAGGTGACTTTGAGAACAGAAGCCATGTTCTGTGAAGCAACAAAATAGAAGAAGTTTGAATCCCTAAAACCAGGCAGTGGCCACACTAGACCTGGGCCGATTGCCTCTGGGCTTTCTTTTACTTGAGAGAAAAATACATTTTGATGTTTTAAAGCTACTATCTTACAGGCTTTTTGTTAGACAAAGCCAAACTTATTCCTAAATAATAATTGGGGAAAAATAATATATTTTCCTTCATGAAAACACTTTTAAAACACTTTCAAATAATTCTCAATGCATTTAGGATAAAAGCACGTAATTCTTTACCCCAAATTATATCTGAATAAAATTGAGATGGGCCTCATACATTTGAGTATCTCTCATGCAACCAAATGCCGAATAATAAATCTACAAGGAAGACATAATAAAATGAAGAGAAATTAGTGAAACGTGTAAAGTATTTTATAAATACTTTATTGTAAAAGTATTTAAAAAGTAAAAACCAGGACAAAAATGTCAGATACTACCAAATATGAGGTAACAGGGTGCAGATGGTAAAGGAGGAAGGGAGTGATAGGCAGTTAGTTTGTTCTTAGTCTGAGCGAGGGGTTAATGTAGATACTGAACATTGGTAGATATGCTGGAAATGTAAAGAACTGCAGACAAAATTTTAAGGTAAACACTAGAAAAACAAAGAAAGGGTACAACTTCCAAAATATTAGAAAAAAAAATGGAATCAAATGAAGATAGCTCAAAAAATTACTAAAGGCAGAAAAGTGGGTAAAAACCAAGCCAGAAAGCATAATAAACGTAATACACACAGAGATAGGCATACATGACCTTGTTGAATAACTCTAAACCTATCAGCAATATTCGTGAGTGAGTTAAATACTTCTCAAATTGGATTTTTAAAAAGCCAGCTTTCATGAAGTTTTCTAGCAAGATGCACATAAAAAGCTAATAGAAAAATTGAAAACAAAAGGAAAGATGTGTGTCAGGGTAGGCTAATAAAATGGAAATAGGAATAGCAATATTAACAGCAAATAAAATAAAATTAAGAGACATATTTTATGTTGAGCGGAACTCCCTGTTAAGATGATATGTAACAATCATGAATCGTTATGCACATAACAAAATCTTGAAAATATATAAAGCAAATATTGATAATAGTATACTAATTGGAGAAATAAATACAATATCATAGTAAGAGACCTTAACTTACTTCTCAACAGATTAACAAGACAGACCAACAGGACAACCAAGTAAAGATACTGAGGATACAAATAACATGATTAACAAGGTCGATGAACTATAAAAGATATGACATATACTGAACAAATAGGGAATACAAATCCCTTTCAAACACATGTGGAATATCCACACGATTGCCCATGTGTTCGGCCACAAATAAAATATCAATACATTTTTAAAGATGACTGTTATATCTAGTGTCACATTCACTAATCATGATGCAATAAAATGAGAAATCATCAACAAAATGATAACAAAAATGAAATCTGTGCATCTGTCATTTAAATAACATAATCCTCTAATTACTGGGTTAAAGTCAATCACAATAGAAATTACACATTATTAGAATAAATACAAGAATACAATATATCAAAACATATGGAGTGTGGGTATTCAGAAAGTAACTAAAAGCCTTAGATCTATTAATTAGAAAATACCAATTCTGAAAATAAATAACTCTAGATTTCAACTCAAGAAATTAGATAAGGAGCAACAATAGAAAACCAAACACGATAAACAAAAGGAATTAATAGAGATGAAAGCTCTAGAGATAGAAAACAAAAGTAGTATTAATAGAGATAGAAAACAAAAGTAGTATTAATTCATGAAAACAAAAGCTTATTTTGTTTTTTAAAGGCAACTATAACAGATAATCTTTTGCCAATATTGATGAAAAACAACATTGATACAAATGAACGACAGTAGGAACTAAAAATGGACCTAATTACAACAAGAGGAAAATGGAAAAATAAATCATGATTTGGAAAAAATATTCACATTAAAATTTTCACTCCCATCCTCAGCTTTTCATGGCTACTGGTGTATTATAAATTAATAAAGTGGTGACTTTATTAGTAAAATTTAATGGTTCGCTTTAATATTCCTTACTTAGGTGCCTTTAGATTTATAAAAGATATCATTGTATTTTGTATGTATTTCAAAGTTTTCATTCTTCTTCTTTTAAAGATTCCCCCTCTCCCATGGTTTCATTCCTTCTGGAAATATCACATATCAACCTGCACATCTTATGTTGGGCATCTTCTACTGCTCTGTGCCACTTTCCACGGGAGGGCCTCACACAAGGGTATTTGTTTGCTGGGTGTATTCATGCTAGACGCTTTCGGTTGTATAGCACAGAGACTGACTCGAGAACAAAGGTCTCTATCAAGTCACTTTCGACTTGGATTGGAGAAATAAATCCGTCAGGGCCCAGGCAGAAGCCAGCCAAGCCCCCCTTCTCCCTGCTCTCTCTGCGAGTCCTCTCCGGTGCTCTTCCTCTCCCAGCAGCTTTCCTTGTCACGTGTGTTCCCTCATCATGCCAGCTGTATGTGGTTCTGACTTATTCTACCTTCTGCCCGATGGGCCCAGTCTCTCACTGGTCTCTGGTTCAAAACCGTAAGAGAGGATTCATCTCATTTCTTCACAACAGGCTTTAACAGGCTGCTCTTCCTCCCAAGGTGTGTCTGGCCTTGGACTGCGTCCAGGGGCACCAGGGGTCCATGGCATAGAGCATGCATGGTGGGCAGCAGGGGCTCTGCTCTGGCCATTTCCCCTTGGGAGAGGACATGGAGGTGACTGACATCTCTAGCATAGGCTGACACACTTGCAAGGGGCCATGACCACTGTCTCCTTGGCAGGTCATTCAGAGGGTCTGTGTCTCTGTCTCCCTCCTGACCCCAGGGTGAGGGACAGTGAGCTCTGAACCTCTCAGAATGTCAGTACCATATCAGGAGGCAATGGGAGTGCCAAAAGCCCTGCCACATCCCCTGAGACTTGGCATCCTTGGGCCGGGATGGAGCCAGTGACTCTGAGCATCTAACTGGCCTTTGTTTGGACAGTTTCCAGAAGCTCTGGGCACAACTGCTGCTTCTTCCATCCTGGAAACATGGAAAATGCATAGGTTTCCACAAACCTCTGAAGACACCTCCCTGTAGTTAGGACTCAGCACAGGCAGCTGTCACCTAAGACCTCACTTTTGGGCTCTGAAACAAGTCACCCTTAATGCTTCACTTAGTTGAAGCGCTGTGTCCCTAACTGATCACTGAGGCTCACAGTGTTCTGCTGTCATAGTGTTTGGGGTCATCTACACTGTGGTTCAGTGTTTGCTACCCTTCCCAACTGAGCCATCCTGTGGGAGGACATGCCCAGTCCGTCCGATGCAGACTGTGCTGTGTTATGTGTTTTGGACAATGAAATGTGGGTGGAAGTCACACATGCCTCTTTGGAGCAGGTACTTCTAGAACCATCATGTTGCTCTATTATTTCTCTTTTCTCCCTGCCATGGGACCTGCATGGCTGGGATGGTGCTGCTCCTTCCACCTTGGTCCTGAAGTGAAAAGGTGTGGAGCAGAGGGTCAAAATCAACCTCAGATGCTCACCTATGTAGTCAGGAAGTAAACTTTGCTGTTGGAAGCCACTGAGGTCACTTGTCGCTGCATCATCCTCAGCCTGAGCTGACGGAGCACACGACACCACTCTTGATCTTCCGTCTGTTTCTATCTCCTGCACTAGACTTGAGAACAGGGACTGGGTCTCTTTATTCAGCAACTACTTCAGTGCTCTCTATATGACAAGTGCTGTGCTAGATCCTGGGGATGCAAAGATGAAAAGATTCGTCCTTGACCATGAATTGTCAGTCAGTTATGGACTGAAAGTCTGTGGCTCTCCAAAATTCATCTGTTGAAATGTGATGGTATTAAAAGGTGGGAGGTGATAAGGTCATGAGGATGGAGCACTCGTAAATGGGATTAGTGCCCTCCCAAGGAGAGATACGAGTGCTTACCTTCAATCTCTCTGCTCTTACCATTTGAGGATATAATGAGAAGGCAGCCGTCTATGAATCAAGAAGTGGGCCCTCGCCCGACACCAGATCTGCCAGCACTTTGATTCTGGACTTCCCAGCCTCTGGAACTCTGAGAAGTAAGAAGTGTTTGTTGTCTATTGCCTAGTCTATGATAATTTGTTACAGCTGCCTAAGCTAAGACACCCGCATAAATGACAAAGACAGGGGTTTTAAAGGAAATGTGCCTGAAGGGCAAAGGCAGCCCAAGGAAGGACACCCACATCTGCTGGGGATGAGGAGGGCCCGGGCAGCTGACGCATAAACCTTGTCGATACAGTTGAATATGTCTGTCTGTGTTTGTCAGTTCATTTATTGATTTGTGCCCCACTTCATTCCAGAAAGGCCTTGAAGGTGACAAGGCTTTGGATTTGTGCTTGTGGCCCTACCGCTAAGCAGAGAGCCTGGCACATTAAGTCCCTCAACAAATATTGTTGAATATCAAGTGTCTGAGCGCCCTTTCTTGTTGTCTGCCTTCTGCTATTGCAAACCTGTCCTCCTGCCCTCTGCTTTCCTGGGAACCACAGATTTAAGCTTCCTCCCTGCCAAGCAGATGGTGTCCCTGATACACATTAACACCTACGAGCGGAGCCACTGGCTTCGCATATAAAGAAGGTGGTGTTTGGTGTCAATGTTATTCCAGAACACATATTTCGGATCTTCACAAATCCTCATATACCTTTCAACTTTGATACCTTAGATTGAAGGTATGAGAGGAACAATGTGTGAATGGCATTTAGAGTAAATTATTAAAGTTAAGATTCTCTTTATTAGACAGTCGTACACAAAGGAATTTTATTTCAGATCCTCTGACACATGACAAATGGCTGCTTCAGATGAGAAGTAAACTGCGTCCTCTGGCAAGTAGAACTGAGGGCTGGATCAGCTGGGGGAAGAAAATCCAATTTGCTTTTAAATGCCATTTACAGACTGTTTCTTTCATACTAACAACCCAAGTTATTGAAGTTGGGAATGTAAAAGTTTAGACGCTGAGAAACTTTACACAGACTCTGTCTAGGCAAGGAGATACCTTTCTCGGCCTGGGCTGGGACACCGTTGGGGGCAGGGGCTGTGGGCCCAGAGCAGCCCCATTTTTCATGCAGCTTCTTTCTCTCTGATACGTCAGGGGTTTGTGGAATAAACTACTTTGCTAGGCAGTGAGCGGGACATAAAATCCACTGAATTACATCCTACTTAGGAGTTTCCAAAAGGCAGCTTTGAAACAAATTCCTGAGGATAAGCAGGATAGGTGATCATACGACTAATACGTGTACACACACCTAGGGAACAAAGCCTGTCTTCTAACTGTTTAAATAGCTGGAGGTGGGAAGAGAAATGGAATTCATAGTCAACAGCCCATGCTTCTGCTGACTTGTTTTCCCCCACGCCTGCCTGAGCAGTGGGGAATGGCCTGCTAGTCTCCGGTTCCCAGGCTAGGTGAGGAACGGGGTGGTAGGGGGTGCCATGTTGGATGGTGGGTTGTGTGGGCAAAGGGTTAGGGAGTCAGAGCTGGTGAGTTGAGGCAAGGCTGGGAGCAAGGCTGGCGGGACTAGGCCCTGGAAGCCAGTAGTCAGGACACAAGCAGGTGCTGAGCAGTGCAGGAGGGCTGATGGGGTCAGTGGACACACAGCAGTGGGAGATCGCGGGGTTTCGCAGGGCTGATGTGATGGTGGTGGGTACTGGTTAAGATGAACATCAGAAAAATATGAATGGGACAGAGATTTTGGGGGCAATGTGAGGCAAGGCACGTGATAAAAACAACCAGGGAGCACACAGATTCCTGAAGTCAGAGTATGGCTCCCAAACTAGGCAGACATCCAAACAACCGACCTAAGGTAGCAGTGACAGGGAGACTGGGCAAGAGGTCATGCCTACCTCAGTCTCAAAGGCTCTGTCTGAATTCTGTTACTGGCGAGAGTCATTCTGAAAACTTGGTTAACCTGGACTCTGCAGTGGGAGCAGATTTAAGACAATAAAGAGTTAACAGCTTGTGAATGTGGGATTGGGGTCAGGGCAGATTGTAATGGGAGCAGGAATGGAACTGGACAGAGATCCAGACCCCCAATGTCAGCGAGAACAGAATGATCCAACATATGAGTGCTGAGAAATGTGTCTTGCTACACCAGTGTGAGGGAATTACAAGGGCTTATTACTATGGTTGCTATATAAAACATCCTTAACTCATCACTCAACTCCTTTGAAGTCCAAGGATCCAGTTTCTTCAAGCCATCTAGTAAATACTGTGGGACTGGTGGATTGGCCATGAACCCGTTGTGTGTCTGAAAAGATAAGTTAGTGAACAGGAGAGATGGCACCCAAATCTGCCCAGCACTTTCGTCGGTCTCTCTGTACCTACAGCATGTCTGGGACCCTCTCTGAAAGTCTTTGTAGCATGTGCTCAGTGAATGGCCCTTGAGTCTGCTACATGCCTTTCTTCTGCTCTCTTGGCTCCTTTGACTGTAAGAGTCAACTTAGATTAGGGTCTGCCTCTCCACCTGTGGCTAACAAACTTCCCCTTGCTTCCCAAAGTTGCTCTCATGAAGGATGTGGACCTCAGTTCTCAGTCCTCCATTCCCAAAACAAAGGACTGGTTTCTGCTTCCCAGCACCCCAGTCTGTGCCAGAGACTCTGCCCTTACTTGCTTTGGGTGAAGTAAGTAAGTTACTTGGCTGAAGACATGGGAAGTGGAGACAGAGGTGATGCATCCCACAGGTAGGAGGACAGGAGAGAGAGTTTTAGGTTCTCTTTTGTCTGTCCCAATAAATGGGAACTAGGACACCAGAATCCTAGTCCCAGCTCTGCTAACTCTATTTTGTTTTATTGTATTTCATTCCATTCATTCTATTCCATTCTCTGTTTTATTCATTTCACTCATTCTCTTCCATTCCATTGGTGAGCAACTACTGTGTGCCAGCAAGTGTTCTCAGGACTGAGAGACAAAACTGACACAGTGACTGCTCTTGTAGGGCTCACATTCCTGTGGAGGAGACAGATGGAAAACATACCATGCCGTTGGCCCTTGGGCCATGCCAGGGGCAATACGCAGGAGTGGACGGACACCAGTTTGGGGATGAGCAGAACTTGGGTTGACTCCTGGATCTATTACTAACTTTGGGGAAATCCCACAGCTCCATGGGGCTTGGTGTCATCTGTTGACTTGGAGGCTCAACCAGAATCATCTTTAATATTCCTTCCCAGCTCTGACATTTCAGTCCTTTAAAATTTACTTTCTATTTTGCCTGTTTATTTACTTACTTATTTCTATCTCCTCTTGTTCCCAAGACAAGCTGAGCCTGTTGTCCACCTCCAACATTCTTTCCCTCTGTGGCACACAGTGTCTTTCAGTTTTCACAGTGGGACCTGCACTTGGTAAATGTGGAAATAAGAGACTCTGCTCTTCAGCTGTTCTCTCAGTAAGGCCTATTCTCATCCTTTCGCCAGTCCCTGTAATGTGTTTCTGCTTGGCAGGTAATACCTATCGAGCACCTGTCCTTGTCAAGCACCATTGCTGTTTCCTGTCCGTCCCAAGCTCAGGACTTGTCAGTTCCTAATCCAACTCTGACCTTCCTTGACATTTGGCCTTTTCCATCCAAATGTACTAGTCCCCTTAGGCATGGACTTGTCCTTCGTGGCCCATGCTCACTTAGCTAACTGCTTTTATAATGACAATTACCCCACTCATTGGGGATGATGAGGATGATAATAATAATAATGGAGATAATAACAATATAGAAAATGATAATATTGGAGATGATAATATATTGGAGATAAAAATATTGGAGATAATAGTATTGGAAATAATAATATTGAGAGTATAATAATGTTAGAGATATTAGAGATAATAATGAGATAATATTAGAAATTATAATAATATTGGAGAATATAATAATATTAGAGAACGTAATAATATTGGAGAATATAATATATAATATAATGTAATATAATATAACATATTCCACACAGATGCAACATGGAGCAGGTATTCACGGGAGTCCCTAGCGCGTACTCATGCATAATGATCACGGGGCAGGAAGTAGTGAGATACAGGGACGGTGGCCAGGCAGGAAAGTGGTGTTGGGAGTCATGTCACTGGAGCTGGGATTCAGGGTCATATTAACTGGATATGACCTCAAAGGTTAGAGCTGTAGGACCAGCACAACCTGTCCCCTTGTCTGTGCTAAAGTGCTCGGCCATGAGTCACTCCAGACACCAGTCCCACCCCGCAATGGCCTTCCTCACTCCCAGTTCTGTATGATAAACACTTATTGATCTCTATGTGGCATCAATTTGAGACAATGAGAACAGTGATGAAGAAAATCCTGGAGCTTCCGATGGCCACCATCCTTCCCAGATCCTCAGCACTGGGGTTCTCTGGAAATCTTGATGCGTGATGATAAGGTGTGGATATGTTTTGGAGAAATGTACCAAGAAAGCAGAGCTCAGAAGAGAGCAGTATGAGCCCTCTTCTCTTCCCTCAAGGTTCGCAGAGCCATCTAGGAAGCCTTTGGTTGCAGCTGGCTGGGCCTCCTCATGTCTGCCTGTCCTCCTGCAGGGTCCTGTCCTGGGATAGTTTGGACCTGGTGATTCAAGCTCTGGTTCTTTAGTGATTTGGGGGCTCTAGTCTTCCACAAAGGAAGAAAAGGCACTGGGACAAGCCAGTCACCTCTGGAGACTTGCCTGGTTAGACATTGAGTTAGGGGAAAATCTGCATGGCTGTTTCTTTATTTCCAGCACTTTCTCCTTCAGGCAGCCACCTCTGCTTACAGGCCAATCCTTAATTTCAAGCCTACCCAGCATTCTCTTTGCCTTCTTTTAATTAAGAGATATTTGTGTGATGGCTTCAAGTTGTATCTTAGCTGGATAGTTCGTTCTCAAGGGTGATAGCACATTCTTTTTTCCTTCCGGATTCTTACCAGTTACCCTAAAACTATTCATAATTATACCAACATATTGTAACTATCCAAACACAATTATTATAATAACGGAATTTTCAAATGGAAAACAAATCAGTCTCACCACACAATTATTACTAGGTGCTTTCATTTTTCTACGTTGGTCATTTAATTTTTGTCCTATTCATGCTTACCTTTTGTATTTTTAACTATAGCAAAATCATGTTTATGTTCTTGTGGACCCCGAGAAGGGAAGGAATATATCTGTCAAGAAAGACTCCTCATGGTTAATTGGGCCCAAATTCATAACCAGAGTCTAGCAGCCATTGCTGATGGAGACCTTTCACATATATTACATTTCAGGGAAAAATCATAGACTAAGCTACCAAACCTCCTGCCCTGTGTTCCTGCTGTCTGAGCTGATCTTATAAAGGAGTTCCTGGAATCTTCTTTCCACCAAAGGGCTGAGACCTGCCCTATCCAATCAGAACTGTGTGACTATATCCTCAGTTACACCTATACTGACCAATTGGAGTGGTTCCATAACGACCAATCAGAATGCATGATTCCGGCCAAGCAGGACCATGTTATTTGGATCAATCAGAACAGTGCAATTTGGATTCCTCATTTGCATAAAAATGAACCAGTCAGGAACCAAGGTGGAAACTTTCTCTAAAAGGTCACTTCCCCTTTGTGTCAGGGGAGCACACTTTTGGTTTCTTCCACAGCCTGTGTTTCCCTGGTTTGCAAACTTCACTTGAATCAAATTTCTCCTCTTCCTGCATCTCAGATTGAGGATGTTTGTTGACATTCTTCTCCTCAAGCTTTGAAATACCCTTTACAGGTTATGCCAAGAGCATTTTTACTCATTGTCTCACAATGGTCACCTCTAGACTTCCCTCTCTACTTCCCTCCCCCAACAATGGCTGGCATTCCTGGCCAAGGTAAGTGAAGTTAATGGGGTTGGGAGTGCAGCTCCTGTTAGGGATGTGTGGAAAGAACTCGTCCAGCAAACTCTTGGAAGAAGCAAGCACATGGACTGCACTGGGTCTCTCCCTCCCTACCTCCATTTCTCCCTCCCTTCCTCCCCAGTCTCTCCCCCCATAAGCTACTGTTTGGTTAAACATGTTTCTGCTTCAGTTATTTGTTCTCACATGCTAAGGCTTGGGGAATAACTGCATTGCAAACTATCAAGCTGAAGCCGAAATCCACACATTACATGCTACTTAGGAGTTTCCAAAGGCGGCTTTGGAAACAGATTCCTGGGGATAAGTCAGATCAGAAATACACCAGGTAATGTTTGTACACACACAGAGTGAGCAAAGCCTGACAGACTCCTTAACAGGAGAAGATGGGAAGGGGAGTGCATTTTATCACCTGGGGCTAGGAAAACCCATGACCCCAGCCTGGGTTGGCGGGGGAACTGCTCTAGGATGGAGCTGGCCCTGGGCCTCCTTCAGGACATATTGTTTCCTGACCTTGTCTGAGGTCGGCTGGTATTGTTTCTCAGAAGCCCATGGCCATGTTACTGAAAAATGGGTGCTCTAGGGTGCTGTGGGAAGCTGGGCCTCATCACCAAGGGGACCTCTGTGGTGTAAGACCTGAGATTAAGGTCTGGTATTAGGTGCTGCCTTGACATCTGGTGAAACTAGGAGGGCCCCAAATGACGTAAATGCATATTCCCTTCCCCATTCTGCTCTCACAGATAAGGTTCCCAACCAAACAACCCACCTTATTGAGGGGACCGGGCACAGTTCCTGCTTATCCCTGAGGAACCATTCTCACTTCTTAGAATTATTTAAATAAACCATCTTCCCATGAGAACCAGAGGTCATCTTACTATCTTGCTCCTACAAAGGCCCTCCCACAGCCCCTGGATGATCACTGTTCCCCAGTGCATCCCCCTTGTGGCTCTGTGTGGCTTGTGCCATCCTTCTCCCCTGGGCATTTAGCATGCATGACTAAGAAACTGCTTTCCATCTCACCTGTCCTGTGTTGTGCGGTCAGTCATCCCCATAATGCTAGCACAGGATTCCCTTTCTCTTCAAGATGGGGAGCAAGAAGGGATTAAAACAGTCTCAGAGACACCAAGGGCAGGGAGAGGTTCGGAGTCTACACACACAAGCTGTGTGACCTTTGACAGGCACTGAAACCTTCTGGGCCTCATTTTCTTCACCTTCCCATTGGGAATAATAATTTCTGTCCTTCCGGATGAGATGGCCAGTGTACAAGGTGATGGCATTACTGCTGTCCTGACCCTGGGGGGTTCGGGGGTGGGGGAGGGCCGGGAACAGGAGCCATAGAGAGCACTGAGAAATGACAGGCGCTTGTGCACATAAGGTATTATCATCATCATTATCGTCGCACAATTGGATTCCCTTCTCTCGGAGCACATTCGCTTCGTTTCCATTGTTTATCTGTTCCCAGTGAAAGCGGCTAGAGACATTTTGTTTGTAAGTTTCTCTGTCAAGCCTCCCAGCTTCTCCATTGAGGAGTCGATGATCTGTAAACAAACGCTTCCATGCACAGGGGAGCTCCCCCATTTAAAGGCACCTTAGGGGGAACCCCTTTACAATGAGAATTATTGCCCTGTAATGTCTCTTTTTGTGAATTTGGAGTTTTGCTAGCAAGTTACTTTAAAATGGAGACTGTATCCTGGGCAAAACAGACAAGGAGCGGGGAGGATAAGACGTCCAAATCTTGGTCCGGGCCAGGGATGCAGCCAGACAGGGCTTGCTTCTGTTAGGAAGTTTGTTTTTAAGGATTCAGAGGCTAAGAAAAGGTGATGCTGGGGAGATGGTGTGAGGTGTCGGAAAGAACCTCAGCCTTCGTCTCTTTGTAAGTAAGTGATCTTGGGCATTTTTTCTGTCTCCCCATCAGTAAAATGGAGATAGTAATTCCTGCCTTAATTGTTGTTTTGAAGATGAAACGAGATATCATATGTGCCGTGCATGAGATTTGAAAACACAAGGTACCGTTCAGGCTCTGAGTGCATTGTTTTTCATCTCTTTCCTCCCCGGACATAGAGGACCCAGGGAAACGTCAGTCGGTTTGGCTACCGTCCTGTTTCTCCAGCCTAATCCTGTGTCGTGTACTCAGCCATCCCCATGAGCTTGTTATCATCCTTGAAACCGGGGGCTGCAACAGGGATGCCTTGTTCTCGTAAAAGTCTTCGCAGTCACTGCAGTGAGTGCAAAGCAGTCACGAAGGCCCTCACTTCCAGGAAGTCTTCTCTGATTAATCGCACTTTGGCGCTGGTGGCGCTATTGCCTTTTCTTGTTAGTCCTCATCCTCTTCTCCCTCATTTCCTTCCTGGGCCTTCTAGTTCAGTCCCCACCTTCTCTCTTGCTTGTCCTCATTCAGTGCTTCTTCTCCTCGGCTATGGCTACGCTTACCTTCTCTTAGGCTTCTCCTCCTTTCTCCCCTCCCCCTTCCTGTTTCTCTCCAGCCCCTGCTTTTTCATTCCTCCAGTTCCACCCGAACCTTTCAATCTGTGTCACAGAGTTGGGGAGGCAGGCTTGGTGGCCTCTCCCTCCGCGGCCTCCCCCAAGCGCCACCACGTGGCATTGCCTGCGGTCCTGTCCCATTTTGCCCTTCTGTGGCCAGGATTTGCACAAATGAACCGCAGGCCCCAGCTTGGGGGCCTGGGGCACCGAGATCTGGTATGCCATCTTCCAGCCCAGCCCAGCCACCCCCTGGAAATAAGCCGATGTCTTGCCCAAGTGACAAAAATAAAAGAAATAGGGGAAAAGGGCCGGTACAGGCAGGCCCAGTGGTATCGAGTGAGACTTTACACCAACCTGCTCACCAGCTACAGCGAGCTGGGCTAATTAGAGGGGCCTTGCAGTCCCCGTGGTAATTTGCTTAAATGGAAGAAGTTGATTTTCTCTCCTTTTTCTGTTCTCAGGAATTCCAGTTTTAGGCTCTGGCAGTCTCTAACCACCACTCCCTTCGGCCCTCTGGGGAAGTGTTTGCTATGGAAATATGCAATTAATATTGCAGCGATCATAATTGCTAATTATTAAAACAATGCTACCCCCTTTTCCTGGCCTAGTTTCATGTTTAAAACCATTTAAATAACAGGGAGGAAGAAAAAAAAAGAGGAAAAAAGTTAAACACCAGTGCTGAACTTGTGCAAAGGCCAAACGAGGGGGTTCGGGCTGCCCAGGATTTGTCCTGGAGTCTGAGAAGACAGGCTTCTCCAAAGCCCATCATCTAGGCTCACCTGGAGCCAGGGACTAGATAAAAATGAGGTACAAATTGAATTTTGGTCACTGAAATCCCCTTTTTGCAGTGGCACGGAGCTATTTTCTCTTCTTTCTGATTGATCTCCAATAGGGCCCCAGGCCCCAGAGGTTCACAGAGCCCTATCTCCTGCGCAACCTTTTCCCAACTGGCTTCCTGAGAGCCAGGGCAAGAATTGTCTGGAAATAAACAGCTGAGTGGACTTGGTGCATGGTTACTCCAAGGACAAAGTGGAGGATTATGTCTCTAACACACAACTACAGCCATTTCTATTGGTTCTTTCAATGAACTTTAAGACATCAATAATAACTGCTGCTTGGTCAATACCCTAAAGCACAGTTTGCATGATGTCATCCCACATGGAGAGACCTTGTGGAATGAAAGAAAAATCTTCCTGCACCCTCCTCCACCCCCTCAGACCACAGGAGCCAGCCTTAACCCTTAGCTTAGCATTTGAGTGCTTTGTGATCCAGCCTCAGTCTGTTTGTCCAGCCTTCTCTACTGCTCTTCTCCATCCCAGACAGCCTGGTCATTCCTACGGTGTAATCCTTCTGCATTTATGTAGAACGCCCTTCTCAGCTTTACTCAGCAAAATCAATTCCATTTTTTATAGATCTCTGTTAGGTCTCCCTCCTTTCCAGACCTGACCCTCTTCTTAGAAGGACTCCCCTGTTCTCTGAGCTCCCCGAGCAAGTATTTTGTTCCTGGTAGGGTCTTAATACACACTGCTTTGTACTTGGGCCATTTCCATATGTTTCTTCTAGCTACGACTAAATCCTAAGCTACTCGAGGGTGTCGATTTGTACTTACTGACCTTAGATTACACATGTAAGTAAGATCACATGGTATTCGTTTTTCTCTGTCTGACTTATCTTAGTTAAAATAATGCCTTCAAGGTCTATCCATGTTTTCTAAATGGCAAAATCCCTTCTTTTTTATAGCTGAATAATATTCTATTGTGTATATATACCACATTTTCTTTATCTATTCATCTGTTAAAAAAACACTTAGTTTGTTCTCATACGCTGGCAATTTTCTTATGTGAAAAAAGGACTATTTGATAATGTCTGCCTCCATGGACTGAAGTTAGGTTGTACCTGAAAGTGCTTTGTCAGATGCGAGGGCTGTAAACTATAGAAATATTCACAGAAGTGGAACTAGGTCCCAGAATTGGAGAAAGGTTGGAGTAGACCAGAGATTTGGAGCATTTTTAAAGCTACGGCATCACCCCATCATTTTACCAGTTCCTAAACCTTTGCTTTTGGGTTAAGCATCCTTGGGTTCATTGACTCATGTAACAGAGTTTGAGCATTTGTCATGTGTCAGGCATTGTGATCGATGCTGAGAGTGAAACACACACCGTGCTTGTCCCCATGGGGTCTATAGTCCACAGGAAGGCAGATTCAACCAAATAGTCAAAGAACTAAAGTAAGATTACGAGGTTGTGACAGTTACACGGGAGAAGCAGGAGGCACCACGAGAGTGTACAGAGGAGAGATCCGATCTATTCTGGGGTGCAGAGACGGCTTCCTCCAGGCACATAGAACAGAGCTGCAATGTGAAGGATGAAAGTTGAGGTGTTGTCCAGGAATGGGGCAGGGGTGAGGGCAGCAGGACAGAGCCAGGGTGGGAGGAGCTAAAGGACAGTGGGTGGAGCTGGGATACACTGAGTGAGGGGTCCATGGTGCATGAGGAGGCTGGGGTGGGAAGGACCAGGCTGAACAGGGACTTTGGTCTTTATCTTTAGAGCCCTGTGGACCCACTGAAGGATTTAAGCAGGCAGACGATGAATCAACTTTGCTTCCAGCAAGCTCTTTCTAGCTGAAGTGACGGGGAGAGAGCTTCCTGCTCTCTCCTGCTTCTCTCTGTCTGGACGCAGAACCAGTGGAGCTGCTGACCTTGATCTGGGTCCAGTTCCACACTTATCCTTGTCCCCTCTCTCTAAAATGCTTCAGCTGCGGTTGTTATTTTTGGAGGCTCTCACAGACAAGCCCAGTCCTTCCTTTACCCTTGTTGGAAACATGACCTTGTTCAAGTGGGAAGGTCATTGCTTTGCCCACCCTTGTAGCTTCTGGAGGCACCGACATGGTGCGGCGAGGCTGGGAGGGCACCGGGGAGATGGATGGGGCTGATAACACAGTCCTTTTAGGACCTGTTTCCTTGTGTTCGAGGCAACATGGTGGTGTGGAAAGAGTCCAGGCTTTAGACACTGGGGTTCAAATCTCCCCTCAGCCACATGGTAGCTGTGTGATTGGGACAGGAGACTTACTGTGCAGGAGACTCAAGGGTGAGCTTCAGAGGCTCTTGAAACTGATGTAGATGATACAAAAAAGGCAGAACCTCAGGCACACCCAATAGTTTTATAAAGCTCAAACAGTGTCATTGTCACCAACATGTGGAAACTTAATCAAGAGCTTTGTCATCGCTGGTCTAGGCACAGGGCATGGGGAGGCTGAGAGCCTTTGCTTCCCTACAGAGAGACACCCAGATGGCGTCCCTGTGTCCCAGTGGTTCTCTGAGGAGCCCAGTCCAATGAGAAGGCAGGAACCTGGATGGTGGTGGTGACTAGGGGTGTAGTTTGGAGAGGCAAGACAGGGATGCTGTGTACCACAGCTGGGCTCCAGTGGAACAGAAATGGGAGGACGTGGTGGGAAGTGGGGGACATAAGCCTGTCATGCTGCTCTGACTAGAGGACGGCAGGCATAGGCTGGGAACCCTGCCACCCTTGGGTCCCTCAAGGACTCTTCACTCCCAGCAAATGCCCCAGCTTCAACAGGACAATGAGTTCCAGGCCGCTGCAGCTGATGGGGTCAAGGTTGCTGGTATTTTGCCAGTGTAGCTGTGGGTGGGCTCAGTGTCCAGGCTGGGAGAGGCTGGGGGAGGCAGGGGCGCATAGGAGTGCTATAAGAGCCCTCGTTTGTGACTGAATTTGCCAGTTTTCCCTCCCTACTGAGATATTAGCCATGGCTACTAACTTAGGATATATCGGGGTGCTGCTGTGCTCTTGGGGAGCGCACATGTGCCAGCCTGGGAGTAGGGGTGGCACTGTTATGGTCAGGTCTGACCCTGGGCTACATGAGGTTGGGATCTTCTTTCCTTCGGATGATATTGGGGGTAGACAGTGGCCCTGTTTTCTCTACCTTTGCTGAACTCAAATTCACAAACCTGAGGCAGAGGCTTTGCTTTCTACCCTTCCAGAAGCAAAAGTACACCAGTGAATGTCTCCTCCTAGAACCAAGGGGCTGTTTTCTTCCCCATATAAAAAGAAATGAAATGCGCAGAGCTCTAATAAAACATGAAAGGCTTAGGTGTGAGCCAGGAAACAGGGCTTTGAATGGGATCTGGCGGTCTCAGCTGGTTGGAGGTCTATTTATTATTTGTCAAGCAATTAGAAATAGGTTTCTGTTAACTGACTGACTTTGTTCACAGCTAACAGTGACATGGACCGCTTTCCTAGTGGCATCTGCCAATACCTGCACACCCTGGACTCGGTTACATGCGTTTAGGGGTTGTAGGTCTTATGTCTGTATGTCGAGCATGCACGTGGTTTTTGCAAGGGTACTGGGGCCTTAGTTATAATGCCGATATCGGATGGTTTCATTCATCATTCATTCATTCATTCATTCATTCATTCATCAGCCGTGCATGCTTACAAGTACTGTGTGCAGATGAAAACAGATAATTAAGTAATACAAGCAAGTAAATAACTGTCACTTATGTGGCACTGACATATGTTATGGGAGTTTAAAACAGAAAGGTTGTTTCTGGGGGTTCCCTAGAGGAGGAGGCACCTGAGCTAGACCTTGGAAAATGGGCAGAGATGGAGTGAGGCATGTGGGGTCAGAAAACAGAAGTGCAAAAGCATAGACCCAGCACAGGGGACGATGAGGAGACAGCGGTCTGGGTGAAGGGACAAGTAGGGGAGAGGAAGACAGGCATGATGGGGAGGCCTTGGAGGGAGAGCAGACCCAAAGATCTGAATACCTGTGTTCTTCTGCTTGTTTTGCTGCCTCATCCTATTTGATCATGGCCAAGCAGTGGGTTCTGGCTGGGCCCCGCCAGAATGAGATGAGGTGGCCCGAGGGAGTGCACAGCATGCCCCAGCATGGCCTCTGAGGCAGATTTCAGGAGTCTCCATATCGGTGCCTTTGCAATGCTGGTTGAAGGCAGCCCTCTGGCCACGGGTGGCAGGGAACTCTCGCTTTAAGTGTCACCCTGCAGAGCCAGAGCAGGGCTTGGGAGCTGCAGGAGCCTGATGTCAACTCAGCCTGGGAAGAACATCTCCGCGGCAGGGTGGGTGTGTCCAGGGAGGAGCTGGGAGAGCCTCTTTCAGGTGGAGGCACTTGTCGCATTGTCTTGACACTGAGACCAGAGAAAGAATCTGGGTTTTCCTCCACTTGCTTGCTTTTGTCCTGTAGAAGAGTGACCAGCAAAGGGAGGGAAGGGCCTGCAGGGACTGGGAGCAGGGTTGCCTCACGCAGATGCACAGGTTGTCTCCTGTGCAACTCCGGGGATGCCTTTCATGGAGCACAGCGCCTCTGGAGCCATTCAGGGTGCAATCCCCGCATCCTCGCGTGGCAGCACTGCCAGGGAGAGGAGGCCTCAGTCAGTCTAGAAGGAAATGCCTCTTTTAGGGCATGCAGCTCTGAGGGGCAACCTCGCCAGTTGCCCGGATACAACCCTCTCTCCTCAGGTTCCCCTTGTTGGCATTTGGCATCCAATGGGTATGGCCAGTCTGTCTTTAAGTTTTTCTGGGAGAAGACCTGTGGCTTGACCTGGGATGACCTTCTGAGACCCTTCTTCTGCCTGCAATAGGGCAGCCAGGTGACATAGCTGGCCCAGACAATGGAAGAGGCGGTGATGGGGTTCGGGGAGAACAGCAGATGGCCCAGCACACTAGACAGTTAATCCAACCAAATTACAGCAACAGATGTTTGAAGATGTTTGCATTCAAATTCAAACTGTTAGGTCTCTTGGAAGAGCCAACCGGAATGGGGAAGTTCAGTCTCCCTCTTAATTAAAACAATACAAAACTAAACAATCATTTTTAAAAATCAAACCCTGGTACCAAGATGTCAGGGATCACCCACCAGCAGTGGTGGACACTGGCCGCCTGTTGGGGGCTTGGTCCAGCCCTCGGAAGAGGGGCTCTCTGTGCGAGTGAGACAGGGGAGGGTGGTCAGCTGCCCGGCAGGTGGGGGAAGGATTGGAGGGCGGTAATGATGTGCGGCTGAGAATGCCCACCAGCGATGGTCAGGCCTGCAGTGCGGCGTGGGGGAGGTGCAGCATCTCGAAGAGGGAGCATTATTGATGCTCTTGCCTCAGGGAGGGAGAGCCGATAATGGATGGCGGAAGGGGGATGAGCTTTGTCATCAAACAAGGGGGCTGAAAGATGGTCCACTGGAATGTTATCAGTCATGCCTTGATCAAGATGTAAGACTCTCGAGGCCTTCCGTCTTCTCCCTCCTCTTCCTCCCGCTGCCCCTCACCCTCCGAGCTCTCCTTCCTCCCTTTACCTTGGTGCTGTTCTCTTCCTCCTTTACCTCTGCGCCTCCTTTCCTGCCTCTTCTTCTCTTTCCTTTCTTTTATTCTATCACTTCCTTTGTCTTCCTTTTTCCTTTTTTCCCCTCCCTCCCTCCCTCCCTCCCTATGTTCCTTTCTTCTGTCTTGTATTTGCTCTAATTTAGGGCTCGTCTCCTGTCACTCTTCTGGCCTCACCTGGTCCATATGTTGTGAGGGTAAAATTTTTATTTCATTTCAAACTATTTAAGCAATGCTTTTATTCCCAGTCGTTACTCCCCTTGTCTTGTCTCTCCCCACACCACAGATATCACTAAAACCATCTTGGAAGTGATGAAGTGAGTTTAAGGACTTCAGACTAAACTTTTGTATTCTTAGCAAATTCTCAGCCTCGCTGGAACCCAGGGACCATGCTAACCTGGACTCCTGCACAGCACATACTGGCCTTGGCCTGGCTCTCAGCTGAGTGGGTTACTGCCCTTGGAGTCCCTGTCCTTAACTGCCCCAGACGGAGCGAGTATATCCCCAAATAACAAAAGCTCTGGGACCTGCCGCCATCCCTTTCACTCTGGACTGGGGCTCGTATGAGCAAAACTGGGACATTATACTGGTCTAGAGCCCCGCCCCCCACCATCTTGCCTTTCTCTGGCCAGTGAGCCTCAGGTGACCCCAGGCTTTTTCATCTGAAGCTTTCATCTTGATGCTCTGAGGGATAGTTCATGATGACAGTGTGGCGTTAAATGAAGTTGCAATGGTAGGCTTTCAGGTGTCATCAAGCAGGTGTGAAAAGTATTATTTAGGACAGGAGGTCTTCCTGGTGCCCTTGAAATCACAAAACGTAGGGTACTCTAGTCTATAGGTAGGACTGACCATTCTTTGTTTGAAACTGACATAGCAATAACATCTTTATGATCTTAAGACAAAGAACCAATCCTGGCCAAATTCTCATGGGGTGTGTAAAGGGACGACATGCTGGGGACCATGCCAGGTGCTGGGTCTCCTTCGGCATTTGCTTGTGGAATCCTCGAACAGCAGCATGCTGTGCGGGTCTCACCCGCCACCACTGGACACGTTTATTGAGTGCTTCCTATGTAGGCTCTGTGCCGAGTGACTTACATACAGGAGCTCATGTAATCCTCACATGTTTTGGATATGAGTGTTATTAATCTTATTTACCGATAAGGTAACTGAAGTCTGACAAGATTAAGCAATTTGCCAAAATCCATCTACCTTATTAAGTAGTAGAGCTGTGATTTCACCCTGGATCAGATTGACTCAAAATGTCATTCTCCTAACACCTTGCCCTGGCTTCGCGGAGTACCCTGCCTTCATGGACAGGAGTGACTGCAGGAGAGAAAAGTGCCTGGATGTGGAGGCTGGTGGGTCACCTAAATAATGTCTGGTCAGGGTTTGCTGGAGCGCGGGAGGCATCTCTTCCCAACTCTGTCATTCATCTGTTAGAAACTCAAAATTGGCCACCGTGAGGTATTTATACCATGGAATTGGCAAACACTACAAACTAGGGATTTCCTCCAGGAGAGCCACTTGTTAAATGTTTACCTGCCCACTGCTGATTCTGACCCATGCTTGGGTAAGTTTGAGGCAGCAGGACATAGGTCCTAACCTTTGTAAGGTGGGGAGCAGGAGAAATGGAATGATCTATCATTTTAGGAAATTCACTCCTTGGCTAAGGGCAGCAGGGCGTGGAGTCAGGGCGGTAATAGCGGAGGGCCAGGGGGAATTGACTTCCAGAAAGAACAGGTACATTAGCATTCCCCATGGACTCACAGGCTGGCTAATGCCTGTACCTAATGCCTGATGGAGCAGCCGCCCAGGCCTCCTGGCCCTGGTTTACGTAGGTCAGATGAAAAGGAGCCAGGGGCACTGGTGATTACAAAATCAATGAGGACAGAGTGGGAGGTGGGTCAGATTTATCCAGGGGCAGCCAAGGGAGAGGCCTGACTGGCCCTTTGTCCACTGCTTCTCTGACTTTCTGTTTCCATCTTTCCAGACCTTTCTGGCCCTGAGCAGGCAGGTGCTGTGGTTGTGTGGGTACCTGTTCTGCACTGTGTCCTGTGTGGTAGAAGCGACACCCAGGACCCTCCTTCAAAATGTCCACCTGCATGGATTTTGAGAACAAGTGCTGGATGGCGTCTCATTATGTTCAGGCTGTATGGTTAGCAGGGAAGTCACTGAAGGCTGGAGATAGGTACTTCCCAGACTCAGCCCAGTTGCCTCTCTCCCTGAAATGTCCTGAATGTCCTGGTAAACATTAACAAACGGCCTTCTGGGAAGAAAAGCCCTGGTGCAGTTGTGTGAACCTTCTCTAAAGTCCCGTATCCAGCCCCCTGAACCTTCCCTGAAAAATTGCCCAATACCGACCTGCTCCTCCCACCTGTGATGGAAGGTCCTTGGCTTTGAGTCCTGCGTCCCTGCATCCTTCCACTGCACATCTTTATTGACTAAATGAGTAAATGGTGAGGAAGGGTTCCCAGGGGAAGTGAGACCTGAGTGAGGGGTGGAGGGCGATGTGGCTCAGTGAGGCCCAAGAGAGAGATGTACCTATGGTGGGCTGCGGCCCCAAGCTGGGGCCAGACGCATTCCCTGGAGAGTCAGGAAGGGGACATCTCCTACAGGCCAGAGGAAAGATACAGCCAGGGCAGACAGCCTGAAGGAGACTCCCTCTTCTGAGCTGCTGGTGCTGGTCATGAGGTAGAGGTGGAGGCCACGTGGGAGACGATGGCTGGGCCGTGGCGGTGGCGGAGTGGCAGGTTTAGGCAAGAGAATTCATTGCTACTTAGTGGAGTGGGGACCTGAAATAAGGGTGGAAATGACACCCCCTGGCCAAAGAGAGGTAGCTCTGGCTCGGGTAGGAAGCTATAACTTTACCCCGGTGGGGGGGGGCGGGGTTGGAATCTGTGGGCCCTTCTCAGTCCCTGTCAGCCATACATGGGCCACAATGTACCACTGTGGTATAAAGGATAATGGCCCTCCAAAGATGCACATGTCTTAATCCCCAGAACCTATGAATATGTTACCTTACCTGGAGAAAGGGACTTTGCCGATGTGGTTAAGTTAAGGCTCTTTAGAGGGGATGTTCTTCTGGATTATCCAGGGGACCCAATGTCATCACAAGGGTCCTTATCAGAGGCAGAAGGGCCAGAGCCAGAGAATAACGTGATGGAGGAAGCAGAGACTAGAGTGAGGTGATCAGGAGCTATAGACTCTAGAAGGAATGCTATAGACTCTAGAAGCTGGAAGGAAGTCTCCTTAGACTTTGATTTTAGCTCCTTAAGACTCATTTTGGACTTCTGGTCTCTAGAACTGTAAGAGAATAAATTAGTGTTGTTTTAAACACTAAATTCAAGATAATTTGTTATAGCAGCAACAAGAATCTAATACAATAGCAAAGGTCAGATGAGAACATAGTGCTGTTTGTATTCAGATGGTCATGCTGGCACCTTCCCACCTCTTACCATCACCTCAGACCATTTCCCATCATCTCCAGACATCAGGAACCCTCTCCAGGGTCTCTGACCTGGAGAACTCTGCCCAGAGCAGGGGCTGTCGTTGTCTAGATCATCTCTCCTTTGTCTATTCGCACATTTAGCTTTTTCTCAATATTCAGTCCGTGACCTAAATGGCACTGCCATCTAAGTGACATTCCTGTTATTCTCTGTCAAGGTACCCTATTTATAGACACACACACACACACACACACACACACACACACACACACACACACATTTGATCTACTCATAGTTTACTGTCCATTTCCTGTCATTAGCATGCAAATCCTTTGAAGCAGGGTTTCCTCATCTTAATGTTCTGACTCTGCTGTATCTTTCCTTATAGCACTCATTCCCACCGTATGTATGGATTGCCTCTTTCTGCTCACTGGAATGCAACCGCTATCACACAGGGGCTTAGTGTTGGCTTAATGTCATTCCCCTGTACAGTGCCTGGCCTAGAGAGGGTGCCCAGTGTATATTGCTGAATGGGTGGATGGATGGATGGGTGGATAGACGGACGGTTGGATGGTTGGGTGGATGGATGGGTGTTCTCAGAAAATGACCCAAGGGCTGTTGGTGATATTGGGTGTGGATGTAAGATCTTGAGTTCTCTTTCTCAGGGGAAGTTGTGCCTCCACTCCCCTAAGAGATTCCAAGTCTTGAATATTTTTTCAGTGCCATCATCTCTAAACAAGCCAGCCATGTAGGCATCATTATCCCTGTTTTAAAAAGGAGACAACTGAGTTGTGGGAGATGAGAGATTAGCTCAAGGTCATAGAGTCAGTGGGTGGTGGGAGTGAGTTTCAGACCAAAAAGCAGCTACTGCATTAGGCCACGGGCCTGGAGCGTTTGGAAAGCTGGGCCAGTGGGAAGGGATTTTAAACATCCCCAGGGCAGGAGTATGTGGGGGTTTCCAGGGGCTTTAGTAATCATACCTAGAGGGCTCCATTTGTTATCGGGGGCCTTTCAAAGCTTGGGGCCAGCAGCCAGCATGCTCAGGGAGCCTTCTTCATAGAACTGCCCCTCCTCCTGTAACTGGTCAATCACCATCCTAATTTGGAAGCCCTCCTGGACAGAGGGTTGATGATCCTACTCCATGGCCTTTTTCTGGCACCTTGGTCACATGGCCATGTGACTTTATGATGTGATGAGCCATAAAACACCCTTGGTGCAGCACACCTTTTATTGACTTTAAATTGCCTCTTGTCATCAGAGGAAGGGGGATCATAAAATGCTGGCCTTATTAGTTTTGTGGCAGTGGGAGCTGCTCAGAGATAGGTGTGGGTGTCAGCTGGAAAAAGGAGACAGTAAGTCTCACCCCTCAAAAAAACCTCCCCCAAAACTCAAGAACACTTTCTGAGTGTAGGGTTAGAGCTAGCTGGGTCTGTCCTCATCTTACCAGTTCATTTTCCTAGTGAGGACAGGAGGCCATATCCTACAGTAATTTACTGAAAATGCTCATCTACAAGACTCACCACTGACAACTTTAAAATGTGTTGCCCCCGATATGCTCTGTATTTACATGTGTGTGTGTGAATGGACTTTCTCTATCCACTAGAATGAAGAGTCCAGGAAAGCAGGCTGTGTCTGTTTTGGGCACTGCTGTATCCCCAGCACCTAGAATGAGGCCTGACTCAGTTTATATTTGAAGACTAAGTGACAATTGAGTGACGAAAGGACCTGATCCCTGCATTCTACCTCAAGCTCAGCGTTTGCCTCTCTGCTTAGAAGGCCAAGCACCAGCTAGCGGACCCTCGACCTCCCATGATGTTTCTCCTCTTCCTGGCCTTCCTCCTGGGCTGCTTCCTTTGCCTGGAAAACCTTCTACCACTCCCCTCACATCCACCCTTTATGCCCTGGGAACTGCAATCCATCCTTTAAGAATCACCTCAGGTATCCCCTTCTCCAGAAATCCTTCCCAAGACCCCCTGTCTCTGTGGATTCCCCTGACCCTGCAGTCCCCTCATGGTACCCCGTGTTGTCACCACCACCCCAGACTGTCCGTTCCTTAAGGGAAGGCCTTTGTCTTCTTTATCTTTGTAATGTGATAGGTGCTCAAAGTTTATTGATTAAAAGATAAATGCAATAAGTGTCCAGAGATGTGACTCCCTTCCAAGAAGTTTGTAATCTCAGAGGGACCAGGGCACCCCTGGAAACCATGGAAGCGAACCTCAGATGGGCATCAGATGCACCAGTGTTCATGAATCTGCAGTGAGGACAGACCGAGCAGGGCATAAGAGGAGCCTAAGAAGGACTGAATGTGCAGGTGAAAGGGTGCAGGGATAGATGGCTGGTAAAGCTCACCAGAGAGTGTTCCCTGCAGGAGGAAGTGTTAGTCAGGTTTTAAGGGAGAAACAGGACAAGGGCTTATAAGAGGGGGAACCAGGCAATCTGGCTAACTCACCACTTTCCCTTGGGGCAACAATGTTGACTTCAAATTTGCTTTTTGACTGCTTTCTGTCCTTGGCCAGTGCCTCAGTTTCCCCAACCTGCAGAGCAGGAGCTCTCAGACCTGCTCCATGCCAGCAAGGTTGTTGTAGGGTGGAAGTAGGGAGCATAGCCAACAATCTGAAGTGGCCATGAGATGTATGGGCAGGCGTGTTGGAGGTTGTCCTTCCAGCCAGAGTAATGACCCAGTGGACACCGTGGTGGGCCAAACTAACAAGGCTCAATAGCACTCAGAGGCTTCTCCATGTGGGGGCTAGGGAATCTTTCCAGAGTACCTCCTGCTGGCCTTACTATTAGTTATATCCAGGAGGCATCACCCCCACTGAACTCTCCTAGCCCCCTCTCCTCCATATCCCAGCCAGGTCCTCTGAGAGCCATAACTCCAGCTAGGCTGCTACTCTTGCTATCGGCGAGGGTGCAGAGGGTGCAGACAGCTCCCCCTGGCAACAGCCTAGACCTTGGTGGTCCTTACCCTCCATGGAGAGGGGACATTACTCCAAAAGGAATTTAAGAGCATCTTTGACAATTAAGCACTCCATCTAGAAGGATATTCAAAGCTCCTTCCTTGCTAAGGCCGTTCTTTGGACATCTAAGATGCAAAATCAGAAACTGATCACAAGTACTGCTCCTTGGTGGTGTGTCTTATTAGCTGCAGGAACTCACTGCTGTCTCTACTTCAAATGGCAGAGCTATACAATTAAACACCCATGCTGCAAAGGCTTATTCCTCCTTCCAGAGCTTGATCCCTGGGGATCTGGGTAGAGATAAAAGATGGGTGCGCCCTCTGAACCTCTGTGCAGTACAGTCTGGGGGCTTCTGTGCACACGTGCAATGGTCCAGAGCTTTGCCCAATACTCACAGGGTCTCAGTGGCCAAAGCAACAACGGAGAGATTGAGAACTGTCATCTCAAGCCTAACAGAGTGCCTACCATGAGGCAGGTACTATGACTCACCAGGGGCTCAAAGTCCAGTGGGGGTGATGCCTCCTGGATATAACTAATAGTAAAGAGATCATATTTGGGCCCTGTGGTCTGGGGAGTAGGAGATGGCTTAGGCAGAGGTGGGAACATGAACAATGGATGGGAAGTTGGCTATCTGGAGGTAATTATTCCACCAAGTAAGGCTGTGAGCCAAGATGAGGAGGAGAGAATGTGTAAGCCACGAGGTTGCGGAGAATGGGTTGGCTAGACCAAGGTTTAGCAAAATCTATTTCAACTGCTTGTCTCTGAGGGGCTGCATGAGGCTTTATTTAACCTTTTCCCGAAATCTCCCTTCCCTGATCAATTACAATGAGGCCCCACCTGACACAGTGTTTAAACCAGGCTGTGGGTGGTAGCAGAGAACATACCCAGGCCATTCATTGCCTTCACTTGTTTAACTGACCCCACAAGTTCACCCATGACCTTCTTCCCCTCCTTTAGTTCCATTCCTTGCTGTTCCAGAGCATTAAAAGGATTTCAGAATGCTGAATGATTATTGATATACTAATGAGTCTGTCCAATGGCCATTAGCCTGCAGACTACTTGGATATTTTAAACTACTAAAATCAAATCTTACAACATCCATTATGCTCTGGATGGTACATTGCTGCTGAGGCCCCAACATACATAAACGCAACTGAGCCTGCATTATCAAACATTTAAGCCCTTAAAAATTGCCCAACCTCTAAAATCTCCTCTTAGGACCCCACTCTGGCATTGCCCAGGCAGACACTAATCTCCCCATTAAGACCTCTCCACCTATTCCCTGCTCGGGGCCTGGGGTCTGCTTTAGAACAGAGCAACAGCTTTCAGGCGCATTAAAGGATCAGGCCGAGGCAAAGATGATCTTCTCTCTTCACGGGGAGGTGGGCTTAGTGGGCAAACCAACCAATCACTTTGGAGGACAGAGCACGACTGAAAATAATTCTGAGTGTGTCTGTTTGGAGTGGAGCGGGGGTGGGGGCGTATTGCAGAGGCAGTGTTATAATGTCCAGATAGGGGCTTCTGTGGCCTACAGGGAGGCTGGGAGGTCTTCATGGGTAGCCGACAGTTAGGTCCAGGCAGTAGGTGAGGTGTGAGCTCAGTGCCTCCTCTTCCCTTTTGTCAGTGTGTTGTCCACCTTGTAGGGGGAGCCATTCCAGAGATCCCACCTGGACCCATAGAATAGGAGTGTCCTCCGTTTGGAAGATTTGGAGAGAGTGGCTTCTTCTACAGATGGATGGGGTGGGTCAGTACTCTCTTCGGCTCTGCCACCACCTTGATGGGTGTAATCTCACCTTCTCCTCTGTGTGGTCAGTTTATAAAGGCAGCTGCAGCTTGGCATGGGAGGACACTCACCGCTGTGCCTGGGACAAGAGGATTCGTGTCTAATTCAGAATGCAAGTATCGGGGAGCTGGTGGTTCAGGTCAGATTTCCAAACCAGCTTTGCCAGGAACGCTATTGTTTTGGACTCACGCTGTCTGACTCTCTTGTCTTATTTCTCAGTTGATGCAGAAATTGAAGGGAAGAAGAGGATGTTTCTTATTGACTCCCTGACTTTGCTGTGTCTTCTTAGGTTCTAACACCCTCTGGCTCCCCACCAAGTGGCTTCTCGCGTCTTCCCTCATTGAGTACCTCCTAGGGCCACAAGTCTTTTTATACCCTCAAAACCCAGCCCTGCATCACCCCTATCCTGGACCCTAAACTCAGAGTTCAGCTGATAAAGTGAGTTCAGGTTAAGCCCTTTACTGGGCAATGGGCAGGGAGAAGAGAAGCCCAAGATGCTAACCCGGCTCTTGACAGCTTATGGTCTGGCTGGGAGGCAGACTTTTGCAACCTGAACAGTAATTTATATTGCCCCCACATTTACAAACTCTCCCCAGCTTACCGAGCACTTTCGATGCCTCTCTTGCAGCTGGGTGGTGGGGAGGCAGGAGCTGGGACTGGAGCTGATATTCTATTCAGGGTGAGCGTCCATGGCTCTACCTCCAACCTGCTGTGTGGCCATGAGCAGTAGATTTAATATTCAGCTTACCTAAGCCTCATTTTTTTTTGTCCTTTTAATATTCTAGTGAAGATGATTCACAGAATGCATGTGTCACATAGTAGACATTTATAAATGTTCATTTCCTTCCCTTCACCTCTCTTTTCTAAATGACCTTGAAAAGTGACATGGCCACTGTGTGACTCAGTTTCCATCTCTATAAATTGGCAGTAATGAGATAAAGCCAAGTTCACTGTAATGGTCATGGTTTTATGAAGATGGAAGAGTAGAATCATGCACTGCAATACACAGGTGAAGTTGGTTGGCTCATCCAAGGCCACAGGGCCAATGGGGCTGGAGCTGGGGCTCAACCCCAGACACCTTGACTGCAATTTACTCTTTCACCTTTGGTTCCATCCTGATGCTAGCTGTGGGGTCCAAGAAAGGATGCCTGGATAGCCTGGCACCGAGAGCACTTGGCTCAGGACCGAGCTCCACCTTGCTTTCGGCTGGGCGCCCACACTCCTTGGCTGGTGCTCCTAACTCTGGCTTCCTCACCTCTTTGCCACTCAGCCTCTAGACTTGCTGCCTGACCTGTTGGAATTGATCTTTTCCACTGGGACCTAACTCTGCCTGCTTCTTTCTGCATGTCCTGGAGACCTGCGGTCCACACACCCTGTGCTGACTGCCAGTCCTCTGGCCCCTCCATCTCCCCTTCCTTTCTTCTTCCCACATGCCAGTCTCGATATTGTTAAATTCTTGGCATAAAGCTCTTGGTGCATCTTTCTTCACTGTAGACTTTCCTGTTCTTCTTTGTCACTGTAGAGAAAGGGTGACTCCTTCAGTTGCCGGTTTGAAATTCTTTTAGGGCCTGAAGTGCAGCCTTTACTGTCTTGTCTTTTCTGCTACCATTTCCCACTGTGACACCGGGCCATTTGCAGAGGGAGTATAGGAGCAGAGGAGGAAAGAAAATGAGCCGGGGTTGAAAGTCTAGCCAGCATGTTGGCCTCTTCTGTAGACAAGCTTGTAGTTGGATAATCTGAAATGTGAACAATTTGCAAAGGCAATAATCTGCCTGGTGGAAGCGGAGAGCTGGCAGGCTGACTTCCTTCTTCCTGTGGCTCTATCTTCCCACAGTTATTATGCTCACTGCTGCTCTGGACAGAGCAAGTCCTGGATGCTGCAAAGTAGTTTCACCCAGCATAGTTATCTCAGTAAGACTATCCCAGCAAAGCCCCTCCGATCTGCTCCTATTTAGGCTAGGGATGTCTGGGCAGGGAAGGTTTAGGATATGGAGAAGGCGAAATCTGTGCTTGGTGGTCAATAGCCCCACGTGACCTTGGGTGTAGAGCTTCCAAGGGTAAGGATGTGCTCCCTGATCGAGCTTCCTGCCAAGTTCTTCTTTGTCATTTTTCATTGCTCAGGCCTCACACTGGAGTTAAGCCAGGGCTTATACTACCCACCACCTAGCAGTGTGACATCTGTGAATGGATTTCTAATTACACATATAAATCAGCATGATTGGAAATTCTTGAAATTTTATTGGGAAGGAAATTTATAGTGATTAAAACCAATTAATTTGGGCCTCCTATTAATCCAGGCAGCAGGGTTGGGGCTGCCATGCTGCTGTGCCTTCTGAAAGCCACTGGGTAGGGTTGGGCTCTATTTGGGGCCACTGGGGGCGCGTGCTCATTTTTCAGGTTACAAATGCTCATTCCATGTTTTAAATTACACCCCTGCCCCCGGCCACGTATCTTGTTTTGTGTCTAAAAATAGAGTTCTGGGTTTTCACTAAAGATTCAGAAACACTAAAAGGAATCTTTTTAATCAAAATAAAGAACCCTTTTTAATTACTCAGCCTCCCTCACAGTTGGAGGTAATAATTGTCGTGTGCTCTTAAGTAGGGCTGTTATTAGATTTCCCTGGGGCTCCTCTATTTTCTAGAAGTTAGCAATGCTGACTGTTGAATGCCAGAGAAGAAGTCAACTGTCATCTCTTTAAGACTTTAATGTCAAGACCTCTTTCATTGTCATGATCAGGTGGGGGAGCTCACCTGGTCACATGGGAGAGCAGTGAGCTATGGTAGATACCAGGTCCACTTTGAGAAGAGACTCCTGGTGGTTCCATACTGCAGGCAAGATCAAATTCAAATTCTCTCATGGCCAGCCACCTCTTCTCCATCTAATTACTTTTTTCGAAGACCCCAGTGAAGATGCTGTCTTGCTCCATCCAAGCCAGGAGCTTTCCATTCTTGCGAGCTCACCCCTAACTCTGGGCTGTCATAGAGTACTGCAAACTGGGTAGCTTAAAACCACAGAAATTTATTGTTTCCCAGTTCTAGAGGCTAGAAGTCTGAAATCAAGGTGTCGGCACGACCATGTTCCCTCTAAAAGCTATAGGAGAGAATCCTTTCTTGCCTCTTCTAGCTTCCTGGTGTTTGCTGGCAATCCCCAGCATTTTTCGGCTTTAGACGTGGCACTCCATCTCTGACTGTTATCATGTGGCCAGCTTCTTCCTGTATGTCTCTGTGTCTCCTCTTCTTTTAAGGACATCGGTCATGTTGGATTAGGGCTCATCCTAATGACTCTCTTCTGACTTGATTGCATCTGCAAAACCCTATTTCCAAATAAGGTCACATTCACAGGTATTAGGGGTTAGAACTTCAACGTATCTTTTTGGGGTATATAAGTCAACTCATAACACGGCCCTTTGTTGACAGATATCTGAAGTTACAGGACTATTTTTGGTTCTGGTGTTAGGAATTCTTATAACTTGAAGTAATATTTGTTAAACATCTGTTTCTTATTTCTCCGGTGTTCATCAGAGTCTTTTGACTCTTCATTGTGTAAAATCTGGAATTGGGCCCCTCTTCATCTCTCCGATTCCCTCTCTTTGGTGCTTTTACTTTTGCATTGTGTGGCCAAGTGAGACCAAATTCCTGTTTTCTTTTCCTCCTGGGTACACAACTAAACTATATTTCTCAGCCTCCCTGCAGTTGGTTGAGGCCGTTGGTTGAGTCTGGCTAATGGAAAGAAGAGAGAAGAGTCTGTGACCCTTCTATGCCTGGCCTCTAAAACTTTCTGTGTGCTCCTCCACACATTCTCTTTTTCAGTCTGCTCCATGGGTGTGGACGATGTGCTGGAGGACATGGAGACCTAAAAGTAAAAGTATCATTATTAGATGGAAGGATCCTGGGTCCTTGGGTCACTTCATGGAGCAGATTCCCACTTCCTCATTCACTGTGACGTGAGCAAGAAATCAAGTCTGATGATAAGTCACCGAGATTTTAGGGTTGTTTAATAAAATGATTAGGCCATCCTGACAATACACAAAATCAGAGGTGTTAACATTTCCATTCTGTGCTGTAGACCCAACCAGTCATTCATGTAACTGAAAGCTGACACAAAAGTGGCAAATAGCGTTTACATTATTATGACCATGGACTCTGCTTCACCAAAGAAGGACCAGGATTGCCTTTCTCCTGGCTGTCATTGAAGGCACATGGATTCTCCATTAGTACATTAAAATTGTGCTATGTGTTAGTTTACTTTTCATTTATATCATTAGTTTATTGTGCAGCTTTCTTTCACCTCCTGAAGTTTAATTTTTCTTGTACAATAAGACTTTATCATATCCTCAACTTTCAAAAATATTCCTAATTTTGTAATCTATTACAATCTATCTCCTCAGTCCTTCCTAGCTTTCAAGTAACCTTTTTAGAAAGACTATTGGGAAGGCAGGCTTTCTGACTCCTTACTTGTCTGAAAATGGCTTTATTCTACTATCACTCTGGATTGATAGTTGTTTGGATACAAAACTCTAGATTCTGATTAATTTTCCTTCAGAACTTTGCCACATCGTTCTGTTGTCTCTCAGTGCACAGTAGTGTTTGAGCCTTCTTCTCTTGTTTGTTCTTTTCTGTATGCTTTTGGGATCAGTTTTTTGTTTCGTTTCATTTTGTTTTGTTTAGTTCTGTTTTGTGTTTTGTCTTCTAGAATTCCGCGAGGGTGTATCTAGTTGGGAGTCTTTTCATTCATTGTGCAGAGCCTGTGATCTGAACACTGGGGTCCTGCTTCAGCTCTGGGAAATTGTCTTTGTATTATCTCTCTGATAATTTCCTCTTTTCCATGTTCTCCATTTTTATTTTCTAGTACACCTACTAGTCAAATATTGTATCCTGGATTAGTCCTCCAAGTCTTTTATCATTTCATTTGGAGTGTGGGGGGGTCTACAGTCTGAGAAATTTCCTCAACTTAATTTTCTTGTGTGTCTTTCTATTTTTTAAAAACAGAAATGACACTATTTACATTTCTAAGAGCTCCTTTCTTTATGAATTTTAAAAATCTTTCCTTTTTCATTGCACTCTGTTCTTGTTAAATGGATAAAATGTGTTCTCACATCTCTCTGATGATTTTTCAATTTTAAAAAGTTAAAAGTTTTCTGAATCGTCTCAATTTTCTCAGGGAATCACTGTTTCTGCTTGTTTTCCTCCTCCACGCTGCTGGTCATCCTCATGGCCTGGTGCTCCTGGGCACTCCGTTCATACAGAAGGAAGGCTGGTATGAATTTTCCTCTGCTGGGAGTAGGTCTTTGCTCCTCATCCCCAAGTGTCTTCCTTGAGTATGATGTGTGACTTGGAGCTTCTTGGTGTGTCTGCTCGGCTGGCATATTTTAATTTAAAATGCATGCACTGGAACACATCAATCAGGCCACTCTGTCCCCAACACATACACACACAATGGCAGAATCGTTTTACCCACAGGCATACCTGAAACTTTAGTAGTCTTCGGTCAGTTCATTCAGTGTTTCTAGAAAAGAGCCACTACATTGTTTTAGCACAGAAGTACTTGCTGGGCACCCACACTCAGGAGGTAAGGTACAGGTGGGTGGGAATATGAGGAGATGGGGTGCCAAATGGTACGTTGTTCTAGATAGAAGCCTTCAGTTAATTTCCTTGTTTTCAGTCCCAGTTCTCACTCTTGCTGTCATGGTCAGTCAGAGGGACATGGAAAGGCAAGGAAGTTGTTTCCCCAGGCCAACTGGAGTTGGCTCCTGCAGCCTCTTTGTGGTGCACTGTGACCGGTAGCTTTCTTGGCCTCTTTCCTGCAGCAATATCCATGCTCTATGGAACCTGTTGAATCTAAAGTCCAATCTATTGAACTTTCTCATTTATTCGTCCCTCTACCCCGCTACCAGTTTATTCTCTCTTGTCAGTTTATTTCTTTTTATTTTTCTACACTTTAATTTCAGTGAGATTCTAGGAGGGCAGGGAAATGAATACGTGCTCAGGCTGCCATCCTGCATCAGAAGTAAACATTTTTTTTTTTTTTAATGTGAGTTAATGAGTGGGATTTTTTGTTTTGTTTTGTTTTGTTTTGAAATCAAGAGAGCCTAACTAATACACCAAACCCCTTCCTTTACAGGTGAGAAAACAGAGGCCAAAGAAGTGAAATATTGAGGTCACACCTCTAAGTTCTGTCTGGAATCCTGATCTCTTGGGGCTGGGGCTCATGGACTATGGAGGACATGGTCTGGATAAGGGAAAATTTGAATTAGAAAATAAGTTTGAAGAAAATGCTAGAGGACTATTTTCAAGTACATATTAGTTCAACTAAACTAATAAAGTATTCAGATCTTTGGGGAATTTACTATTGTGAAAACTTCTGAAAACCAGAATGCTTATCTCTGCCTTTTTATTCCAGTTAAATGGAGGCTTTTACTGTACTTTAAATACTTCATTTGCGGGACGGGTCAATTAAACCTACCCCATGCAATCCTACTTGTGCCATTTCCTGAGCATGCTTGAACATAGGTTATCTTATCGCTGTCTATCAATCACAGACTTCCAATGGGTGGATGTAGACATATGTTACTTTAACCTATTTGTTAAGACCCAAGGTCAGCAAGGCAAGTAGAGGCCATGACTTTGCTTTCGTCTACAGCAGTGGTTCCCAAACTTTTTTGCCCCAGGGACCGGTGCTTCTATGAGAATCTAATGCCTGATGATCTGAGGTGGAGGTGAGGCGGTGATGCTAGCATTGGAGAGCAGCCGTGAATACAGATAAAGCTTTGCTGGCTGGCCTGCCGCTCACCTCCTGCTTTGCGGCCTGGTTCCTAACAGGCTATAGACAGCTGCTGGTCTATGGCCTGGGATTGGGGACCCCAGACAGAGACTTCCCACTCCAGTCTAGGAAAGAAGGGAAAGGGAAAGTGGGGGCAGCCTAAGATAAAAAAGATGGACTTCATTCTCTTCATCTTCTCCTTTAATGCCTTTTTAAATCCCCCTTTCTTCAATCCCAGCCCCCTTTATCCTGTTACCCTATAACCAAGAAACATTTATTCAACTTGAAGTGTTAGGGCCTTATTGTCTCACTACCCTGGGGGTATGCAAGAAAAGTGTAATGTGTCACATAAATGAGTCGATGAAGGAGAAAATTTCAGGTAACAGTGAGGTCGGTAATGCAAATGTATTATGGTTGTGCCCCGCTCAGCCATGCCATATTCTCTGTCAGTGGGCAAGGCCAGGACCCCTTACGGATTTGAACCCATTCTTGGTTTCCTCCTAAGTAGATGACATCCTTTCTACCTCTGCACCCTCCACCAATTAGTAGAACATCTTTCATCAAGCTCTCCTTGGATTCGGTCTGGGCGTTTGACTTGGAAGCATCCAGGAAGGTGGAGGCTACACATTTGGTATCCTGTGTCCCCCATAATGTGTGTGTATGAAAATAGGGTTTAACATTTGCTGAAGGTCTAACATATGTCAGGCTTTGTGTTAGGTGTCTTAAGTATGTTATTTAATCCTTCTAACAACCTTAGAAGGTGCATGTTATCCCATTCTCCAGATGAGAAAACTGGGGTACAGAGAAGTTAAATAACCTACCTAAAGTCAGACAGTGCCAAGGTCCCACCTCCCTCTATCTAGCTTCAAAGATAGTCATCTTTCCAGAACACCTTGCATGTAGCAGGTTCTCAGAATACTTTTATTAAACCAAATCCCACCAAATATTTCACGAGCCCTCATGAGTGAGGCTTTGAAGCTGGATAAGGCCTGGGAGAACTGGCAGAGAGACTCATCCCTCAGTCCTGGTTCCCTGGCATCCAAATCTCTTTAAATCAGACTGGTAATTGCTCTGGGCTTGCTGCAAGGCAGTGCATTTAACAAAATAAACACAGGTTCCATTTCACATGCAAGTAAATATTTTCCCCAAGCGATTAGCACCCAGACAGCTAATAATTACCCCATGTGACACTTTTAAAAGCTGACTATGCATATTTATAGAAAATGATGATTATCACAATATTAGGAGCTCATTAATCCACAAGAGCACATGTGAGAACATTCCAAAGTCAATGTAACATTTGTGCGCAGTAAATACCCATCTGCTTGGAAAGCTGGCGTGGCGAGTGCTTGAGCATTCCACAGGTAGGGCCGTCCTCTGAGTGAGGAAATGCACACTCCAGTTGGGGCATGGCTTTGAACGCCCTTGTTCTTTCCAAACACATAGCAGCAACACACACACACACACACACACACACACACACACACACACACACTCGGATTTAAGAAGAACTAAAAGGTGCCTGACTTTCCCTCAAATGTCTGCTTCCCCCAGGGCTGAGGTTCCCACCCTCGGGTTACTGGTTAAACCATGGGAGGTGCCGTTAGAATGTAGATGGACACTGGGATCTACTGGCATACATTCACTTCGTAGTGAATAGGGCCTTGAAGGGTCAGGATGTAGAACGAGAGTCTCAAGTGAGTGAGGAAATGAACAGCATTGTCAAGCCAAAGGCCCGGCTGGGCAGGTGGGTCTTGAGGAGGTCCTGGATTAGGGTGTCTTGGGTACACAAGAAGGAGGAGAGAGAATAAACAAGCTCTGGCCTGGAAGTCAGAATACTATTTCTACAACTAATTGTAAAACTTTGGACAAGTTGTTTAATCATTCTGGACCCAGTTTTCTCATCCATAGAAACAAAGCACTGAAATAGAATGGCCTCTAAACTGTTTTTTCCTACTTTGGTCTTCATTTTCCCATAAGAGTAAAGGGAGAAGAAGATGATGATGTTGCAGATAGGTTAGGGGCGCAGCATGAAAAGCCTCCAGGATTTCTCAGTTGTGCAATGGAGACATGCATGCGAGTCCGTGCCCAGCCTCGCATCCGAAACACCGCCTCCCTCACTAGGCTGCCTTGCTTCTCTTCTCTTCGGAACTCAACTCTGAGAAAAGCAATCCCACTTTCCACTCCCTCTTTACCTCACCTACCACCTCGACTGGAACGGCTCTTTCCAAGGATGCGGTGACCTCCTTGTGGGAAGTTTTTTGATCCATCTTGCTTGCCTTCCCGGTAGCATCTGGTCCCGTTGACCTCGCCCCCTTCCTGCAACCCTCCCTTCCCCGGGCTTCCGTGACCTCATTTCTCTTCGTTTCCTATAGCTCAGTCCTCTCTTCCGCGTTGGCTCCTCTTCCTCCGCTCACTCCTTGGGCGTTGGTCCTGACCACGGTTCTGAGTCAGCCCTTTCCTCTGTTCTCCACAGTCTCTTTCTCTGCCCGGGAAATCTCATGTGCATCTGTCACTTTAGTTGCCTTTTATGTCCTGGTGACCCTCAAATCTGTACCTTCTTCTCATGTCACTCCCCTGAGCTCCAGACCCAGTTACACAATCAATTTCTGGATCTTTCCACAAGCGGATTCCTTGAGCTTTTTGAATTCCACATTATCTAAAGAGAACTCATCTCTCCTCCACTGGATTGGCACTGCTCCTATAAGCCTCTACATTTATGTCTGTGTCCTATTAGCTCTACTCTAAGTATCACTTCTCTCCATCCTACTGTCCCTACCCTCCTCTGGCAGCCATTGCTTCTCATTTCGTCCATCGCAGTGGCCTCTTACTGTCCTTCCTGCTGGTAGTATTGTCCCACTCACCCATTCTCCACATTGCCACAATAGTGTGGAATTCTTTCATGGCTTGTCTTTGGTTATAAATCTAGTAGCAAAGTCACTCCTTGTGAGAGATCTTTCTGTCATGGGCTTCTGTTTTGTGGTTTTGTTTTTGCCACCCAGTACCCATCCATTTATCATTCTAATGGTAACATATCTCTAATTTTCCTTTAGGGAGCGCCCCCACCCCAACCCCCATATCAGCCCACATCTGTTCGGGAGTGAGTGGATGCAACATGTCATTTCACCATAAACAGCTCATCTCATTTCTCTCCCCTGGCCACAGTGGTTGTCCAGGGAGAGGTTGCTTAAGCCAAGCCAGGCCCAGGGCTTTAGCTTGAATCACCTAAAAAAGATTTTGCTGGTCCTGAACCTGAGAGGCTGTGAGGCTGGAGCAGCTGTGGCCTCCATGTGGAACCCAAGACAGAAACCGACTCATGAACGAGAGCGGAACTATGCTGAGAGATGGAAAAGCCAGGTCATTATGGCCAGTCTGACCCCAGATTCTGCCTCTTCATAAAGCCAGAACAACTCCTGAGTTTCAGTTGTAGGTACCAATAATTCTCTTTTTGCTTAAGCCAGTGGAATTGGGATCTCTCCCATTTGCTATTGATACACACTCATTGATTCTCCATTGCCTTTGGGATAAAGTCGAGATTCCTTAGCAAGGCTTATAAGGTCCTCTGTCACTTGGCTTCATTTCCTTTCCAGCCTCTTTTCTCATCGCTGTCTGCCTCACACTTGACGTTCCAGCTCGAAGGAGCTTCTTGCAGCTCCCTGAACACACTTTAGCACTTTCTTGCAATTGCTTTTAATTGTCCATCTCCTCTGGGAGACTGTAACGCCATGGAGGTAGGGCTGCGTTTATTTTATTCATTGTTGTAGCTCCGGCTCCTAACAGGATGCTTGGATCGTGGTTGATGCTTAACAAATATTTGTCAAATCTGTCAGTAGATATGGGTTTGTCCTTGCATAAGATATTTTTTGGTAGATTCATTCATTCTTGAACTATATTTCATTTCATTTATTTTTTTATTCAATAAATATTTAACATCTACTATACGTCAGAAGTCAACAAAAATAAAAAATAGTCTCAGACTTTAAATAGTTTGTAGCTTAGTGGGTAAAAACTATGAAAGCAATTATAATATAGAATATGATGTGATATAATTTTTGGCCGTAATTAGGATGTGTAAAAGACACAATGGGAGCATGAGAAAAAGCTCTCCTAAAATTTCCTGGGGATGTCGGGGCTCTTAGGAAGATGTCATAGGGAAAACAATGCTGAGATAATCATAACAATACCAATACTGCCAACGGGGGTCATACTTTGCGGCCTGTGCTAAGTAACCATTTTTCAGTCATTATCTCATTTAATCCTTAGAACCAGGTATGAGATTATTATTCTCATCTACAGATGGGAAAAGTAAGGATCAAAGAATTGATGTGCCTTTCCCAAGGCTACTTGGCAAGTACGTAATAAAGTCAGGTATTTCATCAGGCTGATAAGATCGGAGAGAGAATTCCATGAAGTGGCAATATCATGCACACAACTCAAAGCACAGGTACTGATCCTATCTTTGCTTAATATTTCGATAGTCCATCATGAATTGGTTTTTATTGTTTGATGTTTAAAAATATAAAATATTATTTATCTTGATTACCGGGCTTTTTGGTGCTCCCTTAAAGTCTGTGCTTGAGGTGAGTGCCTCTCTTGCCTTCCGCTAATTCTGACCCTGAGTGATGGGACCTGTTGTGTTAGGGAAACTACCACAGTGTGGGTGCATTGAGCTAGGAGGTGGCAGTAAAAGGAAGTCAGGGGTGAGTGTAGACAGATAGGTAAGCAGGGGCCGGGTGATGGAAGCCTGTGTTCATGGCATAGAAATTGAATCTTGTAGGCCAGTCATTCTCAAACTTAAATCATGGATAAACCTCTTGTAAAAGAAAAAATAGTTTTCTATGATCCCTCTCCCTCAAAGTCACTTAAATTATTTTTGTTTAATGTTACTCATATATGGACGAATATAAATGAAGCATCAGTTTTGTGTTAGTGTAAACAACGCATTTACCAATAAAATACAAAAAAATGTGAAACTGACAACATTTAAATTAACAACTTAAGTGTTACACGATAGATGATATTGATTTGCTGAGAAAAAAAATCTCTGAATAAGCTATAACCTAGAACTCAGGAACAAAGATTCTCAAACCTTAATGGATTTAAGATCCACCTGGGGGAGTAGTATTATTGTTTTATTTAATAGAGTTTCCTGGGTTGTTTCAGGGGTTCAGATTCTGAAAATCTGAGATGAGTACAGGAATCTGCATTTATAACAAGCTTCCCAGGTGATTCTGGTGAAGGAAGTCCAAGACGGCACACTGAGAAGATCAGTTAAGAGGTCACTATCACTGGTCAGTCTTATAAGTCTAACTAGTCTATTCAAGAAATGGGGCAGATGGTGGAGGAACAAATACATCTGTTTTCGTCACTGCTACATCATGTCTTTAAACCGAAGGCAACAGCCCTTCTCAACAGCAGCTTCTTCACCAGAAGACAATAGGCGGGGGCCTTCCACGAGAAGTGCGAAGCTATGACTCAGAAGGAGGGTCTAGAGCAGGAATTGACAAACTTTTTTCATAAAGGGCCAGATAATAAAGGATTTAGGCTTTGTGGCCATACAGTGTCTGAAGCAGCTATTCAGTTCTGCCACAGTGGCAAGAAAGCAGCTATACATGACTCTAGGTAAGTGAATGAGTGGGCTATGTTCCACTGAAACTTTATTTACAGAAATGGGTGCTGGAGAGATTCAGACCCTGGGCCATAGTTCACCAGTGCCTGGTCTAGAATCTGATCCGTACTTTCTAGCTCTGCGTTCTTTAAAGGTGTCACCATTCCTCAGCCTTTAGAGGAATTTCCTGAGCAGGAATTCAGGGGAGCTAGGGATACCAGCAATCTAAGAGCATGTTAATGCAGACTTCCTTACATCATTCACTATTTCCTGGCCAATACTTTGTATATATAAGGCATGAACAAAACACCATGGATTAAGAAATAACTGACTGGTCAGACACCTCTGACCAAGACACCTCCAATGATAATGATAGCTTCTGTTTATTGAACACTTACTGTGTCCCAGACACTGTGTTAATAATTTATGGCTCTATCTCAGTTCATCCTCTCAGTAGCCTTATCCAGTAGGTACTATTATCACCATTTTACAGATAAGAGAGCTGAGGCTGAGAGAGATTAAATAACTTTCCCAGGGTAGCTCAGCTAGTAAGTAGTGGAGCTAGGACTTAAATCCAGGAGGATCTAATGTCAGAATCCTGCTTCTAACATGGCATAGCCCATGTTGGCTGGTATTCAATGCTATAATAAACTCAGGGCCCAATGTGGACCAGAGAAGGGCTAAGTGCTCCCTTTCTTGTTGCTTTGGACGATGGAGGTGATGAAGGAGTAGTATCTGAAGTTTTGATAAGTTACGCTTACTGATGGAAGTTCTTGGCTCACTTAAGTTACCAATGTGCAATCAGAAAGTGCTTGTTAAAGTAATCAGACTTAGAGAGGTAGGAAGAGAAATAGAAATCTTAAGCCCCTGGATCACTTAGTAAGGGATCGACTTACCATTATCCAGGAGTTTCTGGACTCTATACCTCTGCCTTCAACCTAGAAAGGTTGCAGTTTTAATCTGAGAAAAAAAAATTGGTTCAGCCTCTAGATTTTTTTCTGCTGGCCAAGCTATCCAGGGGCGACCTAAGATTTTCCTTCCTGACACTGCTTTGCCCAAGCTGATTAAATTCATGGGTGTCATCTGACCACCTCTGCTGGTTTTCCAAAGTACCTCTAGTTTGATATAATTTCTAATCAAATTTTGTCTTGGAAATAGTTGTTATTTCTCTGGGAACTTCTTAGAAGTTCTTTCTATTTTCTTCTTGTATGAAGTTTTAGAGAAATATTCTATTTTTCTTTTCAGATTTTTTTATCTTAGCTAAAGACATCAGAGATATGGCAGAAGTCTGTGTTTATCATCCCCTTTCCAAGACACACTGACAGATTGGTTGAATTTCTATACCACCCATCTGGTTTAAGATGGCATCTGATGAAAGCAGGTATTAGAAAGAAGCTTCTGGAAAGTAGAACTCGAACTCTGCGGATGTCAAGAATGTGAACCTTACCATGTTCCTTGTCTTCAACTTTCCAATGACTTGTCACTGGTTCTCCTCAGACTCACCCTTCAGAACTAGGGATGAACAAAGCCAATCGCAACAAAGGTCTCCTTGAAGTCTTGTTTTCAACTTATAAAAAGATGTATCTTGTTTGCTCCTTATAATGCAATCATCTTGTTTTTGTAGGAAAATGATTTCTCCTGCCTTGCCTTGCTCCCTGCCTTTCTGTGTCAATCCTGAGTAGATTTCGCACTCTAGGAAGACATGGCAGGGTTTCTGTGGTGACTCCATGTTTTTCCTGGCACACCTGCCCTGTTTGAAATCACAGGAAAGGTACTGTAGTTAGACCTAGGTGAAGTGGTCCCACAATGTTCCATTTCCCACAGAGTGAGAAATGATGGAATAAATATGTCCTAGGCCATTGGGCAAATCTTTGAAATGGATTTGCTCTTCCTTCAGAGAGTTTATAGCCATCTGCTTGGGTTCTGGTCTAGGAGTGGTTAAAAATGAAGGCCCTGAGGTCAGATCTACTCAAGTTCATGTCCTGCCTTGGCCATTTGCCAGCTGTGTGACCTGGGGCAAGTCACTTAGGCCTGTAACATATCCAAGTGGGGAGGTCAGGTAGGTAGCTGGATGCATGAAACTGGATAAAGGTCCAGGAAGAAGTTAGGATGGGAGAAATAAATGAGGGCGTCAGTGAATGGGTGGTATAGAAACCATGGAATTGTATAGTCTCACCTCAGAAGAATGATAGTGGAAAATAAATGAGGCCCAGGTCTGAGCCATGGGCTACACCACTACTTAACAGTGCAGTTGAGGGAAGAGGGGAGCGCATGGACTTGTGAATAGCGTGGCCAGCAAGAAGGAGATCCCAGGGGGTGGGGATTACTATGGAAGCCCAGAGACTGCAATGCTTCTAGGAGGGCAGTTAAACACAAAAGACATGGCCTGTGAAGCTTTCAGTGTCACTGATGAGCGTTGGTTTTGGTGATGTGGAGCTGGTGTCCTACTAGAGTGGAATGTGGAGAAAGTGTGAGGCGAGGGGGTAGCAGTAGATACCATGAGTCAACTTGTCCATGAGTTTGCTGAAAAAGCTAATTGACAAGCCCAGAGCTGTAGCCAGAGGGGCTGAATGTCAGAAGAGAGTGCTTGGCAGTTGGGCCACACTGAGTGCTAAAATGTAGCAGCTACTATAATGACCTGACTTTCAGGCCCTGTGCTAGTCCTTAGAAATACACCCACTTGGGAGTTTGCCTTTCAGGGAACTCTACAAGACGCAAAGGCCCCAGACACAAAGGAATGACTTGCTAAAGGTAAAACTTTGGGTGAACTGGATGGATTTTTTTGGAAGGATGGAGTGTTCAGCTTCCTGTGGATGGGCTACCTCAGGAGGTCTGGGAGGCTCCTGGAAGCTTCTTCTCTGAGCATCGGGTTCATCTGCCCAGGCTTGCAGTTCTACCAGCACTCCTGCTTATGATTCTCACTCGAAAGTCAAATTTACTGATGCAATCTGTGAGTTGGGGTTGCAGAAAACCAGTTTATGTATGTGCGTGTGTGTGTGCATGAGTGATCTTTTCTAAAGAGTGGAGTAAATCTTATACAAATCTGATAATCGTCTCAAAAAACTCTGGGCCTTGCCATTTACATTCCCCAACTTAGTCTCCCTTCTACATCCAGGACAAAAATAACAGCTTGTGAGGACTTAACGGCTTAGGGTTGGAAAACTTAAAACTGGTCGGATTCTGCCCAAATCCTATCAGATCTTCTTGCTTTCCATAAACCTTTAATCAGCATCAACTCTGTGTGTGTGTGTGTGTGTGTGTGTGTGTGTGTACGCACACTCACACATGTACACCCTCTGTTCCTGTCGTCTCAATCAACTTTAACAACATAACAACGGTGTAAAAGATGCACGCGCCAACAACTGGAAGTGTTTCAGAAATGCGCTCCAGTATTGGCCTCTACTGGTGTATCTGATGGAAAACTTACCCCTGGCCCTAGGCTATGGATGGAGTTGAGGGTTCCTGGGCTCCCCATGTCTCATGAGCTAAAGCCCCGAGCCCTCTGCTCACTACCATTCAAGGCTCCACAGGGCCGTGGACGAGCAATTTGGGCCCAAATATCCATCACTAAATATTTTCCTCATTACCCCCTCTACATCTAAAGCAAGGAAGTTCTGAGTATTTGCAGGGGAGGAACTCCTCAATTATTTAAGGGCGAAAGTCTCTTTCTTCCAGGAAATACCCATAACCAACCAACCAACCAACCAAAGTATCTGCAATATTGGACAGAATTTTACCAATAAAATTTACTAAACAGAACCTTCAAGTAACCAGATTGAAGTTAGTCTTTATCTCTAAGAGCATATCATTTTGGAGAGAAATAGACAAATCCAACCACAAAATAGAAACTAATGAGATGCTTATCACAAATAGAAAATAACACAACAATTTCCCAGGCTCGTCAGGAACGATACCTGTTCATGCTAATCTCTACCTCCATCTGTAGCCTGGACATTGAAACCTGACATGGATCTCTGGGTTTTGTATTAGTCAGGTTTCTTCACAGAAACAGAAGCAATAGGATATTACCCTCCTCCTCCCAACACACACACACATACACACATAAACTATATATAGAGAGATTTTAAGGAATTGGCTCATATGAATGTGAAGTCTAGCCAGGCCAAAACATGCAAGGGAGGCTGTTGATGTTGCAGTCTTCGGTCCGAAGACAGTCTGGAGGCAAAATTTCTTCCTTCTCAGGGAACTCAGTCATTTAAGTCTTTCAACTGATTGAGTGAGACCCACCCACATTATAGAGGGTAATATACTTTAGTGCATGAATAAAGTTTATTGATTTAAATGTTAATTACATTTTTAAAGCCCCATTCACAGTAACATCTAGATTGGTCTTTGACCAAACAACTGGTACCATAGCCTAGCCAAGTAGACACATAAAATTAACTATCTTAGGCTTTGCTCTTTTCAGACAGGAGACATGTCATGATAGTCAATTTTTTTTGTCATTGCCCAAGCCAAGAAGTGAATGCAATGCTTTAGAAATATTTCAACATCAAAGATTAAAATTAAAAGAAGCTTTAGGTCAATAATATGAACAAATAACAATTAAGAATTCTTTCCCACATTCTCCTCTCTCCCATCTTAGTACCATACCATTCTATAGATAGCCCAGACATTGGAGATGCACAGAACTGATAAAGTTTGTCATTGAAAATAACAAATACGAATCAATGATCTAACCTGTTTTCTGGCAGGGGGACTCAGAAAGTAGAGGTAGATAATCAACCGGAACAAGAATTTTTAGTGTCATTGTGCCCAAGCACTTGGACCAGGCATTACTGGGTGGAGCTGACACTGTTATTGGCTGATCCAACCCCAACTTTCCTGTCTCTATCCACTTGCATCCAGAAGTGGCCAAGGATAAGGGGCCTAATCATAGTTAAAGGGATTTCTTTTGTTCTCTTGGGTTTCCAGAAAAGCCTTTGCTTCCCCCTTTAAAAAAACATTGGGTTTACAGCCATGCTACCCTGAACAAGCCTGATCTCATCTGATTTCGGAAGCTAAGCAGGGTCAGGCGTGGTTAGTACTTGGATGGGAGACCACCTAGGAAGACCAGGTGCTGTAGGCGTAAAAAATAAAAAATGAAGAATTGTAAGCTGACAAGCTCTTTGCAATCTGTGAGGTCAGCCAAGGGTTGCCTCACCTAAAAAATAAAAAAATAAAAAATGAAAAATATTGGGCACCTACAGATCCAACTAAGATGGCTAATAAACACATGAAAATATGTTAAACATCATTTGTCATTAAGGAAATGCAAATTAAAAAACTACAATGAGATGAAACTACAAATCTATTAGGATGGCTAAAGTAAAACACACACACACACACACACACACACACACATACACAACACAAAAATATTGACAATACTAAGCGTTGGCGAGCATACAGGACATCCAGAATTCTCATACATTGGTGCTGGGAATGCAAAATGGCACAGCCACTCTAGAAAAACAGTTTGGCAGTTTTTTATTAAGTTAAACATACTCTAATCATATGACTCAACAATTCCATCCTAAGTATTTATCCTAGAGAAAGGAAAATTTTATTCACATACACATCTGTATGTGAATGTCACAGCAAAGTTATTTCTAATTGCCCCAAACTGGAAACAACCCAAACGTCCTTTAACAGGTACATGAATAAACAAGCCGTGGCACATCCATACTGTGGAAAACTATGCGGCATAGACAGGAATGGTCTGCTAATACGTGCACCAACCTGAACGAATCTCAGAGGCATTATACTGAGTGACAGGAGCCAGACTCAGAGTGGTACCCACGGTTTGATTCCACTTATATGACACTCAGAAAAGAGCAAAACTCTAGAGAAGGAAAACTAATCGGTGGTTGCCAAGGCTTAGGCCTCGGGGGAAGGTTTGACTACAAAGGAGGCAGCACAGGGGAATTTTGGGGAGTGAGTGAACTGTATTCTGATTGTGATGGTGGTTGTACAATTCTATGCATTTGTCAACATTCACACAACTGTATAACACCAACTATAAAAGCGTTATTTTCTATTTGTAAGTAAAAAAAAGCAAGTTACCAAAAGCGACCGATTTGACTGTTACTGTCCTCTGCCCTCGTCCCTTTGTTTTTCCCTCTCATCCTGGCTGGAGGTGAGGCTGCCAGTTAGTGACTGAGGGGAGGAGCTGAAGATAAAAGCCAGCAGCCCTGGCTGGTGGAGAGAAGATGTGAACAGAACTGGGGTCTCTTCCTGTAACTGCTGAACCCGGGACCATATTCCTCCTGACTAGCAGCTTCCCAGGGGTGGAAACGTCCATACTGCATGCAGGCAATATGGGGCTGCATTGTCTGCAGAGAATTTAAAACAATGATAAAAGCAACTGAAAGACATTTTTGTGCCAGAAGTTCTAAACAATTCCAACAATAAAATACTCCTCCTCCCTCAAATAAACCTATCATTAGTCTAACTTTTGAACAATTGCTCTGGTTACTATGGAGTTTTAATAACATGTATGTAAGTTCCAGGTGGTCACCTACAGGCACATATGGACTGAACTACATTTGTTTGTTTTGAGAGTAAACTAGAAAGGTTTCCTCAAGATTCAGATTCATTTGGGCATGGTTTTTAAGTGATCACTCCAGCCACTTTGTTTCAATCTTTCAAATTTTAAACACACTATCAGAAACTCTGAGTGGCCATATAGGATGATGGAATTGAAGTAACTCAACTTCAGATTGTCTTCTTTTATAATCACTGTGCTATCATTGTTTATTTTAAATCTACTGTGTAGACACAAGGATATGTATGAGGCTTGAAGACAGGAACAGCTCTCAAGGCAAAACAAGACGATTCTGACTGTTATGTACTTGCTGAGGGTTCTCTAATTTAACTTCCGTGCCGAGTATGATATTCATTAAAAATATGTAATAACATATGCTAATTTGAAATGTATTGCTGAAAATAATTTTGTCATAAAGGGGAGTTTTAGAAAATGATCCATCACAATTGTCACATATGCTAGGGAGGCAATTGCTCTGGACTCCTTGTGAGATAAATTACAAAGAATTTAAGCCATATTAAACAGGTATTCCATTACTTGTGAGTGAACTAAAGCCCATGTTTCTTGCTTTCATGGGTGGTACTATATAGGTCTTGGGGAAAAAGAGCACAAAAATAGAACCCATTAAATGACTCCACTTTACCAAAACTTAGATTTCATGCGAATGTGTCCCATAGCAGGTCAGGGCACATGGGCTCTCTGTGGTTGGGAGATGGCTGTACGTGCTCATCTTCTGTTTAATTTGCCTTTGCAGATGGCAGATGTTAATTGGAGGAAAGATTTCTTTGTGGGGAAGTTGATCTCTATGATGATTAAAGTTGAAAACAGAATTCTAATATGGAAGAATTCAATTTGCTATTCAGGTACATTGATTTTCTTCTCACAATGTTGGGAATGGAACTATTGGAACTGCTCTTAGAGGACAGGGCAGATGGCCATACTGGGCTGCATGGCCCTGTGTCATGTTAGCTGTCTGTGTCCTGGGAGGTGATGGAGTGGGGGTGGGGTCCTGACCACAACTCCTCCCTCCTCCCTGGGCTGTTGTCTCAGTTGAAGCCAGGCTGACCTCTTGTTTATTCATTTCTTCTTTCCATAATATCCACTGGGCTTATTCTGTGTTGGGCACCGTGCTAGTACCAGGGGTGTGATGATGAGACAAAGCGCATACAACCTCTGACCTTTTGGAGCCCACGGAAGAGAGAAAAGAATCAAATATTCCCAAGAGTCAGTGCTGTGAGAGAAGGTTCAATAAAGCTTGGAGAGAGTAAAGGAGGCATCAGCTTCGTCTATGGGTTTGGCACAGCTTACAGAGGAAGCGGTGGTCCTTATGGGTCCAGACAATTCTTATTGTCCATCTAGAGATGGCCACCACACCCCCAGTTTGAGAAGATTCTGTCCCTTGCAACCAACCCTAGAGAGAAGATAAAAAACAAACAAACAAACAAACAAACAAACAAACAAAAAACACCTCTTTTGAATTTAAAATAATCCGGATTAAATGAAGGTATTCCAGGCACCAGGAAAGGGGATATTTTTGAGAGGAGGGAGCCTTTTCATTGCTTTTTAAATAATATTGCCAACTTTAATGCCTTTCCTGAGTCAGGGGATGCTTGTGAAATTTGAGCATCAGAGCAGTGGCCCCTTGGTTGGCAGGAGGGCTGCCCTGCTGGTGGAGAGGTTCCTGCAGTTTCCTGGCCCAGGAGGGAATGGTGGGATTAATTCCAGGCCTGCAGAAGGACGGGAAAGCAGTGCTCCCAAGACCCCAGGCACAGCCCCCTGGCGTTCCCGGGAGTTTCCCTGCGTTAAAATGCATTGGCTGTGAGACAACATTTCCCTCACAGTGGGGGGCTCTGTGCCTGAGTTCCTTGTTCTCATTTCCTCCCCAGGACCCCGGATGACAATGACTGGCAGGCAGCTGTGAATGACAAGCCTCTAAAATAAGGGAGCGGGGGTTGACAGGAGAAAACAACCCTGGCTTGGCAACAAAAGCTCTTAGCTCTGGAGCCAGATGAGTTGCATCCAGCCGCATCCAGAAAGTGCATCTGCAAAGTGTATCTCTAGGTGGGTGCAGAAAAACTGCTTGCAGGTCCCAGGGAAAGTAGAGCCAGTGAGAAAGGCCTTCAGCGCAGAGAGCGGCTCAGGTGAAGTATGAGAGAGAGTAAGACTGGCAAGGGTGTCCTGGATGGCTTCCAAGTGTGGGTTGCCGGTGCCCTGTCTCTCAAGAGTCAGGTGGATGGCCAGGATGCTACCTCGAAGCCCCCTCTGGACATGAGCAACTGTGATTGTGCTCTGACCCCTGGGCTGGGAATTTGAAGAGCTGGGTCCCAGTTCCAACTCTGCGCTGACCTGCTGTGAGACACCAGGCAAATGCCCGAGGTCTCTAAGCCTCAGTCTCCTCTAAGAAAACTGGAGGGTCAAAGGTTTCTCCCAGCTCCACTGTGATATCTGATTGGAGGCTCTTTCTTCTTATGCATTTTAATCACTATTATCACAGACTCATCTTCATCTGTGTCTTTGTGATGTCACATAAAAGGTGGGGAAATCTTTGCTATTTGGAGAACAGGCTTCCACGGAGTGTGAAGCCTCCACATTTTGGGGTGGTTTATGAGCATAGATTCAGACTCTCCTTCCCACCAAAACATACTCAGAGCTTGGCATCTCAGGCATCTTCTCAGCCAGGTGGGCAGAATCTGCCAAACCACCAGCCACTGTAGTTGAGAAGAAAGACTTCTTCTCAGACTGGATTCTGACAGTTTGCTAAAAGCTTGTGAGATTTCTGCAGTTTCAGGAAATTTTTTGTGTGTGTGAAATTTTGAGAATGCATTTTTAAAACTTTATTTTAAAAAAGTCTAAATAATCTAAACAGTGGCAAAGAGAGCACGGAGAGAGTTCCCTTATGCCCTTCCCCCAACTTTACCTAACGGGGACATCTTACCTAACTATGACACGTTTATCAAAACTAAGACATCAACATTTGTACAACACCATTAACTAAACTACAGGTTTTGTTTGGATTCCCCTAATATTTCTACTAATGGTCTTTCTCAGTTCTAGGATCCAACCAGGATGCTATGATACATGGCATCATCCTGCCCCTTAGTGTCCTCTGATCTGTGACAGAGGACAGATCCTGTCTTTCCTTTTTTTTTCCCCCTCCATGATCTTAACACTTTGGAATAAATCTGGTCACATATTTTGAAGAAAGTCCCTTGTCTGATGTTTTCTCATGATTAGACTGAGGTTTAGGGGAGAATATCACAGACGTGAAATGCCCTTTTCATTGTATGATACCAGGGCTACCTGATAGCAACGTGGGCGTCAACCTTTGTCACTGAGTTAGGGCGATGTTTGCTGGGTTTCTTCATTGTATAGTTACTATTTCTCCCTTTCATTTGTTAGAGGTGAGTGTGAATATTTTTTATGATTTAAATTCAAATATGATTTCCAAATCCAGATCCAGATCTGAAAACTTCCTCCTGTTCTAAGGAATGTGGTTCTCTGAGATTAAAATGTAATCATTGTACAAAGTGCTTTGGGACAGATGGGTCTTAGGAGGTGCCAGCAGTTTAAATAAAAGCGGGCCTCGAGATGAGATTTTGGAGAGGTCAGAGTGAGCTGGGGCAGCAGGAGGTGAGGAGAAGCAGTGGGAGAGCAGGGTGGGTGATCGATACAAAGCAAGTGTTCGTGGCTGGGTTGGAGGAGCAGAATAAGCAAGGACCTATAGGACAGGTTTAAATGGGACCTGTGGCAAATCAGGGGATGAGAGAACATGATGTAAATAGGTGTTCTCCTACATGCTCCTACCCGATTGGTTGCAGGAGGCACTCACCCTGGTTAAGAATATGGTCTGTGACCATGAAGCAGGGAGGCTGGCTGACTGGCCTATATGGCTCTTAGACCCATGACATTGACCTTGTGATCGGCGTCTCAGCCCTAGATGGCCAGCAGCCCCATTCAGGCAACTGTCAAACTGAAAAGAGTCCGCTTTTAAAACTTTAAATATCTAGCTAAGTTTGCCTGGGGCCTAATAAGGTCAGCACTTGCCGTTCATCCGAAGGTAACCTCACACCCGCCGCTTGTAAATAAGGGGCCTGGGGAGAGCAGAATATTCAAATGTCTGCTAGATATATGTTCTTAGGCAGTTTTTCTGGGGGCTCATCCCCTGTATTGCTTCACTCTATTTACCAGGGCCAACCATCGAGCTATTGTTCCAAGGGGAAGGCTCTGGGTCAGTTTTACTGCTTTCTTCCAGTCACAATGACTTTTAACAGGCAACATCTGACAGTATGGGAGCCCCTTGCAGCCCTGGGTGAAATTATGATAACAAGAGAAAAAAGCTATTACTGCCACCATGCTTTCATTATGCAAATGATATTAAGATAGGCTGTGTGGATCGCCCCTGGCTATGCTATAATCTCCATGCAGTGATTATAATGTGTCAAACTTAGTCATTTTGATTATGACATGTTAATTACATGCCATCCTCATGTAGACATGAATATTACTCCCTATCAGACAAAACACAAATTGGGGCCATTGTTGGTTAGTTGTGTGTATGTGTTTTAACTTTTTTTTAAAAAAGGATTAAACGATTTAAAAGATATATAATATTACAAACTAATTAAATACCGGCCTGCTCTGTGGAGAGGGAAGATGAGGCTCGGTTGGGCTGCTTGGGTTGCATCTTGGTGCTTTGGGAGCCATTGGCATAAAGGGATTTCCTGGAAAACAAGAAGCTTGAGTTGTGGGGATGGGAGTGGGAGGGAATAGTTAAAGGTTAGTAGGGTGGGATGTCAGGGAGCATTTGAAAACTCCAGGCCCAACATGGATTGGAAGAAAAAGTGATCAAATACCTGATAGGGATGGCTGAGCTGGAAGGACCCCTGTAGACCCAACTCTCCTTTTATAGATGAGGAAATTTAGGACCCAGAGACATAAAGGAACTAGTTCAGGGTTACCCGGCGAGGATGAGAAAGAGCTGGACACTGCCACTGTGACTTGGGACTGCCATTTCCCTATGGCAGTGAAAGGGTTGGTCTGACCTTAATGAGAACCACCATGTCTCCTCTAAGTGACAACTGAAAAGGGGTTCTTTGATCCATACATTCATGGATCAGATTCAAGTCCAAGCCCCCCCACAGCTTGGCCTCCAGGGTCCTCCATAAGTAGACTACATTCTACCTGTTTTTTAGGCTTGTTTGCTAGTCTTGTCTATCATAACTCCTTTACTTCTATACAAATGTTTTCTACTGCATTGTCCTCTAAACACACCTTGAATCTTCATTCTTTTGGCCTTATACAAAATCTGAAATAATAATAAGAGCTGGTATTTATTTAGTATATTTTTATTGGTATTTATTCATTATATTTCAGGCACCACACCAAAAAAATTTATTTGTATGAATTCATTTCGCTTCATAGCAACCTTATCAAGTATGTTTTTTAGTATTCTCATGTAACTGAGGTACAGAGAGCTTAATTCAGAGCAGTCTGCCTCCAGAGCCTACTCTTTTAACTTTTAGAATACGCTGCCTCTCTGAATTAATTTCTTTCCTTTCTTCCTTATATTGTATTTGTCTTTCAAGGCCCACATCATATCATTTCTTCTCCAGGAAACTTTCTCTGCCGTAGGAAATTATATTATTATTTACAAGTACTTTCTATCCTTCCCTGAGGATGATTATATCTCCCTGTTCCATCTGATGGTGGTCTTAGTCGTGTGGCTTGCTTTGGTCATAACATGAGTGGAATGACACTCCATGTTGAACTTAATATGAATGGAAATGACAAGTACCACATCCAAGCAGAAGTTTTACCAGGTAGCTCTCTATTCTGGCTATTATGACAAAAAGAAATGTCCGAGATAGGAACTGCTGCATCTACCTGGGTTTCAGAATGAAGAGGACGTAGAGCAAAGTGCAGCTGACCCATGCAGAGCAACGTAGAAATAGATATAAACCTTTGCTGTTGTAAACCATGGGTAGTGCAGGGTCATTTGTTACCCCAGCATAACTTAACCTATTCTGACTGAAACATCTGTTCACATGCCCCTAAAGACTCTCTCCCTGTCCCCACCTCTCTTGCCCAGTACTTACTTTGTACCTCCTGGACTGACATGATTAGCTAACTTTCCACACTTCTCTCTTTCTCCTTAACAGGACTGTCAATACCTTAAGGGAAAGCCGTGTATCTTGGACTTGTCTGCTTCTTCCACCCCCTTACTCACCCCTAGAATAGTCTGGGTACATAATAGGTTCTCAGTACATGAACATCTATTGAGTTTTTTGATTGTTGGTTTTTCAAAATCAATTAAGACATTTTATTGAGATCCCAGGTGGCCAGGCCAGGGCTCTGGTGACCTTATTTCCACCTGTCTTCACCCCTCTTAAAATCCGGTCTCTTCTCCAAAACAACATCTGTGCTCTTCTTCCTTTACCCACGTTCTGGGGACCTGGGAGAACAGTGGGCAGTTTTGACTCAGAGTGGGTCTTCTCAGGACTGAGGGAGGGGATATTAAAGGTCAAAGAGCTCAACCACCAAGCCCATCCTTAAGTTCTCTTACTGTTCCTCTATGACACCCCATCCAGGTCTACACCCAGCTCTAACATCTTGGGCCCTAGCTGCCTCATCATCAAATGTCAGTGGGCTGATCCAGATGATCCTTCCAGGTTCCTCCCAGCTCTAAAGATCTACGAGTCCCGGCTCTGTGTTTAGTAGCAAAATAACTAGTGGGGGGGATAGCTCTTCCACTCCCTTTGATGTCACTGAGCTGAGGAAGAAAGATCATTTGAGGACTGAGTGAACAAGAATAGAAGTCAGAATAGGGACATTAGTATCACAGTCAATATCCAGAATAGGGTAGGTTAGCATCAAGGTCAATAACCAGGGCAAGAGGCTCATCTGAGACCAGAATGGCTAGCATCAGAGGAAGTCATGGGTCCTGCAAAGTCCTGACTCCAAAGATGGTCTCAGGCAAACTGGATCCACCCATTGGCCCCTTCCCCTTCCAGGTTAATGCTTTCTTACTGATCCAAGCTCTTTTATAAGGAGGACCCACATAAACCTGTCAGCCGTCAGCAGCAGATTCTGAAGCTGGGGCTTTCACCAGCCAGTGGGCATTGGAGGTGAGCTCATCTCCATAAGAGCCCTTGGAAGTCACCAGGGGTTGTATAAATGGAGGAATTATCATTGAACTATAATTTCAACAAAGATGGCACAATGCTCTGTTCTGCTATGATGAAATGTGTCATTAAATATAGAAATAGATCAAGCACCTTCCCACTGAGATCCTCTGGTACCAAGTATCTAGGTGAAAAGCTAAGCATCTGTGAGAGCTCACAAAATGTGACGAAGGTGGGAGAAGAAAAATCTCTCACTAGGGAGATATACTTAACTAGACTTATAAATAGCCCGATCACAGCTCATTTGATTAATTTGGGGAAAAGGAGTAAAAGTGTTTTGCCAATTCATCAGATTTCATGCTTTCAAAGCAGTTGCTAATGTAAATATTAGCATCCAAAATGAACAAATTGTCTTTGGTAATTAAATGCCCTAATTTACAGGTTCCATTAGCAGAGAACAGAGATAATTTTCCCCTGAAATTAACTTTTCTCTTCTTATCTTTTCCCCTATCTTAACTTGATATACTTCAGTGGATGTGTTTGCAGAGAGGGAGTCTGGGGTTTTCTCTCTAACGCTCCACGTGCAGAAAACTGAGTTAGTTCCTAAAAACAATGCCCAGAAAAGGTAGAGTGAATGTCTCCCCCTAGAGAGCTCAACCTCCACTGGGTGTGGCAGAATAATGGCTGCCACATTGTTCAACCCTGAACAATGGCTGTTGCAGAGGCCTTGGCCTGTGGTGTAGGGTTAGGCATTCTCCTCAGTTACTATTTATTCCCAGAAGATCTGCCTTCTTCTGTTGTCTCTTCTTAGATTGGACATTTCTCTTGGGAAATCTGCACTGAGGGTAGGTGACCATTGACATGGACCCCAAAGCTGATCCCAACTGTTAAGTCATCATATTGGGTCTTTGCAATACTCCTCCCTCTCTCTTATCCCCCAGGACTCCCCTAAGGAGCCCAAGACTGCGCCCTACTGCTCAAACCCCTCAGTTGACTACTCTCCACCAAGTGCTAGCTGGGGGCTGCTGAAGCCAGTCCTGAAGTATTTATAGTTTCATAGGGAGCCAGAGATTCAAGAGCTGGCATTAACCAAATAAATCAAGCTTAAGAGGTGGCCAGCTCCTCTGCCAGAGTTCTCGGGGTGGTGGGGAAGTTGCATGGACAGGAGGGCCTGCCTCATACACCATTTTCTAGGGTCTTATTTTATTTATCCAAGGGGGCAGCCCTATGTCTCCTATTATCCATTCACAGGCTGAGACTAGAGTGGGGTAAGTGAGGCCCCTAGGGTGAAAATGTTAGAAAGTGCAGGATCGGCATTTGTAAGACCCTGAGAATGACTGCCTCATCAAATGTGTGCCCTAGGCGCCTCACTCATCTTGCCCTAGTCCTGGCCCTGGCTTTTTAACAGCCCCAAGGGAGGTGACAGAGGCATTGGTGCCACCTGCCTCTTACTGGTTATTCCACTAACATAAGTACAGAGCCTGGACTTGTGGATCTCAAGTGGGAGGAACCTGAAAGCAGCCTGGACCAGCTCATGACCTTTGGGGATAAGGCAGCTAGGGCCCAGTGATGTTAAGAGGTGTGCTTAGTTTTGTACTCCCGAATGGGGGTGAGGGGCAGAGTCCGAGCTGTGGTCCCCCGCTGCTGGGAGCCCCGCCAGTGTAGAGGAAGGCTCACTACGTAGAGGACGTGCCTGACTCTTGTTCGGCAAGGTTCACTTCCCTTTAAGAAGCCTTTGCTATAATTACTGCTGCTACCATTCTGTTTCCCTTTTCATGCTTTGGCTCTAATTCAGTAAGTCCCCTGGGGGATTGTGATTCCCAGGAGCACCCATCAGTTTGGCATCACTGAGTGCTCAGGGCGTCATTCCTAGAAGGCCAGCAAACTTCAGTCCTTCTACCAATTCTAGAAGCACTAATTTCTAATGCTAAGTCATTTCTGCTTGATATAAATGGAATAATTTCTGCATGAACTCTGGCTGATACTCTGGTTTACTTGACTAAAGCCTGCTTCCTGTCTCAGGTCTCACACTTACCTCCTGGTATCCACTCCAGGAAATGCTTGTCATTTTCAAAGGACTGCCTCCCCCTTCTATGGGGGTGTTACTTCCTTCTTTGACCTTAACAACTTGAACATGTCAGAACCAACATATTGAACCCAAAATAGCAGCAGGAGATGGCGGGGAAGGGCAGAGTTCGGGTGTTGGTTGCAATTGCTTCTTTAGTACAGGGTTTCTGCCCCGATTTAGCCCAATCATTATAATTACTCGGAGGTGGGCATGCAAAATTGAAGGCTCAGCAGTGTGTGCGTGGAAGCAGGACAACCTCTAGGCCCCAGGGTCCCTTCTGTCCAGAGAGCTGATGTCCTAAGCAGCCCGCCCAAAGCCACTGAAAGGGTTGGGCCCCCACAAGCCTTCATGGGCTGGGTCCTTAGATATAAAGCTAATGAAAACCAAAGAGACTCACTTTGACAAGCTTCCTGGAAGCCTGGGTCCTGAGCAGAATTTTCAGGGAAAGGAGGAAAGTAGAAGCCTGAGGGTATTATTGCTTTTTGATATGAGAGAGCAGAAATGACCCAAGTGACTGTCCGGTGATACCTAATCGCATGTCTACACGTATTTGACATATTTTCATATTCCGAATTACATACTGCTGTGTTAAACAATACTCCAAAACTTAGTGGCTTATAAGAACAAGCATTTACGATAGCACATAGTTTCTGAGGGTGAGGAATATAGAAGCAGCTTAGCTGGTAGTTCTAGCTCAGGGTCTCTCATGTGGTCGTAGTTGAGATGTTGGCCAGGGCTCCATCATCTGAAGGCCTGACTGGGCTGGAAGATCCACCTCTAGGTTTGCTCACATGGTGTCGGCAGGAGACCTCAGTTTCTCAGCACAAGGGGCCTCATATGCCAGCTGCCTTCCTCTAGAGCAGATGATGATGAGAGAGAGAGAAGGGGGGGGGGGGGGGGGGGGGAGAGAAAGAGAGAGAGAAAGAGAGAGAGACTGTAGAGTTTTTCAAATCCTAATCTTGAAGGTGCCATACTATCACTTCTGTCATATAGCATTGGTCACATAGACCAACTCTGGTGTAATACAGAAGGGACTCTCCAAGGGTGTGGATGCCAGGAGAAGGGATCTCTGGGACCATCTCGGAGACTGGCTATCACATGTGCTTTATCGTTTTTGCTAGAGTGGTGTTATTATGCATATTTTATACATTGCAAATGCTAGTGAGCAGCGCATCTTACCCAAATTTTCTGACTCCTAAGCTAAGAGTGTGGGCCGACCGGTAGTTCCAAATGTAGAATTTAGAGCTTGATGTCTGAAGAAATTAGAGATATTTGCATTTCTTAAATATTGCAAAGTTGGTATTTTAATTGTTTTGGTAATTAGAAGGAAAAAATTTCTAAATGTGAAATAGTCTTTTAAATACATTATTGAGGCCAAGAAGTGAATTGCTTACTTCTGACTTGATCATGGTGGGTGTTGGCTATGACCCTCTTGTGTCCTGTAGACTTGGATCTTTCTCTACCTACTCCTCAGATCAACTTTGCCCTCTCCTTTAGCTTCTCCAAGTGACAAAGCACAAGCTACCAGCCCATTAAGATAACTTTGGAACCACTTAAGATGGACTATTTCAAAAGGTATCAAATTCCCTGATCTTATAACTGAACCATTTAACTAGATCATCCTGTAAAGAGAAAATGCGTTAAAAATACCAGTTAATTACTTTTTTTTTAATTCCCAAGGCACAAATAAGTCCTAGTTAACTGTCTTTGCACATTTATATATTTAGACATCAGAGTGTGACTCTGCAGCAGTCACAATGAGCCAGCAAGCATTTAAGTAGAGGACAGTTGACTCTAAAGTAATGAGACAGACATCCTCAGTAACTTAGGGACCCATACCATCAATATGTTATGCTGAAAGACTCTGGGAAGAAAAGCTCCAGGAATGAACCAAAGCCTTGTTAGCAATCCTTTTATGGAGAACATACACTATTGGCCTAAGTAATACAGTGTACCTTGATTAGAACTATCAATAGTAACAAATGTTAATTAAGCCTCCCGTCCTGCCTTGATGTACCACGTGAGTAAAGTTCAGGTTCAATTTATTCCTTGGAAGCAATTAGCACTAAAGAAATTCCAAGGACTTCAAACTTTAATAAAATACAGTTTGAGACCTGAAAAATGATCATTCTTTTCCCCCTCTTTGCATTTGGACTTTAGAGCTAACGATATGACAAAGGCCTGTATTGGGAGGGCCCTTTAAAATCCACTTATATCGTATCAAGTATGTCAGATAGAACTGGTTTTTATGGACTAGGCCAGCACCTATTTTACTTTCAGAGTGACATTTCACTTTTTTTTTTTTTCGAAACCCAGTTACCTAGTTGCCCCAAGTGTGTATTGAATGAATGAATGAGTCAATGATAGGTCCCAGTGAAAGTAGGTTTTGCTTATTGATGCAGAGGAATTCAAGCTCTTAACCAATGGGAGAGCCTCTTCGGCCCTATCTCAGAGCCCGGATACTTTTACTTTTTGTACCACTGAGGGAAGATGGGTTTTCTGGTTTCTGGATAATCCATAAATTTGAACTGGCAAAGTGAAAAGAGAAGTTACTGTCACAGGTGGGCACTGACCATAGTAAAACATGCCAGGGGAAGCCCCAAAAGAGGGAAGGAACAGGACACTTAGACAGCAAACATGAACTCAAAGATATACGGTCCTCAGGTTTATGAAGAGAGGAGCAGACAGCCCTAAATACTTAATTAGCTTTTGAGGGAATTAGTGCACTACAGCTCAGTACAAATTTATTTATTCATTCTTTTATTCCAAGAACATTTAAGTGCCAAACATGTGCCAACAATGAGGCAATGGGGCACTACGTTGGGTAAAATCTAAGGTGTTCTGACTCCATGATTGTGTAAATATTTACTGAGCATTCACAGGGAAAGCCCCTGCTGGCTGTCTTTGAGTCTGTTTCCAGGTGCCACTAAATAAAAAGCCAAACTCATCTTCAGTTTACTCTATAAAGGAGGCAGGGAAGTCTAAACTGCCTTAGGAAGATTTTCATCTCCGTGGCTATAACCAAGCAGGTGTTGGCGCTCGTCTGGGATGACAGCCTGATGGAGCAGCACCTTCCCAGAGAGGCAGGAAACGAGGCATCACTGAGATCTGGTTCTTTCCTTCCAACTAAGTGGGTCCTTACAGAGAGAACACCAACACACCAAATGGAAGTAGAAACAAGTTTCATCGCCTTTCCCTAAGAGCTTAAGACTCTTTCAGAGAAGGAGGAGGCAGTGTCAGGATGGGGTTCAAAGCATGGATGCTGGAGCAGATGGTCCCTCATAAGCTATATATTCTTACAAATTAATCTATCTTCTATGTGCTTTAATCTTGTCATCCGAAAAATGGGGCCAGTAATAGAATCTACTTTACAAAAGTGTTGAATTAACTCAGTTAAATGAGTTAATACATATAAAAGCCTTTAATATAGTGCTTGGCACAGAGTTAAGTGTTAGCTGTCAAGCTGTCACTTAGCTAAGAGGGGTGTAAGGGTTACAGCTCACTCCTTTGGTGGGCTCATTCATTTTTTCCATGCAAGCTATGGTACCCTTTCACATTCCACCATAAGGGAAAAAGAAGAGCAAATTGATCATTTTGATCCAAAATATCCATGGTCTAAAAAACTCCATACAAGTAACAGAAAGTTAGAAAATAAGCAGAACCAGCAGCCCTCTGTTATTGATTTGAATTCAAATTCAAATTCAAGACAACTGACTTTGGTAAATGAATAGTGCCTTTGATGACATCATGCATTGCCTCCAGAGCTGTGTCCTGTTAACACACTATGCAGTCCTGCTAGCAGCACTGGTTTTACAGGCTACACTGGTCTACACTTGACCATGGCAGAAAGACAAGTTTTAGATGAGGGAAAATGGACTTAAGAGCTACATCTTGTTTATTATAGGCACAAAATCTCCCCTCCAAGATCTAAAGCAAGTCCCAGAATTCAGAGTTTAATTTGAATTCCAATCAGACAACTTGCCGAATAGTCTTTTTTTTCCCACCAAGTTTTACTCCTCTGTAAATCAGTTTGACTATGTTCAAGTCTATATGCAGTTCAGTTTAGCAAACATTGGCTGAGTGCTATTATGTATGAGACACGTTGCTGGAACTCGGTGACTCAGATGTCTGAGATACACTTCCTGCCTCAAGGAGCCCCCAGCCTGTTTGGGGTGGTAGACACGCTTAGGTGGGGGTGCGAACTCAGAAGAGGGGCATCTAACCAGCCAGAAGGGATGAAAGAGCTTTCTTAGCCCGCAACCCCTTCCATTTCCCTCTTCATCTACCCATTTCTCTGTTTCTCTTTTTATCAAAACTCTTCAGAAGGCTACTCTCTACTTGCTGTCTCCAATTTCTGTCATTTCATTCTTACTTGAACTCACCTCATTTAGGCTTTTGCCTTCTCTTCGCCACTGAGACCCTTCTTGTCAGTCACCATATTTCTAGACCTAATAACCAGTTCTCAGCCCTCACTTATTCAAACTCTCAGCAGCACCAAATACAGTTGATCATCCTTTCTCTTAAAAACGCTGTCTTCCAATTAGATAAAGAAATTATGGTTCACATATACAATGGAATATTACTCAGCCATTAAAAAAAAATGAAATCCTACCATTTGCAATGACCTGGTTGGACCTAGAGGTTATTATGCTGTGTGAAATAAGTCAGACAGAGAAAGATAAATACTATATAATTTCACTTATATGCAGTATCTAAGGAACAAAAAGAACAAACTAATGAAGAACAGACTCACAAATATAGTGGACGATTTGGTGACGGACATTGGGGAGGGGAGTTGGGAGGTTGGGAGAATGGGGTGAAGGGTTAAAGAAGTACAAATTAGTAGTTGATAGTTGGGCACGGGGAGCATGGTTGAGGGAATGCAGTTAGCATTAATATGATGGTTAAGTGGAGGGCCAGGGGAGGGAGGGAAAATTGGGGGGATCCTTTTATGAACATTATAGATGTCTAACCAATGTATTGTATACTTGAAACTAACTTAAATAAATTTATTTTAAAAAAACGCTAAAAAGAAACACCCCCAAAAACACTGTCTTCACTTGGCTTCAGGGTACCTTACACTCCTGTTTGTTTGTTTGTTTATTGGCTGCTGCTTCTCAGCCTCCTCATCAACTTGACTACTTGATATTGGGTCCTCCAGGGCTCAGTTTATGATATCTCCTTTTCCATCTCCACTCACTCTTTGGTGGGCTCATTCTATCTCAACTGTATGCTGAAAACTCTAAAAAAATTTAACTCTAGTCTAAATTGCTCTCCCAATTCAAGATTCATATATTCAACTACCTTCTAGAACATCTCTACTTGATGTTTAATCATTTTAAGCATTCAGTGTCCCATACAAGGTATTCATCTCTTGATCCCCAAATCTGCCATCTTCCTGTTTATTTAGTGGTAACTAACATCATCTTTCCAGTTGCTCAGGTTGAAAAAACTTTGGAGTATCCTTAACTCTTCCCTTCCTCTCATACCCCACATTCTTCAGCAACTACGTTTATCTTTAGTTGAAAATTGCATCTGGAACATGACTTCTGAACACCTCCACTTGCCGCTGCCAACCCACTGTCACGTCTCACCCATAATATTGCAATAGCCTCCTCTTCATTAGTCTCTCTGCTTCCATCCTTGCCCCATTTTTTATTGACTCTTAACAGAAGCCTATTAAAAGACAGCCAGATCATTCCGCTCCCCAGCTCCATTTCCTTCCCTGACTTACTCTCATCCCAGAGTCCAAGCCAAAGTCTTAACAGTAGTCTGCTAAATAATATTCCATTGTAAGGATAGACCACATTTGGTTTGTACATTCATCTATAGATGGGTCCTTGGGTTGTTTCCACCTTTTGGTTATTGTGAATAATGCTGCTATAAACATTAGCATACAGATATCTGTTTAAATCCTTGCTTTCAATTCTTTTGCTTATATCCTAGGAATGCAACTTTTAGGTCATATAGTAATTTTATGTTTAACTTTTTTGAGGAATTGCCAAGCTGTTTTCCATAGCAGCTGCACCATTTTACATTCCCACCAACAGTACACAAGTGTTCCAATTTCTCCACGTCTTTGCCAATACTTTTTATTTTGTGTGTGTTTTGAGAGTCACTATGCTTTTTGTTTTTCCTTAAAGGGCTCAGCCAACCTCTGGTCTTGGTGACTTGCACTTCCTATTCTCGTTACTTGGAATATTCTTCTCCCACCCATCTGCATGTTTCTTTCTCCCATCTGCTTTAAGTCCTTGCTCAAAGGTCTTCACTAGGCACCTTATTAAAACTGCACCTCTACTACCAGAATGCCCTATCACCTTTTCTCAGCTTTAATGTTTATCCGTGGCTCTGATAGCTTTCTAAATTACTGAGTAGTTTGCTATTTCTTGATTATCTGCCCTCCCCTCTTTCTCACTTTGTGAGGGCGAGGATTTTTTTAAAATCTGTTTTGTCACTGCTCTACCCCACTACCCCACTGTTAGTACCCGATTCTTAAGGTAAAAGCACTATTGACAAAAACCATTATGAAATGAATGAGTGAAGTCTGAGCTGGGTCTTAAAGAATGAGTTAAACTAAGCTAGATGGAGAGGGGAGGAAAGAGGTTTTCTATGTCGAGGGAACATGCGGATTGCTATCAAGTGGATTTGCTTAATGAAATGGTTGTGCATCTCCTGGAGGCAGAGACCCCACAAATTACCTAATGTATCACTAGATTTTCTTTGCTCGCTGTCAGTTACCACCTGTTGCCCTTGCAAGCACTGTGATTTGCCAATGTGCTGATGAGATCACTAGAGTCTGCTGAGTTACAACAACGTGGATGCCGATAGCCAAATAGCGTCCAGCAATCTTGTGAGAGAGGAGAAAGTGTTTTATCTGAACCTAGAAATAGACCCACATGACTGCCACTTTGATATTGTTGTCACTATTGTTATCAGTATGAAATACAGAAACTTTGAGCCCAAGGCTCTAACATGATGGTGCTGCCTTCAGTTGACCCTTCCCAACGAGATGAATTAAAATGGGCTGAAACTTCCCTACCTGTCCCTGTCAGCACTTGAATTTCCCCCAGACCACTCTGGTACCTGCTCTGTGCCCATCCCCATGCTCTGCTACTACTTAGAGCATCGGAGGAAGATACATGAAACCATGACGATGTGAGTCGGGGTCAGAGTAAATTGAGCAGTGCTGATGACAAGTGCTGAAGAAGTTTCCTTCTCTCTTACACCCTTTGTTTCTGGTTTCGCAAAGTAGCAGCTGGCTCAGGGACTTGGTTAGACTTAAGGGAAGGTGGGAAAAAAAGGGAAAAAGAGAGAGGAGAAACTGATATTTCTGGTATGCTCTCTAACTCCAAATCCTGCCGGAGGGGCTCTCGGGCTCCAAAGGAGCTATCTGAATCTAGTTTCTGTAGAGAGGGAACACTTTCTACCACACCCCAAAGGCAGGCCTTCTACTGCCCTCACACCCCCACAGGCAGCGGAGAGCATGTGTATGAGTATATAAGCAAACCTGAGTGAGTTATTTTTCAGCCACCCGCAGCCACCCCTGCTTCTGGCCTGACCCATTTTCTCCAACTGCGATGTGGCTCTAATAATCCCCGCTCTGCTCTCCATCTTGCCTAGAGGCTACTAGAGTTCATTAGATTAAAAAAAAATCTATAAACTACTTTGAACACCTCGGAGGTAAGTGCTCTATAAGTACATGTAATAATAATAATGCTGCAATAATTACCTTGATTAATTTATGCATAAGACAAAAAAAGATTCTTAATTAAGAGACATTCCAACAGTGTGAACACAGGCCCCATATATTGGAAAGTAATGTCGCCAGCAGGGATTCTCACTCTGGGCCAGATCGACAAGAATAATGAGCCACTCACCCTCATTCTGAGTGCCCTCTGAGTGTTTTGTGTTGTGGGCGATGACTAGGCTCTGCGGCCAACAGACTGGAAAGGCAGAAGATGAAAGAGAGGAGTTTGGTGTTGTAATTACATAAAACACAATTCCAGTTGAATTGATGATACTTTTATTAAACAGCAGGGAATCAAGAACCAATGGTAAGCTAGTCAGTGACATCAATATAATAAATTACTTTGAAAAAACATAGTCAAAGCAAACATTTATGGAATCACCTGTGAGTGTATTAGGTCTAGGCTAGAAACAACATTTTGTGACCCTTCTGTCTCTTACCGATAGGTTTTTAAGTACTGCTAGGGAAGAGATGTGCGCTTTTGGTGTTGTAGGTATGTTGAAAGACACACTAGAACGTGAAGTTACTCAAGATACGTCCTCATTAGCCATAAAGTTCTCTCAAGACACGGCTCTTCTAAGACTAAGATGTGCATCATACTTCTCAGAGAAATGAAGAAGTTCAGTATCACTAAGGAAAACAACCACAAATTCTATGATCTGTCTTCTCTTTGTTCGACCAATATCCAATCTCCCTAAAGAAGGGATTTGAGTGGGCCAGTTTGTAGCATTCACTGTGAAATGCCTCTGCATGGCAGAATATAAGCCAGGCTACCTGAGGGGCACTCCGATGCCTGGGACATTTGTGGTTGCTTCAGATTGTGCACTGGACCTGAACCAGATTTGCTATGGCTAGGGTAGCAAGGAAGATTTAACCAACAAAGTGTACTGCAGGAGTTCTAGCATCCTATTTTGAGAGAAAGAAATGGCTAGTGGGCCACCTTCCTTGGTTATGTGTGTAGTGGACAAAAACCCTCCTTTAGCCTGTCCTGGACAAATCCTGGCCCCATCCCCCGGGGAAAGCTAGAAGATCATTGGGAATCTTAAGAACATTTCTCTTTTAACAGCTAAGCAGAAATAGGAAAGTCTACCTATAAATGGTCAGAAATGGCTGTTGCAGGGGCAAAAAGGCAGAGAATTATGCGTACGTGCGTGTGTGTGCGTGGATGTGTTAACAGTTCAGTAGGTGGAATGGTGGGAGGGTAAATACAAAGCTGCCAAGACATAAAAATAATTTAGAGGTCATGTACAAATGCTGTTTAATCAGACTGCTTTCCAAATGCCTGGCACTGGGAGAACTGGCAGTTCCGTAGTAAGGAAGCAGGTCATTTTGGGTCTGAGAGAACTAGCTGGCTAGAGCAGGATACTGCAGCGAGGGAATTTTCACAGATAAGGTGCAGTGGGAGCATCCTGTATGAAGGGATCAAGCAGCACCACCAGAAGGCTAAAAGGACACAAAATGGAAAGATGCCATAGTTAAGCTTATCTTCTTGAAATTTATTTAGGTCTATTTCTGCCCCCACTCCCTCAAGGGCCAAGGCCCTTGGTTCATTGCCCGTGGTCAGCTGGTGAAAAGGCTGAAAAGCATAGAAATCTGGTCTTCCTCTGCCTGTAGTTCAGTGGGGTTGGGCTGTTTATGCTGAGCACACATATTATGCAATCCAGTAGTTAACAGTTCCTCTGTGCCAGGCACTGTGCTAGGTTACAGAAATGAATGAGATACAGCACTGGTTCTTGGGTAACGCATAATATATCAGAGGGCAATAAGCCAAGAATGGTAGATTGCAATTATGTTCCCAATTCTTCCCCCTTCCCTGTGGCCACGCCCTTACCCCTATAATTGGTAGTGCCCTCTCACCATGGACAAGTGAATTGCCCCACCGCTCAACACTGGGCTCAACCATGTAGTTTTGGTCAACGAGATGACAGCATCTCAAAAGAGGCCCTGTTACTAGTGTGACACTCTAGAGCTGTACCTATGAGCTCTGTGTCCTCTCCATTGTTCCCTTTGCTTTTCCCTCTGTCCACCTCTGTCTGACCAGGCCTTAATGGGCTTTTCCATCTATCGCCTTCTGTCTGAAGCCTTTTCTGAAGCCTTTTCCACCTGCCCAATCAGCTTGGTCTCTCATTTAAGCCTCCACGCTGCTCTGAGTCTCCATGCCTTTCTAGTTTAGTACTGAATTCAGTGGTGTCTGGTCTTCCCCACTGGACTATAAGTGCTTTGAAAGCAGGAACCTTTTCTTCTATTTCTCAGCAGCCTTTGCAGCCCTGAGCACAGCACAGCAGCTGGGCATGGCCCCTGGACAATGTGGTGCCAGTGCCAGCCCTCAGAACTCTCTGAAGTAAGCAGTTGGTTTCAGGCTTCCCTTCCACACCCTTGAGAATGCTCTCTACTGCCCAGGCTTCCACTTACTCCAACTGTTGTCTGGACTGGCCCTTCCTTTCCTAGATGGCAGCTGGGATCTGTCCTATGCCTCTCTCTCTTCTAGTGTAACTTCCTGCGATCTTCAAGGCCCTGTTAGGTGATAAAAGAATTGATTCTAACTAAAGTGTTAATGGCTAATAACAGCAATATCTCCCCTGGGCACTTATTCTGCATTTGAATTGAAATTTTCAATGTTCTCATCCATGAGAGTTACTGGACTTCGTGTCCCTGAGACAAGCTGCTGGGGATAAAATTTTTAGAGCATGGAGTTAACAATGTCTCTCAGATCACATTGCCAAGCCATTTGGCATACTAGGCTGTTCTACAAGTGGTCCTGGAGAGGCGAGACTGAGAGACCAGACAGGCACACAGCCTTATAATAGCAGGACCACCTTAGGCTGTGATTCATGTTTGACACTCATGTTTTCTAAGTCACCTATAATAAACAAGACTGAAATGAATCTTGACTTCAGACCTGGTGTGTGTGTGTGTGTGTGTGTGTGTGTGTGTGTGTGTGTGTGTGTATGTACTTATGCTAAAACTGGACCTCAGATATTCTTTGTCATCAGTTTGCTGTCATGTTATCATGTAGTATAATCAAATCCAATAGCCTGAAGAAAAATCCCCCCAAATCATCTGGCCCCGGGGCCTGCCTTTGGTCTACTAAGTTATTATTATCATCATCTCTATTTTAAAGATGGAGCAAGTGATGCTCAGAAGGGATGCAGAACTTGTCCAGCTCCCACAGATCTTAAGAGAAAGGATTGGGACCAGAACCTCGGTCTCCTGACTCTGTTGCAGGTCTCTTCTCTGGCCCAGAAACATTGCATTAAAGACCTTCATCTCGCCCTCACTCTCAACTTTAACCGTTAGTACGTACCATTTCCCATGAATTATCCTGGCCAGTGCGGAAGCTTATCTTTAGGCAGGCATACCCAGGTGTGCCTGGTTTTATGCAGTGGGGTGTCATGCAAAGAGTTATATACAAATTGCATATTTATAACCTGAGTTTTAGATGTTTTCACATGTGCAGTTTAAATTCTCAGTTACATGGCAAGGATGAGAAAACACATGAATTAACACCTCAATGTAAAAGACACGGGCACTAAGAGTCCGTAGATATAGAATATATCTCTGGTAAAGGGAGCACTGTGGCCTAGGAACCGTACACCTGGGCTCTCATCCCACCTTTGCCACTGACCCGTGACTTAATCCTCTCTGGGCCTTGATTTCATTACCTGCTAAATAAAAGGGCAGCATCCATCAATTTCTAGGTCTTGGTTCCCATTCTGACATCATAGGACTCTATGCATATTCATGTATACAAAATGGTCCTCAGCCACATGGGAAGTATGACCCTGCCTGAGGCAATTTGCATGGAATAGAAATCAAAGCCATAAGCCTCACAGATGAAGCTCCAGTAGTAGAATTTCCAGTGTTAGCATTTTGGGAAGGATGGGGACAGTGCTGGGGGCAGAGATTAAGGTCTGCCAGGTGCCCCAGGAAGCACACCCCGCAGGTGGTGCTCAGTCTGCACAAGGCCAGGGTGCTCCAATCACGCACCTGAGTGTCTGCACCCGTGGATGGCTGCAGGCCCCCAGGACCCACCTCGGGCTCCAGGTATAAACTTAGGGGGTCTGTGGGCTCACTGTTGGCTGGCTATTTAGTTTTAATACCCCAAACCAATTTTAAATAAAATAAAGGAATCCCCCTAAATATTCTATATGGGGTTTTCTTTTTTTTAAGAGGGACATTTCAAGACTAGTTTCACACAGGTTTAGCCGAAAGGGAAATTAAACTCTACATTTAAATGGAGATTACGCACAAAGGAATCCATTAGTTTCAATATTTCTCAGCAGGAGGGCTCAGAGTTATTTAAATAAGTTTAGATATTAAACCTAAAGTAGCCATTAAAGCAATGTGGATTTGTTTGTCTGTTTTTTTTCTCCTAGAAATCTTTTTTTTCCAGCTGACTGAAAAAATCCATTGCTTAACCAATGGAGGATATTTTAATGCATTAAAAAAAATCCAGAGACTTTTTAATATAGCACTTCCTTTGAATTTTTAAGTACCATATTACAGCACACTTATTATAGCCAAATGTCATCTTCTGGACAGATTAAATGCCAAGCATTTTCCCTTCCCCGCCCCCACCCTGGGTAGAACAGTGCTAATATAAACACCAACATTAAACCATATTGGCTATGGAAGAGTCTTTGATTGTCATTGAGATTATTTTAAAAGTTATTTAGGTCCCCCTGTTACATCTCTGCAAACCACTGAGAAAATGTTGTGCTGGGTTTCTCTTTGCTACATTTCTTTGGGGATTCATAAATATTGATTGTACCGTAAAAAATTGATGGAATCTTGAAACAGACTGCAGTTGAGGCAGCTGGGGAATTTACTCAATTTTTCTCAATCGCTGCAGTCTATAAAAAGAGGAGATTTTGCAAATTGTTTCTCACCTTGTCTTTTTAGTATTTAATAGCTCTCAATTCTATAGCCTTCTGAACCATGTGCTGGGCGTGTTTTCTATCAAAACGGAATCAGGCCTATTCAATGGGAATTACAAGAGGGCAGCAGGTTCTGAATGGGTTAAACTCTGCCCTGTTCACCACCCTCTCTCTGCTTCTTCTCTTGTTACCTTCTCTTGGTTTTCAGTGTCCTGCTGTTTTGGTCCTATTAATTCTACATCTATCCCCCAAATGCCCGTATTATCCCCAAGATCTCCCCTTTACTTCCCAGGGCCACGATGGAAATAAGGTCCAAGAAATGGATGCCAAAGGCTCTCCGTGGTCCCGCCTTTCACCATGACCAGGTAACTTCTCTCTTGTTTATACAACAAAGCTCTTCACCATTCTGGCATTTACCCACCATCTGGCTCTAAAATACCTCTTTAGTCTTATTCTCATGAGTCTCCTTCTGGACCCCAGTTTCTTTGCTCATGAGTCCCCTCACTGTCCCTTATACCTACATCATGCATTTCTTCTTCTAGACATTGGCTTATACTTTTTCCTCACTTCTGGAATGTTCTTACCTTCTCCTTCTGTGGTAGACAGAATGATGTCCTCCCATACAAAGATGTCTGTGTTTAATTCCCAGAACCTGTGAATGTGTCAAATTATGTGGAAAAGGGAAATAAAAGTTGCTAATCAGCTGACCTTAAGCTAGGGAGATTATTCTGCATTATTCCTTTGGGCCCATTGTAATCATAAGGATCCTTAAAAGCAGAAGAGGGAATTGGAAGGGAGAATCAGAGAAATGGCAGCATGAGAAAGACTCAGCCCAATATTGCTGACTTTGAAGGATGGAGCCATGAGCCAAGGAAAGCAAGTGGCTTTTAGAACCTGAAAGGACAAGATGGGGCAACAGATTCTCCCCTAGAGCCTTCAGAAGGATTTCAGCCCTGCCAATGCCTTGATCTTACCCAGGAAGACTCATGTTGAACTTCCGACTTATAGAACTTTAAGGAAATATATTTGTATTGTTTGATGCGCACTAGGTCTGTGGTAATCAACATCTCAATCACTGTTAAGGTAATGACCCTTAACTACATCTGCAAAGTCCATTTTTGCTGTATAAGATAAAATTCATAGGTTCTAGGGATTAGGACTTGGATGTCTTTGGGGGACATTATTCAGCCTACCATAAAAAGAAGGAGGTGGCTTTGCCAGATCCTGGGCCACAAAGAACCTAAGGCTGGAGAGAGAATGAGCCTAATGTTGGGATTTCTCTATGGGGGCAAAAGATAGCATTGATCTTATCGACTTGAATTAATCATCGTGGAATCAAGTGGAAATTATTTGACCATCTAATTGTCTTTCTCTTTTTGCAATATGCAACCTGAGGTCCAGTGACTTGTCTAATATTATAAATATTATAGTCAATTCATAAATCATGTGTGGCACCTGAATAGGCTGTAAATGATCATATCCCTCTGAGTGTTTCTTGGAGTGGAGTGTCTGTGGGCTCAGGTGCCCTCCTGGACAGGAGCCAATCCTTGATGACAATCTCCACACCACTCCATAAGACATAAAGTATTAAAAGAGTCACTGCATGGGTGATATAATTTCAGGGTGGGAGTGTTCTATGAACCTTCAAAAATTGTGTGCAAGCTTTTTGATATATGTGGAGGTCCATTTTTAAAGAGAGGGTTTGTATCACTAGATTTTTAAAGGGATCCACAACCCAAAAGTTAAGATCAAGGTCCAGGTCTTCTCTGAGTTTGGCATTTTTTTAAAAAAGAAAGAAAGAGAGAGAGAGAGAGCGAGAGCGAGAGAGAGCGAGAGAGAGCGAGAGANAAGAAAGAAAGAAAGAAAGAAAGAAAGAAAGAAAGAAAGAAAGAAAGAAAGAAAGAAAGAAGGAAAGAAAGAAAGGAAGGAAGAAAAAGGAGGAAGGAAAAAACCTAGAACAGGTCATCTATAAAGATATCTGGAAAATATCAATCATTCATTCATTTATTCTTTCATTCAGCATTTGCCTTCTCTTAGCAGGCTCTTGGGGAGTGAAGAAGTCAAAAATAAAGAGATGAAAGAGAAGACAAGGACTCTGCCTTCAAGAATGGAGTATCTAGGTTTGCTCTAATCTTGGGGGCTGAGATACTTTCTATCTTGAGAATGCTATGGTTGTTATCATCCTTGTCATTCAAAGCATCATGCGTCATGTATTCTGTGCAGAGCCCTAGGCTGGGCTAGTCCAGGGAAGGTTTGATACCAACTATTCCAGGGAGCTTGTGACCATTGTTAAGTGGTGCTGAGGAAGGAGGGCTCCCTGTGATGTGGGTGGCCTCATGGTGGTGGTAGAGACTGTAGGAGATATGATGGGGAACTGAAGGAGGGTAGAATGGTTTGGAAGGATATTCTAGGCAGGAAGGACAGAATCATAAGCAAAAAAGCAGAATGGAAACTCTCAAGCCTATGAGAAAAGCCATGAGGTGTGCAGTCTGGGGATAAGAGGTAGGATTTCAGATCTCTGGATTTCTCTTAATCATAGCCTCTAAGACCTGGCTCAGGCATGGCCTATTTTTCTCCTGTGCTTCCAACCCTGACCCTTACCTTCACCCTCTCATTTAATCTCTGTTACCATGAAGGCTTTCCAAGACTAACGCCACCCACCTGAGATCCAGGAAAAGCTGGCCAGGACAGAGGGCAGAATCCAGCCCCAACTTACCTGGGTTGCAGCGTCTAGCAAGATCCAGGAGGACAAGGATGAGGGAGCCAAGGCCACACCCCTTCTCCCCTGCAGAGCCAGTGTAGTAGGGAGCTTTGGTTAGGGGGTGATACCTAGGAAAACTACAGGCCATGAGATCAGGAACCCCCAGATTTCTACCAAAAGCTCTGCTGGTATCTGTGGTCCCCACCAGCAGCCTTTCATTGGTTCAAAGCCCCATTCTCAGACTCTGCTGTCTGCAGAAGTCAGCTCACCTCTCTAAATTTCCTTCTTATCCAGAATCTTAGCCCCTCCAATTCTCATTTCTTCAGCAGATATCCAGTGCCTTCAAATGAATGATTTCCCTATTTCTCTGGCCAATCTACTTGTTCCCGGCAGGAATGCTGGTCTGCCTCAAGCTACTGCATCCCACCAGGAAGCAGAAAACCTTTCCATCTTTGTTTTGAAGGATATGGTCATTGTAGGAATTTTATGTGGGCAGTTGTTTTCTTTAGGACTTTGAACATATTGTTCCCTGTCTTCTTGCTTGAGATTTCTGTTGAGAAATTAAGTCAGCTGTCAGTCTTCCTCTTCCTCTTTGGTGCTAAGATTTCTTCTTTCTCTCACTGTGTTAAAGATTTTCTCTGCTCTGATACTCTAGATCCAGCGAAGTTAATTTTGTCACTGTGCACCTCTCGGTATTTTTCATCCTTTTGCTTTTCCATGTCATCATCTGATGTATAACCAGGCCCTCAGTCCCTTACCCAGTTCAGGTCCTCCTGACCCCTCATTTGGACCCCGGCTCACTAAGCCTTTGCACTAGTCTTCCTACTTCGCTTCTTCACTTCGGGAGTCTTCCCGCTTCTAGGCTTGCTTTTTTTAACCCATTCCTCTACCCTCTGGGCCTCATGAGCTTTCTAGCATCAAATCTGACCATGTCACTCCTCTGCTTAAAACACCAAGTGATTTTCAATTTCCTATGGCAAGTAAATTCCCAGCTTCTGAATATGGGATTTAGGCTTACAGCTCTCTGGGCTGATCTTCCTTATTCTCTACCTCTAAACTTGTGCTCTAAAAACAATGATCAGCTTCTAATTCTCCCATGTCCCTGCCCATATACACGTGAACACAAGCACACGCTCCCCAAATTGCTCCTCTACTATGTGCCTCTGTTCATGCTGCTCCTTCTGTCTGGAAAGTTCTTCTATCCCCATTTATCTGACTAAGCCACATTTATTGGTTTGGCTCATCCCCCTCACCTCCAGGAAGCCTTCCTGTCTCATCTCCGCTCCGCACTCTCCCTTCCCCATCTCCTGTTGCTCCTATAATACAATTTGCATATCTTTATCATCCCACTGGACACAAATAACTCTGTTTAGGTGTCTGTCGTCCCCTCCAGATTGCGAGTTCTTGGAGCAACTGTGTCATATTCATCTTTATATCCTCAGTGCCTAATACTTTGCTTGAGACATAGAAAGGACTCAATAAATTTTTAAACGATCGATAAATTAATAAATAAATGAATTTGTATGAAAATTCTTTTAGTTTTACATCCTCGTATGAATCATTGTTAGTCCTATTCTACGTGTGAAAAAATACAGATTAAGCGCTCTGCCCCTGATTGCATAGCAAGTAAAAGTGAAAGTCCGAAAGATCTCTAAAACCCTCTCTGTCTGACCAGGCCCACACTGATTTCTCCTTTCCTTCTCTAAACTCTTTTGCAATTAGAGTCCTTAGCACATTATCTGGCCTTTGATAACATGCGGCCTTCTAATGATCTCTAATTGTGCCATAGGTGGAAAAAGCAATTAACCAAGTATTTGCTATGACATTTTCCACCAGTTTAGTTCAACACCATGGCCTTGTTAATTGATAGTGTAAAAATTAGTCATTAGAAAAGACTTTGCTAAATATTACTGTCCAGAAGGTGGTCTAAACTGGATGGAGCCTGGCAACATTGAAATATACACTTCCCTGGGGAGGCACTCAGAGTTGGGATTGACACCAATGAGAAGAAGGCAGTGCTGAGCAGCCAATGAGAAGAAGCCAATAAGAAGAAGGCAGCCAATGAGAAGGCAATGAGAAGGCAGCCAATGAGAAGAAGGCAGTGCCGAGTACTCATACTGAAGGCCAGTCTGTATAAGGGCCACCCAGTGGGAGGGGTTGAAACGTTGGATCTGGCTTTCCTGGGAATTGAACAACAGAAGATGCTGCAGCAAGCACTAGCTGGGAGCTCTGTTGGCCAATGGCAAGGCCTTGAATGCTTAGCTGCGGTCCAGATCCCAGAATGGGGCTCATAGGACTAAGGCAGGGCCCAAGGACTGGAAAAGCTAAGGTTCTGGCCAATTATTAGAACTGAGGCTCACGAGAACAAGATGGGATCCTGCTACCAGAACTGGGGCACAAAGTGGAACATGACCTCAGGAAGAAGTTGTGGTTCAGCACCACAAAGGCATAGGGGACCAACAGTCAGGCTAACCTGGGCCAGGGACTCCTTAGTTAACACACTTCTGACTAAGGACAGAGGGCTTGAGCAGGGAAGGGAGGAGTGGTGCCAAGTGGCCCAGCTAGAAGATCAAAGGGGACGTGCTTACCCTGGGAAGACCCTGATCACACCAGGTCAAAGGGGCAGCAGGCTGTGAAAGCTGATGAGAAGCCAGGAAAGAATGAGATATGGGAAGGCTGAAAGCCCAGAATATGGTCAAGATGGGGATGAAATACGGCTGGGGAGAAGCTGAGGCTGGTGGCTAAGGTAGAGCTAAGGGCTTTGAACCAGGTGAGTGGGCAGTGAGTCAGATTCCAGGCAGCCATGCCAGGTACTAAACCTACATGTCCAAGGTGCCAGGAGGTATCAAGTGTCAAAGACTCATAGATGGTGATTGGACATCAGAATGGGACTGCATAGGATAGAGTTAAGACACAGGCCTATGATCAGGCTCTTAGGATATACTAGAGAAAAGGGAGAGGTAGGCAAAGGCTAGGTTTAAGGTTCAAGTGAGAAAGTGATCAGGAAGCTCAGAGGATGGTCAAATTCAGGGAAGCCACAGAAACCAAAGCGGTAGGGCAGAAATAGACATGGGCTGGGTACAGGCACTTGGACATATCTTTGCCTCCTGCTCTGAGCTCCCAATTTACCTTTGGAGGAGCAGAGACTAGGCCCAGAGGGGCTTTTAAAGGTCTTCCTTTTAGATTTCAGCAAGCAATCTGGAGCAAATGGCATCTGGATGGGGCTCTCTTCATCAGGGTTCTCAAGAGAAACAAGACCATAGAAAGATTTATTATAAAGAATTGTCTCATGCAGTTACAGAGACTGAGAAGTCCCACCATCTGCCTACTGCAAAGTAGAGGCCCAGGAAAGCCAGTGGTGTAGTTCAAAGGCTTGAAAACCATTCAGATTCCAGCCTGAATCTAAGGGCCTGGGAACCAGGAGTGCTGACAGGAAAAGACTTGTTCAAGCTCAATCAGAGCCAGAGTGAATCCTTCCTTCCTCTCCATTTTTGTTTAATTCAGGCCCTCAAGGGGTTGGATGAGGACCACCCACAGGATGGGGGTGGGGGGGAAGGGGTGCGGGGTAGGGTGGGGTGGGTGAGGAGCAGTCCTCTTAGTCTACTAATTCAAATGCTAATCTCTACTGGAAACATTCTCACAGACATACCCACAATAATGTTCAACCAGATATCTGGGCTCCATGGCCCAGTCAAGTTGATGCATAAAATTAACCATCATGGTGCAAAGAGCACAGATTCCGCCTGTGGCTTTGGGATGCCCAGCTGGAGATCTACAGCTGATGTTAACTGCCTTCTGGTTGGTGGCCCTAGGCATTCTACAGCCCAAGGATCAGGAAATCAAAGGCTTTGGTATAGTATCCTTGCTGATGAAACATCAGAAGTGCGGTTTCTTGATTATATCTTATTTGGTGCCATCCTGCACATCTGACCAATTTGCTAATTCCTGGCCTCTACTTGGAAAGCTTCCAGCTCATTTTCACGCTACAATGTGCAATTCTGCCTTCTTAATGTAGTTTTAAAGTTGTATTAAATAAACAATGGGTATAAAATTAAATTAATTATTGGACACTCCATGCTATTTAATTTTAAGGCTCCCATTTTGCCAGTATTTCTTTTGAGGACAACAAGGCATAGAGTGCTAGGCATCTGGGCTGGTCCTTATTCATCAGAATCCTGGAGCTTGGCTTCTGGTATTCTACAGGAGCAGAGTAGAGCTTTCCCTAGGAAGAGTCTGGAAGAGTTTAGACCATTCTCCCCAGTGATCTATTATTTCCAGCATTTTCCTGTGGATGGCTGGCTTCCTAGGGACCCTGCTGGCTGGCCTAGCTTAACCCATATGCAATCCATCCTCAAAGGCTCAGCTTAAGCTCCACGGCCCCCTCAAAGTCTTCCTAAGATACTCCCTCTTTCAGTGCTCTCTCCCCTCTATAACCATGCAGTCTCTGCAAGATCTTTACTGCATCATACCCTTGATTTTACTCTTTCTGATCAACTGCCTCTGCTTGTTGAAGCCACATGTCTAGGGTGACCAACTATTCCCAGTTTGCCTGGGACCTTCCCAATTTTAGCAACGAAAGTCTTATATCTCAGGAACCCTCTTGGTACTGCGCAAACCAGGACAGTTGGTTACCTTAACCCTCCTCCAGCTTGGCCTACTCAACCCAAGTCTCTGCCAAGCTACTGCCAACCTGAAATAAAGACTCAACTCAAGGGTGACTTCCTCCCTGGTATAGGAGATCTACCAGTGCAGTCACTGCTTTCCTGTGCTCCTCACACCGTGGGTCTCTCCAGGTTACACATTTAGGATCCCCAGTGCCTGGCACAGCATCTGACATATAGCAGGTCCTCAGGAGAGGAGGATTTGTTGAATAAGCAGGAATACTAGGTGTTATGGGTTGACTTGTGTCCCCTAAAAAGATGTTGAAGTCCTAACTAGTAAATGTGACCTCATTTAGAAATAAGGTCTTTGCAAATAATCAAGTTAAACTGAAGTCAAAGATGTGAACTCTAATCCAAAATGACCGGTATCCTCATGAAAAAGGAGAAATTTGGACACAGAAACAGACACACACAGTGGGAAGGTAATGGGAAGAGATACAGGTAGAAGATGGCCATCTACAAGCCAGGAAATTCCTGAGGCCACCAGAAGCTGAGAGAGAAGCCTCAAGCAGATCCTTCCCTAGTGCCTTCAATGGGAGTATGGTCCTGCCTACACCTTGATTTTGGACTTCTAGCCTCCAGAACTGTGAAATAATAAGTTTCTGTTGTTGTAGGCAGCAGCCCCAGGAAACTAATTCCCTAGGGTACCATATTCTCCACTCTGCTTCACCTGATTATAGGTCTAAACCTGCTCTTTGGGACTCAAGCCTCAGATGCCCCTGGGTGAAATCTTGGGGGTCCAAGGCTGACCTGCTGGCTCTTAGATAAATGGTCTTTGTGTCTCATTCAGTCAGAATAATCATCTCATTTTAGTAATTAAAATGTCTGGTAAAATAATGTTTCAATGCTCTAAATCTTTTTTCCTTCCCATAGTCCAGGCTGCTCTGGCAGCCTTGATTGGTAGGAGCTGGGAGTAGGTGGGTTATAGTCAGCTTCTTCTCTTTTTTCTCCTGCCCCCACCCCCCGGCCCCAGAGGCATTTCCTGATCCCTAAAATTTGGAGAGGGAAGATGGAGGTCTTATATAACCTGACTTCGATTTTCTCCACCTGGAAACTGGTGTTTCATACCAACTTTCTCTGAGTTGGCCAATGTTCTGAACTGATTCTTCTTCTCAGGGACACTTTGAAGTTCCCACAAGGAACCCTTCACTGCTCTTCCTGTGAGGGGTGATGCCTTAGCTCTGGTGGGCCATGTACACCTTCCCCATGGCACTAGGTCCTCACAGTCCAACTCATTACTAGGCTCACCTTACTCCAGGGGCCTCCAGTGCAGGCAGGTGGGTGCCTCACTTTGATTAATCCAGGCTGTGAATCAGAGCTTTTTGTTTTAAAATCTCTCAGGCATGTGTCACGTATCAGCCCAGTGGAACACATAGCATGGTTCTCCAGGTGTCCTTCTTGAAAACCCTCTCACTAGACTTGAGGTGAATAGGAGGACACCTGCTGCCTCTCCCATGAGATGTAGGACTCATAGGACCCATAGCTCACTCTCTGCAAAAAAAAAAAATCCTTCCTCACTTTGACTTCAGCCTTATTATGCCATTGAAGTGTGTGAGGCCAAGTACTGCATCGGTGGTCTGCACCTCACTTTTCAATGTGGGGGAATAGCTCCTATTTTGTTTGTTTTGCTTTTCACCTCACTGAAGGGAACCTGGGCTGGGGGATGGAGAGAGTAAGATATATAAGCTGGGCCTGGAGCTTTTGGTTGTTCTAGAAGGTAAGGAAGGGCTCCAAGAATGAAGGAGGCAGGCGAAAAGACACAGGAGCCAGCCCGAATGCTGCCTCGTGGCCAAACCTGGGACCATGTGAACAGTGAAAGGAATGAAATATAACCCATGAAAGAAAAAAAAAGAATGCTTGGGTCCACGCTTATACTAAGAAAAGGAAATCGTTACAGGAATTGGAAGCGCACCTGTAATATTGTAAACTTTTCTCCCAAGCGCTTTCACGGTGAGGAACTCTCACTTGATCCCATCCTTTTCATTTTTCAGATGGAGAAACTGAAACCCAAAAAGATGTAGTAATTTTTCCAAGGTTGCTCAGTGGTCTAGTCAGTGACGAACCCAGGACCAGACCCCAGGTCTTTTGACCTCAGTCTGGCACTCATGACTGCCCCAGGATGGATGAAAGTAACACCCATGAGTGGCCTCCACCCACCTCCTGCTCCATCTTTTCCCCTGAGTCTGTCCAGCTCTTTGCTCTCCTGGCTGGAATGCCCTTGGAGCAACCCCCAGAAGATCCCACCACTCTCCCACCTCCCAGCCCCTATGCCGAAAACTTATTAAGCATCCGCCTGTCACCTCCACCTTAATAAATAAGAATCTCTTTTCAGCTTCTTTGTCTTCCTCACCTCGGGCCCCACCTCCTGTAACCACACTGTCAATTACACCTCATGTCTAGCAAGGCCAGAGCTAATGAAAAGCAATAGAGAATTCACTGCCTTTTAATGAGGGAAACATGGCTTTTTACAGGGAACAATTTATTGGGCCAATTCTCCCTGTCCATCACCCAGGGGAGTTGCTGCCTTTTTGTACCCTACGTTTGTTACTGTGTCAGGCACTGTGTAAAATTGCCAGCCGAGCACTGAGGTGAAAGCGCTGACTCAATTTACAGGGTGACATCTCTAATCTCCCTTCTCAGATCAGTAAGTGATCCTGGCAATGATATGCATAGAAATTAATTACTCCACCCTTCCTGTTTCCTGGCAGCCAGGAGTGGGGCATCCTCCCTGGTCAAAATAGCTCAGCCGACAGACCACTGACTTTCATCACCCCTAGCTGCTTGTCCTGGCAAGAGTATGAAGGAGAAACAGAGGACTACACTGCCAGAAAAAGCAAGTAAATAATACATGGGAGGAGGACGTTGTGTGCTGCTCAGCCCTGTTGGAGGTCAAGAGCAAATACAAGGTCCATCACCATTTTCAAGAGGGAGATGGAGGCAAGAAGGGCAGTAAAAGCATCCTAGGCTGAGATTCAGGAGATGTCTCATTCTGCCACTAATTTTCTCTGTGACCTTGGGCATGACATTTTCATCTCTAAAGTAAAGCGTTTCAAATAGCATGATTGCTCTGAAGTTCTGCAAAAGCAGACGTCCTCTCCCCATTCTCTCCCTGACCTTCTCTGAGTAATATATTAGGCTACTCTCAGTCATGGGGTTTTAGGCTTGGTTGAGCTGTGTGATCTTGAGCAAGACCATTTACTTATCTAAACTCTAAAGAGTCATATGGTTCATGATCTATCTACTTCCAAAGATGACTTTGAGAGTCAAATGAAATAAAGTCACTTTAAAATATAAATTAAAATTTATATTTTAATTTAAATTCTAGACCTAGGGTTAGCTTGGAAGAATTAGAGGAAATGGCCATTTTGAGGAGCATTGACCAAGAGTTCTTGCCTTAAAGAATCTTTCACACTTGTTGTCATATCTTAAATTCTATTATTATAGATTCATCTCTTTCAGTCTTCATGTATAACATTAATAATAAGTTAGTTTTTATTAAATCTCACTCTGTTCCAAGTACTTAGATCACTGTAATACGTAGATTATCACAGCAAATCTGTAAAGTGAATACCATTGCCATTTTATGAAACTCAGGCTCCAAGAGAGAAATTAGCTGGCCTAAGCCACTCCGTAAATGAAGAGGACAGAATATTTTCAAAAATGATCTTTACTGAGGTATAATTTGAAAACAATAAAATGCACACGTTTTAAGTGTATACGTGATGAGTTTTGACAAATGTATATGCCCACGTAACTACCACCATAATCAAGAAGTAGAACAAGACTTCCTTCCAATTATGTCCCACTCCATTCCCAGGCAAACACGAATCTGTGTTCTTCACCATTGGTTAGATAAGCCTTATCATTTTGTAAAAGTGAAATCATATACTTTCGTATCTGGCTTTTCTCAATCAACATAATGTTTAAAAAAATTTTTATCTATGTTTTTGCATGTATTAGTTGTTTGTTTCTTTTTGTTGTTGTTGTTGAGTATTTGTTTATCCATCCTGTTGATGGACACTTACATTCTTCCAAGTTTTGGGCAATTATGAAAACATTATGAACACTGTGTGAAAGTTTTTGTGTGGACATATGTAGTTTTTCCATAGTTTTCTTAGAATTTTCTAAATACCTGACCGTGTTCTCTGCAAATACAGATATTTTTACATATTTCTTTCTAATCTATCAGCCTATTGTTTCTTCTTCTTGCTTTATTGCACTGGCTAAGACCTCCAGTATGATATTGAATAGGAGTGATGGGAGTGGATGTACTGGCAATGTTTCCAATATTAGAAGAAAAGCATTCAATATTTCACTATTAACTATGATGTTAACTATAAATTTTCATAGGTACCTTTTGTTAGATTAAGGAATTTCCTGTTTATTTCTAATCTGCTGGGAGTTTTCTTTTTTTTTTTAATTGTGAATAGGTGGTGAATTTTGTCAAAAGCATTTTCTGCATCTGTTTAGATAAGCATGTGGCATTTCTTCTTTATTTTGTTAATATGATGAATTACATTAATTGATTTTAATTGATTTTGAATGTTAAGCCAACTTTACATTTCTGTATAAATCTCGTTGGCTATGATGTATTACCCTTTTTTAATGTTGCCGTATAAAATTTACTAATAATTTGTTAAAAAGTTTTATGACTATGAAGGATAGCCTATAATTTTTGTTTTTTTGTAATGCCTTTGGTTTTGGTGTCAGAGTAATGCTGTCCTCATACAATGGTTTAGGAAGCATTCTTTTCTCCTTATTTTCTAAATGAGTTTATGGAGGATTGGTATTTCTTCCTGATATTTTTTTTTGTATGTATGAGAAAGTCATTATTGTTGTTATTATTATTATCATTTCAATCTCTTTCATAGATATAGGACTCTTTAGGTTTTCTACTCTTCTCAGTCAGTTTTTTGTCATTTGTGTCTTTCAAAGAATTTGTCCCTTTCATCTAAGATGTTGGATTTATTGGCATTAAGTTACTCTTAATATTTTATTATTCTATTGATGTCTATAATATTGGAGCCAGGATTTTAACACATTTCTGCCTGAGTCCAAAGTTTACACTCTTTCTCTTATGCAATCCTTTCTTGCAATGAAATGCGGTCTCTCATATGTGAGGCCTTCAGGAGGAAATACCTAAACAGCAATTGAAAGTCAGATAAGAGCCAGGTTTGCTAGAAAGAATTTCATGTGTGTGTTTTTAAAAATGAACCAGGACAAAGAGGCCAGAGAATTAAGCTGAGGAGCCTCAGGAAGGGCAGGAGGAAGGAAGCAGTAACAGTGTATTTCCTTATATTAATTGAGCCCCAGACTTGGACTGCATAAGCGCAGCAGGGTCTCATATGCTACAGAGGGTGGATCTGTGGGTGCTTTGGGGAGGAGGGGTCATGGAAAAAAGAGGAAATGCTGCTTTACCGAATGTAGGCCCAGCGTTTTGAGTTGGACTTGCCTAGGGCAACATGTCCCAGATGATGACTGAATTTCTTTCAGTTTTCTCTACTTATTATACTGCAAAACTATCGGTTTTACAGTATGTATTGACAGCACATAGTTTTAACTTGGCAGAAATGCATAATTTATGTACCCAGAAGACGTTCTCCTCTTTTCCTTTCAAGCTGGTAGAGCTTGTCTTCTAACCACAGAGGTTAAAGATGCCAGATATTTGCTTTCCTAGCTTTCCTGGCAGCGAGGAGTGGCCTTGTGACCCGTTTGAGTGTAAAGAAAGGTCTAAGGGAAAATTGTCTTCTTTTTCTTCTGGTGAGGACTCTCGCAGCCCCCTCTGCCCCCGCCCCTGCATCTTCTCCTTTAACTTGACCAAAATGAAAACACGAATTAAGAATTTTCTCCTGAGAACTTCAAAACTTCATAAGACTATATCCATGGTCTTAGCCCAAAGACCCCAGGATGAGACCCTTTTCTGAAAGTACAGATTTTGAAAGTAAAAATTCTCTAAGATTGTGGGACATTCATAATATCCCTCTGTTTATTATTTATATTATCTCTTGCCATTTTCTCCAGAGCCACAAAGAGACTTAGCTCTTGCAGCAGGGTGGTGAGAAAGTCTAATGACTTCCTCTTGCAAAGGCAGCCTTCTTAAGAGAGGACCAGCTCGGGGACAGAGCAGGAGAGAGAAGAAAGAGAGAATTGCCACTGCTTAGAGAAGGAAACCCAAGAAGCAGCAAACCTATGAAAAGGCCAATTCCTCTAGTAATCAGAGTAATCAGAGAAATGCTGGAAATGAAATTTAAAACCATAATATAATACAATTTCCACATGTATTCAAGATATTATTACAAAAAGATAGAAGTCTGATCACACCAATGTTTGGTGAGGATATGAAACCATCCTAACTCACATATACTGCTACTGAGAGGTCAAATGGCCAAAACCACTTTGGAGAACAGTCTGGCAGTATCTAGTAAAACTGAAGATATGCAAACACTTAGACCCAGCAACCCTGCTCCTAGGTCTACACTCTACAAAACCTATTGCAGGTTGTGCATGAGCGAAAAGGCACAAGAAGCTTCCTAGAAGCACTATTTTTAATCGTGAACAATCAGAACTATTCCAATAGTTGTAATGGATGGGAACAAATTAGTATACTGTTGCATATTCATACAATGGATACTCCACAGCACTAAACATGAACAAGCCAGTGTTTCACCACTCTTGAATGAGAAGAGATTCGCAGGATACTAGACACAACCTATCACCATTTATATGGGTTTTAAAATCTACGAAACTGGACTGTGTGCCCTTTGCAGGCACATCCACGTGTATTAATAGTATAAAGATATACATGGAAATCATAAAGCCAAGTTTTGGATAGTTCTTGCTTCTTTGAGGAAAGGAGGCAAATGGGATTAGAAAGTGATCCACAAAGAACTGCAAGTGGATTTATCATGTTTATTTCTCAAGGTGGTGATATATGAAACATCATGATCTCTATAACATTTTGTATTCCTGAAATTTTTTATGAATAATTTTTAAAGGAAAGAGAAGCAGAAGCAAAAGAGATTCATATGGGGAGAAGTCCTGAGGGCTTGACAGCAGAAAGGTCAGTGCTGGAGGCAGGAACCTCAGAATCAGAGATCTGCATTGGGATCTCAGCTCTCCTGCTCACCAGCTGTGGTGTGATTTGAGGGGTAAGTTAATTAACCTTTCATGAACCTAATTTTCCCAGGTGCAAAATAAGAATTGATGATATTAATTCTTATGTGAATGTGGTTAGTTCAGTAATTAAATAAAATATTTTAAGAACCTAGCACAGTGCCTGGCACATTTTTAGGGAGATTACACATTGTGGTTTATCTGGGACAATCTTGATTTACACCTGTGTCTTAATAGGCCCCCTTCCAATTTCAAAAGTGTCCTGAATTGGAGGATAAATGATATTGTCACTCTATACATTGTAAATACTCAGTGTACCCTATTCATGTTAGTCCCCTTTTTGGTTTCAGGCCATTAGAACCAGCAAGCAGTTGCTCCTCCCATATTTCCAAATATCCTTTTTACCGTATCTCTGTTCAGTGGGAGGTTTAGACACTCCTCCATTCTATGGTGGGACCAGAGTACCTAACCTATTAGGCTGAGTTGCTGCAAGATTACTGCTCAAATTCTATTAAGCATTAGCATCAGAATCAGAAAGTTTAGAATCGTTACGAGCAAAATGGCACAAAGAGTATTGATGGCAAAGAGTATAAAAACAAAACAAAACAAAACAAAACAAAAAAACGCCGAAGGAATGAAATGAAAACTAATTTTTATTGAGCATTTACCATGTGCCAGGCATTTTCTACACCCTTTATATGTATTAACTCCTCTGATCTTCACAGGTGAGGAAACTGAGGTCCAAGAGTATCGTGAACCCAAGCCGACTGATCCTGGAGTCTGCTATTAATTGCCATGCTCAATTGCCAAAGAGTCTGTTATGAAGTAAGAGAATTGAGTTTTAAAAATAATTAATCCAAAATATAACTGTTTAAATGGACATTGTTCTTCGATGTGGCTTGTTGGAAGGCTATATGCGTGTTCCCACTATGTGGATGTTACTTAGCATAACTGGAATCTTCTTTGGGAATTCTCATCAGAATCTGGGCACAAGTTATCAAATATCTTCAGTTTTCTTATCTGTTAAGGTGGATGTGATTTTTCCAAAAGAGGTAGAGCTCATTTAGAAATGAAAATGAAGACCACAATAAGATACCACAATAAACCCAATACATGGCTAAATTCAAAAGACTGATAATACTGAGTGTTGGTGAAAATATGGAACAACTGGAACTCTCGTACATTGCTGGTTGAAGTGAAAACAAGGGTCCGGCTTCTTTGGAAAACATTTTGGCAGTTTCTTATATCATTAAACATACACTTACCATATGACACAAGAGAAAGGAAAACTTATCTCTACATAAAGGTCTGTATGTGAAGGTTTATAGCAGCTTTATTGATAATAGCCCCAAATTAGAAATAACCCAAATGTCTATCAAGAGATGATAAGTTAAGCAATTTGTAATATATTCATATACTGGAATACTACTCAACAATAAAAAGGAATGAATGTGAGCAACAACATGGATACGTCTCAAAAATATTATGCTGAGTGAAAGAAGCCAGACATAAAAGGCTTTAGATGATCTTATTTAATCTTCACCCACACCATTTTTATTCTCATTTGATAGATGAAGAAACTAAGGCACAGAAAAAGTTAAGTCCAAGAAACATAGGTAGTAAGTTTAAGAGCCAGAATTCAACTTTAGCAGCCTGGCATTGAAGGCTGTCTTCTTAGTCACCATGCTATTCTGAAGGCTTCTGCCTGCCACAAACCTATGCCTATGACAAATACCCTTCCTGTTCCCCTTTCTCAGCCACCCTCAAGGCATGTGGACCAATTATAACAGAAACAGAATTGGCTTTGAGAGTCTCTACCATCAGATGAAGGGTGTGGCAATGTAATTTTGATGAAGCTCACCACCAGTTGCTAGCATCCCAGCCTGCCCTCCAGCTAAGCTCACCCAAGTTATACATATCTGCTTGTTAAAATAGATCAGGCTGGTATCAATGATAATCTCTTTTAGAATCTGGCTTCTGTTGAAAAGACAATTCAGGACAGGTGGGGAATTGGGTTTTAACCATTTGCATCTTAACAGAGCTAACTGAAGTGGTCCAGCCCTGCTTACCAGGTGGTATTCTCACCACCTTAAAGAGTTGGGGGTTGAGAAACTCAACCATCTATCCATCCATCCATCCATCCATCCAACCATCGATCCATCCATCCAACCACCCATTTTTGTTTGCATGCATTTATCAATTATTTATTGAGGCCCAGGAACTGTGCTGGGTGTTAATCGGGTAAGGTGGCATTTTAGGACCACCCATCCCCGATATTCTATTAGGCTCTGACTCTGAGCCTATAATATGGCCTCCACATCAGGATTCCCTATTGCAATATTCTCAGCACACTACCAGAAAAGTCTACTGTGTGTTGTCTTCTTGAAAGAAGTCACAATTTAAGGCTCATCTAAATTAAAAGAAGTCAGTTCTGTTAACCATTGTGCTTAATCCACTTGGACGAGTTGTGGGAAACAACAATCTAAACAAAATCTAGAAAAGCAAATAGATTTTAAAAGATATACTGGGGTCTAAGGATACCATTAAGTGGAGACCTCCAGGGGTCTGATTTAATGAATTCACAAAGTCCTTTGTTGCACATTCAGTGTTTGCATATAGATAGATGTCTCTGAGGTGGTTGAGCATAGAGCATATTCATAACAGGCTTAGACAACTCCAATCCTGCCTGTGGGATTTTCCTAACTCAGGAAATCAGGATTCTACCAGTTTCTTCTGCTCCATGTCCCTGTGCCATTGGGAAAGTCTTGCTTCCTCTCTGCCCCCAGAGCCTCATTGACAGTCTAAGGGGACCTAGTAAAAGGATCTCTCAGAATCTTCCCAGCGACAACAATCCCCGATTCTATGACCTAGTTACTCATTCAACAAATCCTAAAAACTGCAGTTTATTCTGTGTCTGGGTCATAGTTTCTAGCCTGGAGGAGGCCCAGAATCACATAAATATATTCTCTTAGAGACGACCCTCTGATCAGTATGATTCTCGTTCTCAGGAAGTGCATTAGAAACAGTAGGTCTTTGGTTAAAGGCTTATTTTGGAGGCCAGGCTACGGCTAGCCATCTGGGTCAGTCCCAGACCCCAGGGCCTGCCCCAGACAACTCTGTCTTTCTCAGCAAATGGCATTGCATAGAGAAGAGCAGAAATGGAGGAGGCGCCCAAGGACTTGAAAGTGGCATGAAAAAGCTGAATACAAGGGGCAGAAGGGCTGAAGCGAGAAGATGTCTTGGGTCATTTCTCCTCTACCAGGAGCCACCACTTTGGCTGCACGACAATCACACTACTTTTAAATTTGTTCTTCCAATCAATCCACTGTTTAAAAGGAATTCTAAAACCTCCTGTCCACCAGAGTGTCACCTGCACATGATTCGATTAACCTTTATGGTGGCTTGGGAAGTTTGTGTGATAGGAAAACCTTGACTTAATTGGCATCCTGACACAGACAATAAAGTCTGATCAGATGAAGAGGGCATCGGGGATGTCATTAGCATCCTCTACTGAAGACTATGTGGTGTGTAAACGTTGTTTAATTTGTGCTGGAGAAGGAAGAGAAGAGGAAACCTGATTCACATTCCCAGCGTTTTTTGGCTTATTAAATATTTCAGTTCCTCACTTTAAGCATCAACCAAACCTGGTATGTTGCTGTCTGTGCAGTTTCCCACGTAGCTTTTCCTGCTCTGTAATCCACCAAATGATCATTTCTCTGTTATTAAAACTAAGCTTTTCGCAAGAGGTGTTTTAGAAAAACAAACATAAATAGAGACAGATGGAGTGATTCTCTTTCAAGGGTTTCAAATGGGAGAAATGGGGCAAGGCAGTGGGGAAATAAGACCATGTGCTAGAGAAAGACTGCAGGAAGGCGGCTTTGGTGTTTTTTTTTAACTTTTCCGCGGGTGGAACAGGGACAGGGATTCTGGAAATCAGGGGTAATGAGCACTAGGCCAATGTCTGATCCTCTCTCATCATTGAGGAGAATTTTAAAGCTTGGCTTTTCCAGGAAACTTTTCCCAACTGAGAAAAGAGGAGATGAGAACTGGCATTTACTAAATGCTTTCTATGTGCTAAGCACAGTCCAGATTATCTCCCTGATTCTCACAACCAGCCCTAGGAAGGAGGCATTCTTATGTTGCTTTTACTGATGACGAATCTGAGACAGAGAATTTATAAAATTTTGTTCATCTTTACTCATCTCTCTCTTATGCCCTATTAGAAGGAGTCATGAACTTCTTCAAATTAAACCTGACAGAAAAAGCCCCTCTCTATTAAGTACATCATGTCCCATTTCCTTACAAGAGGCAAAAATGCCTACCAGCTTAATTTATGTGCTAACTAATGTGCATTTTTAAAAGCTTTGAAATGCGTAATGTGCTAAAAATGAACAATTAATTTTCACTCGTGCTAAGGCATTTAAAATTAAATAGAACTAGACCAGCGTAGGTAGGGTTATCACTGCTTTGTTGCGAATTCTTTTAGAATCATTAAATTGTCATCGAATGTAGAGCAAATGCTCACTCTGAACAAAATACTCTGCTGAGGACAATAGGGGGAAAAAGAGGTTGAAGAAAGGCTCTGTGTTTTCTAGGAGGTGACACGAGCAATGGACACATGGAAGTTGATGGAACATGCACCATATTCACACCTATTCACACACATGCGCTTACACACATGTGCCATACTCATGCATATACATGCGGAGTCACCCCTTACCTTAGGCACTGGGGATGTATAATAAACCAATAGACAACTATACCTTTCCTTATGCAGCTTGCTGACTTGAGAGGAAGATAGTCCCTGAATAAGTAATTACAGGTATAAAGAAGATGGAGAAATCAGGTCATGAAGGCTTTTTGGAAGAGGAGGGGCTTGGAAACACTGTCAGAATCATGACCTGTGTGTCCTTGGGCAATCACTCAACTTCTACATTTAACCTTCAGATACCAGGATTGGACTCTGTGCTCACTAAAGGTCTTATCTTGACACATCGTGACTGTGAATGTTGTGGGGTGCCATGTCCCAGGCAAAAAAGGGGAATGAGGCAAACTTTATGTGCTGAGTCCTCCCTCCTGAGGGCCATCATTCTTCAGCCTTTCCAGACTTCACCACCCAGTGCACTTTCCCAACTGGACTACTGTCCTGCTATCTTGGACAGCACCTCCCCCCCAACTCTCAGGGACCCCCATTGCCATCACTTCACCCTCAGTCACTTCTTTCCCTCAGCATCTTCCTGGCCCTGGCCTTTGGTCCCCTCTGACACCTGTTGTGGCAACAGAATAGAGCGACACACGTACTCTCACGTAATCTTTGACCATTTCAGCTGCAGCCTCTGCAGATGGTCCTTTGGTGGAAAATTCCATGAATGACTGGGATAGTGGAAATTTAAAGTGGGAATAGAAGGAGAAAAGACAACATCAATGTAGGTGCTTGGCAATCTTAGAGTGGAGGGGGGACTGAACTAAAAGAAAGGGGGGACTTTTATTTCAAATTCTACTTTCATGTTAGGCCTCCCTCAGTGTCAAATAACGCAGTGGCAGTAAAATTTAAGGAGTGATTTGATGGTTAACCAAGAAAAGCTCTCTCTTGCACTTAGATGTGTATCTCTCCTAATTCCTTAATTTTCAGACTACATTCAGGCTTATTCTCCCCTGATTGAAATGTAGAAATAGTTTGACGAAGCAGTAACTCAGCAGAAATGATGATGATGATGATGATGATGATGATGATGATGATGATAGCAATGATAATAACAGAGAAGAGGCTCATTTATAGAGCTTCACATTTTCTAATTTTGTCTTCATTCTGTCTCAGATGAACATCAGCTAATTGATCCTTCTGGCATTTCTGTGAGGTAGGTAAGAATTAGAATTTCTTCTGAAGAAATACCCAGTTTATTAATAACCAGGGAGGTAGGTAATAAACTGTTGAGTTACTGGCTTTTCCTGCCCAGAGTCACTGCTGGTGGATTCTCTCCAATAATAATTGTGAAGTCTGGTTGCTGTGGTCCTCTAGGCTGAGTCTGGCACATAGTAGGCACTTAATTAATTTCCTGATGGATCAACTAAAACAGTGACTGTGTAAATAAATGAGTGAGTGAATGAGGGGTTTGAGAGCCTTATCAGACGCAGCCCACTTGGGGTCTTCAGAGACTGAATACCTGTGTTCTGGATGCTTCTAACTGCTATGGTTTATTTTAGAGATGTCATATGACAACGCCACTATCAATTGCAGAGACTGAAGTTTTGCCATTTTTATTAATCCTCACCTGAACCTTCATAGGAAGGAAGGGCACTGGGAAAGGGGAGAATAGGGACAATATAATGGTAAGAGTGAGTTGTCCTTTGTCTCTTATTTAATCCTTCGTTTCTCACCTCTGCCTGCCCAAGGCTGAATGATTCTCTATAACAACTCTGGGAAAGCCAAAATGGTCTCTCTGTCTCCAGTATCTCCTCTTACAGTCTCTACCCATCTCCTTGCTGAATCCAGAAGTTCAACTTTCTTTGTGCAGTTTTCCTGATCAACAAACAAACAAACAAATGGAAGAACTCTCCCTGACTGTTGGAAATGCTCCAACAATGGACTGTTCCAACCGCATAGACTTTAACATTGGAAAACTAGGTTCTTATCGAAGGTTAGCCCTTATTTGTGTTGAGGCCTTGAAGATGTTACTTAGTCTTTCTGGCCTGTTTCCCTATCTATAAAGTGGGAATAATAACACCCACATTGTGGGAATGTTATTTGAATCAACAACAAATGCGAATTGGGGTTCTTTGTTTTTGACAAATCTTAAAAAAAAATAAAATAAAAAGAATGAACCTAGGGTTTAGGGGAGAATAATAGACAAAATACAAGATCCTCAGGAGCCTTGAAAATATTCCAGGTCTTCCCTAACTAGAAGTGCACCCTATTGCAGACTGCCTCGCCTTTACTCTGCACCCATCAAACCTCATCTGTACAATGACCGCTTTCCTTAACGACCTTCCCTTCTGTCTAATAATATAATGAACTAGTCATGAAATAATAGCTATAAACAAGTTAAAAATGTCTCTTTCAAGTAATCATTTACATTTAAACACTGACCTTCCACAGTCAAATTTTTTGTTTGATTTTGTTTTTTAATTTTGTACAGTTCCATAATGTTAGATGATATTCTGTTTGCACGTTATTTTAACTTTTATTTATTTTTTACTTTATATAAAGTAAAATTTACTTTCTTTGGCATATAGTTCTATGAGTTTTTATAAATGCCTCGAGTTAGGTAACCACAATTAAGTTACAGAACACATACGTCACACCTCCCAAAATTCCCTTTGGAGTCTACTGCTCTTTATTCACCCTATTGACAACCACTGATCTCTGTCTCTATTGGTTTTTTTTTTTCTCCATATAAATGGAATCATAAAATATACATATTTTTGGATCTTTCTTCCCTCACTTGGCATAATTCATTTGAGATTCATCCATGTTGATTCCTATATCGATCATTTATTCCTTTTTATTGCTGAGTAGTATTTTATTATATACCTGTATCACAATTTGTTTATCCATTCTCTAAAGGACATCTGGTTTATTTCTAGGTTTGTGTATTATGAACAAAGCCACTATCAACATTCACATATAGGTCTTCCTGTGAACCAAAGTTCTCATTTCTCTTGTATAAGTAAAGTGTGATTGTTGGGTCATATGGTAAGTGTGTGGTTAACTTATTTAAAAAAATCAATGAACTGTTTATTGAAGTGAATGTATCATTTTGCCTTCCCATCAGTAATGTTTGAGAGTTCCAGGTTTTCCACATCATCACAAACACTTAGAATTGTACATTTCTTTGATTTTAGCCACACTAATTGATATGTAGTGGTACCATTGTGTGTAGAAGCCCTTTAATAGGTTAAGGAAGCTTCCTTCTGTTCCTAGTTTGCAGAAAGTTTGCTTGTTTTTGTGTTTTTGTTTTTTGTTTACCATTAGTGGGAGTTGAATTTTGTCAAATGCTTTGTCTATACCTATTAAGACAATCACACGATTTTTCTTCTTTCATCTGTTAATATGTTGAATTACATTAGTTGATTTTCAAATGTTGACTCCACCTTTAATGCCAGCAATAAACCCCACTTATTCATGATATATTATCCTTTTAATATATTGCTGGATTTGATTTGCAAAAGTTTTGTTCAGAATTTTGGCATATATGTCTATGAGTGATATTGGTCTGTAGTTTTATCTTGTAATGTCTTTGTTGATTTGGGTATTAAGATAATTCTGGCCTCTTAGGAGGAAAGAAGCCAAAGACAATAAGTAAACACATGGGCATCGCTGTATTCCAATAAAACTTTATTTATAAAAAGAGGTGGCAGGTCAGATGGGGTCCACAAGCTATAATGACTTAGAATATTGGCCCAAGTCTGGCTCAGAATATTGATTTGAGATCCTTGTTCTTTTCTAAGCATTTAATGCTATAAATTATCCTCTAAGCACTACTTAAATGCATTCCAAAAATTTTGAAATGTTGCATTTTCTAATTTCCCTTGACCTTTCCTATTTGCCCCATGAGATATTGCAGAGTGCACTGTTTAATTTTTAGATACATGGTGATTTTCCAGATATCTTCCTGTGACTGATTTCTAGTTTAATTCCATATTGTCAAAGAAAATATTCTGTATGATTTCAATTCTTTAATATATGTTAAAGTTTCTTTCATTATAAAGGGTATGAGCTATCTTGGTGAATGTTCCAAGTGCATTTCAAAAGAATGTGCCTTCTTTTTTTTAAATTGATGAATCGTTCCATTTATATCAATTAGGTCAAGTTGGTTGACAGATTTGTTTAGTTCTTCTATATCCTTGGTGGTTTTCTATGGACTTGTCCTATGGATTACTGTGAAAGGAATATTAATGTCTCCAAGCATAGTTGTGAATTTGTCTACTTGTTTTTCAATTCTGTCAATCTTTGCTGCATATATTTTGAAGCTCTGTTGGTTGGTGCCTACACATTTAGAACTGTTATGTCTCCTCGACACGGCCCTTTTGTAAGTATGTAATGTTCCTCTTTATCCCTAGTAATTGTACTTATTCTGAAGTCTTCTTTATGTGATGATGATATAGCTGTTCCATCTTTCTTTTGATTAGTATTTACATGGTATAGATTTCCACATACTCTTATCTTTAACTTATTTATGCTTTTTTATTTTAAGTGCTCTCTTTCAGGAAAGAGAGTTCCAAATCTTAACTGGGAACTAGGAGTCTGTATTCTCAACAAGCTCTTCCAATGATTCAGATGTAAGCACTAGCATTGCCTTCTCTTTATGGAAGTTTGCCCACGAACAGTGGTAGAAAGACAGCGACAGCCCAAGAAAGGGCACAAATAGGGCTGAAAGTAATGGTTTTGCAGGACAAGTGAGACTTATGGGATTGGAAAAAGCCATCAAGGAGCAGAGAGAAATGAGGTAAAAAGAAGATGCTGATGGTGTTGGTCTGGATCTGGGAAACAGCCAGGGCACTGAGCAGAAGGCTTGTGACGGGGCAGGACGGGAGGGGCTTGTCTGAGACTGGAGAGAAGGTGGGGTGGATGGGAAAATGACCCTGAGACAATCTGAGCTCAAGATCTGAGACTCCTCTCTGATGGCGTATGTCTTCCCTTATTCAGTGCAGAGCATTTTCTGGTGAGGATGGGGAGCAGCGGCTGAATTGGTTGCCCAGAGAAAAATGGTTCTGGGGTGGGCATCTAATGGGACAATTAAAAAGAAAGTGCTGACTGGCCCTGAGGGAATTGCTGAGGCCAGCAGAAGGAATCTGTGATGAGGGTGAAGTTGACCGTTTGGGCCTGGACTGATAGGGGCAATCAGTGAGGCAGAGGGGAGGGAGGGGCTGGGAGGGGCAAAGGGAAAGAAGTGCTAAGAGGTGGGGCAGTAAGGGAGGAGACTCGGGTTAGGGTGAAGAACCTACCAACATCTTGCTGTGTGGCAAGCCACATAACCCTCTGGGCTGTGTCTCCTCCCCCTTCAAATGGGGGCACAGCCTTATAGGTCTCCCATGAAGAAGGAAAATGGGTTAAAAGTTTTTTTAAATGGTCTACAGATGCAAAGTTGATGACTGCTATTTTTGTTATTTATACTGTAAGAAATCAAATGTTATCTCTTAATGGTTTTGGCCATGTTGAACATCAGTATTTAACCATTCTATGGCAGAGAGAAAGCATTTAGCTGTCGGTTCATGTGAGCTGTTATTATTGGTGACAATAAGAATCAATTAAGCACATGGTATACCTGAGGTTGGGTTACATTGTGATATAGTTTAAGGGTGTTTATCAGGAATTGAATAGTTCCTTCTTACAGAATCAGGTGAGGAAAAGATGTGCTGCAGAAACATCTCAATCGGCGATGTGGTTTTCAATAATTGACATAATGTTTCTGATTATTGTTTTATAATACCTTGCACGCTCCCCCCATTACCATTCCATTTTATGATGCTGTTAATATACAGATGTTCGTTTAATCTGTTTTTAAATTTATCTTGGCTATCCCACGTGAACATTTTCAAGTAATTCGTTTATTTAGTAGCACCTCATTTATTTTAAAAGTTGTGGTTTTTTGTTTGTTTGTTTTTTTGTCACTGTGAAGCGATAATGACATTTATACATGGCTTCTCTTTCATTTCTTCCTTCATCCAGAGTCGAGGAATATCCACCATTCTTCTCTCCAGCGCCAAGATCTCATTCCTCCATTCGTTGCTGAATTGCCTGCCCTTCTTCACCCTGTGCTAACTGCATGCTGGAGGGTGTTTCTTCTCCAGCCCTTTCTTCTTGTCTAGCGTGTGAACACAGAGACCAGGTGGTTCACTGGTGGATGAGAGCCACCCCCTCTGTCCCCATCAGATATCTTCCCAGTAAAACCGACTCTGTCTATTCGCCCATTTCTATCTCTGAGAATGTGTGTTGAACAAAGACGTAGCTGGATTTTCACTGGAGTGCAGGCGAAGGCCTGGGATCAGAACGTTCTGGACGTACCTCCTCCTAAGTGGTCTTGGAGATGCCTCTGTTCCAGACAGTATCACTTTTGATGCTGACCCACTCCAAGGCTCCATGGTGACATTCCCAGTTGTAGCTGGACATCTCCTCCCCATAGCTCTGACCAGCTCAAACTCTTATGTTCAAACATGAAGTAATCCTTATTCTTCCAAACTGGCTCCCTGTCCAAGACCCGCTTCATGCTCTTCCTGATCCTCCACATCCCGTCAGATATTGTATTCTACACATCCTTCCTCCTCTCCCTCTGCTGTCTTGCCTTCCAAGCCCTTGTCTCCTGCCACATCCCCAATACAGTGTTCACTCCTCCCTCCGTGACTATATCGGCTCTGACATTCCAGCACCTCTTATTTCTAGCTTTGCTCCTAATCCCTCCCTACAGCCTAGGATATACTTTTGATGGGACATAGGCCTCTCTCTTGCTAGAAAACCTTCACAGCCCATTTTTCTTTACAGGAAAATACCAAATTTTTTAATCATCTATTTCCTCTTTCTGAACATGCTGACCTCATCTTCCTTTTCTAGCTTTATACTTTATTAGGATAAACTCACTGCTCTTATAAGCACAAAATTTGGTGGCTTAAGACAGTAAAAGTTCATTTGTGTTCTGGTCACAAGGGGCCAGTATGTTGGGGAGGGGTCATATCTCTGACCTGCACAGTCCCCCAGGACTCTGCTCCATCCATCTTCTGGCTCCTTACTCCTCCAGACCATCTGTGACCTCTCTTCAGCTTCCTGCAGAAGAAATAGTTTATGAATCCTGTGGAAGGTCCAATGGGCCAGTCCTAAAAGTGGCAACTCATGTCTTCCTCCACATTCCATTGGTCACAGTTGCATGGCCACCTCCAACTGTACTGGAGACTAGAAAATATGATCTAGGCCCAGGATGACCAGGAGAATATGGACACTGATGAGAACCAGGGCCTTGCCCCACTTCCTGCTTTTCTTCACACAGACATCTCGGCTGCTGTCTGCCAGGTGTGTCTGGAGCTTGTCTACTTCTAAGAAATGAATGTGGTTGATTAACAGAGACTGGGAACAAACATCCTTGAGGCAACAGAGTGAAATGTGACCTGGGTAGCAGACCTGGGGCAGACCCCAGCCTCCAGCGAGACCAGATAAACCGCAGGTGCTCAATGCTTAGCCTAGTTCCCTTTTGTCTTCAGTTCCTGATGTGGAAGGAATGTCCCACAGGAGGAATGGCTGCCCTTGTGAAACAAAGCAGAGCCCTCTGGAAAGCAGAGACCTACGTAAGGGCAACCAAGTGCTTAGTGCATCGTGCACAGTGTTTGATAAAAATCAGGCACACAGAGCTTATAACACCTAAATGGTGAGGCCCAGACCAGAAATCTCTCTATAAGCCTGGACCAAGTTGTAACAATTCTGAGTGAAAAATGCTACTTCAGTGAGCTCACCTCGCTCCCATTTTGGCTTCGAAAACCTTTAACGCTGCAGTTTCTCTAATTACCTGAGCACAACCCTTACTTTGTCTCTTCCTGTTAATTTAGCGCCTCCAAAAAAACCCATCCTCATTGTGGAGGGACACTGCTTTCTTCCCAGGTAGCTTGTCCGCCTCACCCCTCTGGCCTCTGTTTTCCTCTTGACCTAACCAAAGAAGGGAGAAAACGCATGGAAGCATATGTGCAGCAGCATTTCCTCCCAGGAGAACGTTACTTTGGCAACAAGGGTCCTTTGGCATTTAACTCCTTCCTCTAAACCCCTTGCCTTGGTAGGCGATGCCTAAGCCACATGGCTGCCCTCTGACTCATACACACATGTGGCCTGAAGATGCCCAGGGTCCTTCCCCTAGTAACCACATTGGAGTGATCTTTAGAGGTACAGAGCAGTAGGCCAGAGGGTATGTGATGTCACTGATAAACATGTGTGTCTCCTTGGACACGCATTTATCATTCTCCTTTTGCCTCCTTCCCTCAAAGTCCCCATCCATTTCCTGCTCTTCTGCGTCCTGGTGGGCTGTCCTTATCAAAGGGCATTGCCCAGTTTCCGATTGGGTTTGGACCATGGGAGGCGTCAGCAGCAGATCGAGAGTGGAAGGAGAGCGAGGTTGGAGCAGTTCCCCTCCTGCTCCTTATGTGCCTCAAGGTCATATTTTGGCGGTGGCTTCAGGTCTCTGCAGCTCTGGCCCTGTGGAAGTGCCCCCTTTCACAGCAGTCTCCGCCTCACTGGGCTCCAGTGAAACCCCTTCTACTCCTTGTCCCACTTGACCTGAATGTGATAATTGTTTCTTGATATTGCTAGTCTCTTGTTGCTTTAACATTCCGTGGTGATTGCTTTAACCCTTGCCATATGTAAATAGTCTCTTCATTAAATTATCCGCAGAATCCCAGCTGAAGACTCTTCTGCTTACTGCAGGATCCTGACTGAGACAGTGACAAGATAAAAGGAGGTAGGAGGGATGTAAAGAATTTAAATAAGTGTTTCAAACACTGTCTTAGACTGATTCCCTGAGAATAAACTCTGAAAAAGAGAGGTTTTGGAGGGCAGAATGTTCTCGGGAAGTATCCCGGTAAGGAAATAAGGAAGGCGGGATTGGGGAGAGGGATAAGTTGACCTGCTACGTGTTTGCAAATGAGCTCTCAGCTGATGACAAGGAGAAGTTGTGGAGTTGGGGTGACCCTGTAACTTTCTTTCACATTAAGGCAAGGGACCTGGGCATTCACAACACCTGCTGAGCCCTGGGAGGGGATATAACCTTGGACAATGTAATTTCTTGCACTGGCCAAGAGCAATACCCAATGAGGGACACAGCTGTGAGCCCTCAGCAGTTGATACACCCAGAAGCTGGGGGTTAGGTGTGATGGTCATAAAGAAGAGATCTGGATAAGCACCCAAAATCTATTATAGTCTACCACCTATGCCACGCCGGTGCACTTGCTTCTTATAGGAAGTTTGTTCCACCTGGTCTTATTTCCTGGGGAAACTTAGAAGGGAAGATTTATAGAACAAACTGGGGCAAACTGAATCTGGCCTCAGAGTTACAACTGATGTTCATCATCTATCTATTCTAGTTTCTCCTCACCCTCATCTAGCACCTCTGCTGATCCAGGAGTCTTACCTGGTGAGGTGACACAGTCCATCAACCCTGAGGGATCTGAGTCCTAAGCAGAGGTGAGTACCATTGGTTCTGCTTCTCAGGCCATGGCTTGATGCACTTGTCCACTTACCATCAAAGTTGGACAGAGGAATATTAAGAGATGCTCCAGTGGGCCATCTGGGTACCATATGCATTCTTCCCTGCCTCTAATGTGCAACAGCAGCCCTGCCTCCTCTGGATGCTTCAACTAAATTACTCATTCCAGAATCTTTTCCTTCCCTTCTGGTCCATTGGCACTTGGAACCCAAAGTGACCAGATATTAGCTATAGCTTAAAATTCAATTCAATTAAGTTCTCTGGTGGAAGTAGCCTCTTCTAGGAACCAGCACCTTTATGCTCACAGAGCCTAAAGTTATGGGAACAAGAAGCACAAACTTCCCAAGTGGGTCTCTGGTAGTGATGGTAAGCAGAGTCACTCCTGCGTCCACCTCTTAATTCTTGGAATCAGGTATTTTATCTTTGGGGACATAGAAGCATATAATGGATTTTGATTTAGGATATATACTTCTCCTGGTGATAGCACCCCATTCTTGCAGGATCTCCAAGCTGGTACCAGAAGGTCATCTCTAGAGGCCATTTCATCATTCTATCAGACCAGTGTCTTTGGGTGATGCTGTAACTGATGGCATCAGTGGATCCCACAGGCATGCACCCATGAATACACTTCCTTTGCTGTGAAATGGGTCTTTTGGTCAGAGGCACTGTGATACGGGATTTTAGATTTGTGGATCAAGTTTTTTAATAGTGATACTGGCCAAGGCCTTGTGGGTAGGAAATATGTCAATCCCAGTCATGATGAATTCTATCCTTTCCAGAGAAAGAGGCCCAAGGTAGTAACTTTCCATCGAGGGACTAATTGGTCTCAATAGATGATTCAGTATCAGAAACGTGGCTTTGCACTCCATTGTTAGCCTGTAGAACATTCAACAGCAGCAATAGTTATATCAGCCTTGTTGAGAGGGACCCACACTGTTGGGCCCATGCCTAGCCTTCCTCCTTGCCACCATAGTTACTCTGATCATGAGTCCATTATGCACTGGTGTGAGCACTAGGGAAGCTGATGACAGAGACTGGCTCTTGTCAACTGGCAGAATAATTTTGTATACTTGGCTGTTTAAAGCCTCTTTCATGGCAAATGCTCTCTGATGGGCATTAACATGTGATATGAAAATCTTCATCCCTTATGCCTACTCTCATACGTCTATTTGTATTCTTCTTCCTGAGACCTCCCCATCCCTCACCGCCTTTCAGGCTTCCGACAGGCTGCTCACCACTGCCCATTATATATATAACCTTAGTTCACCTCTTTTTCCACACAAAGTTGTGACCATATGCACTGCCTGGATCTCTGCCTCTTGGGAGGATTTCCCCTCCCCGCTGCTTCTCAGGGCCTCCTGCAGGGCAGTTGCTGTTATGAACTGAGTCTGCCTTTTTTCCTCCTCTATCAGCTGGTCACAAGGAATGCTCTGCTGAGACACTAAGTGTGAGGGAGAGGCATCAGTACAATGGTAGATATCATGTCACCCAGTAAGTGACACAACTGTGACCTGTCAGCAACTAATCTTCCTGACAGCTGGACAATGACTATGTCTGTCTTGTCAAGAGGATCTGGGAAAGTATCAAAGTGTCCACCATTTCATATTAAAACAAACGTGGGTGTATGTCGAGGTAGAGTCCACCATTTATAAGAAATCTTAAGATAAAACATGAGACTTCACAGGCGTTTCCCACCGATTGCATTCTCCCGGCAGAAGCCTGCAGACTCTGCTGAACAGCCTTCCCCACCGCCGACATGAGGGGCACTTTGCTGAAACACGGGAGGAGTGCTGCCCTAAGGAAACCTGCTCCCCAGAAGGACTCAGAGACACCCACTGACACTGCCAAGCAAATGTGAGGCCTTGAGGCTCCTCTCCCTGGAGAGTTTGCAACTTAAGGCTCATTTCCCAGTATGGAAAGAAAGACAGTGCTCCCCGACAAGGGATTCTAAGCATCATTAAGCAGGTGTGTGAGGATTGCAGGGGCATAAAGGGGTTGAGTGCCCTCCCAGTGCTCTGAGATTGCACCATCTGCACCACCCAAGCAGAAAGCTGGTCTAGCAGACAAGGCCCAGGCTATGTTCAGGGTTCGAAGCTCTGGGTATATTAAAAAGGTTACAAAACTGTTAACATGTAACAAGTTATTCTCTTTAATACACTCACCTACTTACACAAATATGTGACTTTGTATACATATGACCGCATTTGGAAATATTGTGAAAAGCCCAAATTTAGTTTGTGTGAGAATACAAGGTCTGAGTCAAGGCAAATCCTGCCCATGTACAATAAAGACAAAGGCCAAGTCAGTGGTTTCCAGTTGACAGCGGGGCACATGAAAGTTTCATCTAAATACTACTGTTTCTAGAATTGCTTTCTTCTTACTGTAAATATGTCCAACTCTTTCATCAGTTCCCCCACCCACCCAACAAACAAGCAAACGCTGTGCCCTGTGCATTTATATCAGGGAAGGCTTTACCCAGGCCCCACACCCTCACAGAAACAAAAGCCAGAGGGCCTTTTGACACTCTCTCACTCTCACTGATATCTTCCAAATGTATTTGCTATTTGCTCCTGTGTCCCCGCATACCCCTGCTGTTCCCAATTGTCCATTGCCTATTAGGAACGGTTCCAGCCAAGGTATTTTTTCCCTATTTATTTGCTCCTTTTTCCCTGGGAACTTTACTCTGCATGAGTAACTGGCCTGCGATGCTGCTTTTGTTTGACATTTTGCATTCGTTAAAAACCAGTCATCTGCATGTTTTATAAACCCGTAGGGGTCTCCCTCCTCTTGATCAATGCTGGAAATACTCATTAACATCCGGAGAAGTTATGGCCCCAGATAGGGGGGATACACAACCCACCGAGTGTGATTTTAGGGAATTTGTCTTAAAACACCAGAAGCACTTTATATTCATTGCCAGAGTTGCTCACTAATAGAAATGAGCCTGCCTGCCTTTCATACCTTGATGTATTCCCTTTGCCCAGTCTGGAATACATTTCCCTTCCACTCTGTTTGTCTAAGGCAACCTCTCCTCTGGGAAGCCCTTCCTGGGCACCTCGGCTGACTCCGATTCCTCCTTTCTCTGAAAACTACCAGTCAGTCAATTTAACCAACATTTATTGAGACCTCCTATGTTCCAAGTAGAATGATAGGCATTTCTAGGATTTAATACAAACAAGAAAAGTCCTCTGCCTCAGGTACTAATGAGGAAAGCTGACACATAAAGTATTAGAACCAAATATCTAGAAAAGTCACATAAAATATTTTTTAAAATTTTTTTAAAAGGCAAGAAAAGAAAAAAATCTCTTTGAAGGCATTAGAGTGTTTTCAAAGTCCTGAGGAATTCCAAGGTCAAGATTTAGGAGAGGAGGGAAGACCAGAGGGATAAGGCCAGCAAGTAAAGCCAGTTTATCCCTTCATTTTAATGATGCTTTCAAAAGTAGTGACTAAGAGGCCAAGAAGCTGAGGAGAGCTTTCAGTAGATTCATAGGGCTATGAGGTAAAAATGGAAGTTCAGAGTCTTTCAAGGAGGAGAGGGTTTGGTGTACCCAGGCTCGGGTTTGGGACCCCAAAAGGCTAAACCTCAGGAATAAAGATAAATCACAAATAGACCAATTTTCACAGAGACTGAAGGCCAACATTGAATCATCTCACTTTTTTTAAGGAGACCTTTATTTATTTGTTTGTTTGTTTGTTATGCCTACAGCACCTGGTCTTCCTAGGTGGTCTTCCATCCAAGTACTAACCAGGCCCGACCCCGCTTAGCTTCCAAGATCAGATGGAATTGAGCATGTTCAGGGTAGCATGTTTGTACTTCTTGCCTAGCTGCCCTACAAAAGTAAACTCTCTCTGGAAAAAGATAACAGCATTTAGAGCAGCAGTCCCAACTTTTTTGGCACCGGGACCAGTGCTCATATGAGAATCTAATGTCTGATGATCTGAAGTGGAGCTGCGGCGGTGATGCTAGCACTGGGGAGTGGCTGCAAATTCAGATGAAACTTTGCTCTCTGGCCTGCCACTCACCTCCTGCTGTGCAGGGATTGGGGACCTCTGATTTAGAGGACCAAATTATCTCCATTATTCTTCATATGCAAGTCTGACATTCATCAAATATAACCAGGTATGTAAGATGACAACACATGACTGAAAAACCCAAATAAACAACAGATAGTAGAAATAGATCCAGAGAGTACGGTTATCAGACTTGGACTTTAAAATCTCTATGACTAATATGTTCAAAGAATTAAAAGAAAAGATTAATACTGTTAGTAGATAACTAAAGAACTAAATGGAAATCAAAAAACTGAAAGAAAAAAATCCATCCTACATTAAATGAAATTAAGAATTCAATGAATTATACATACTGAAGAGAAAAAATAGTAAACTGGAAAATAGTTTAGAAGTATTAGATATAAATGTCTGCACTAAATCACAGAGAGAAAAAAGATCACGGAAAGAAATCTTTATCTTCATAATGGACAAATTATTTGATTCTAATGTGCCTCAGTTTCCTCATTTGTAAAATGAAAGTAATAATAATAATGATAATGATAATAATAGCTATGTTATAGGGTTGTTGTAAGGATTAAATGTTAAATATATAAATATACAATTATATGTAAATATATAAAGCTTCTAGAATAGCGCCTGACATATAATAGATGTTATGTAAGTTTTCTTTTATTGCTATTATTATATCTTAGAGATTATTCTATACTAACCGTAGCAGTGCTTTATTCTCCTTCCTTCATTCTTTTTAACAGCTGTGTAGCATTCTGTATTATGTGCACACAATGATTTATTTAAACAATCTCTTGTTAAAGACATTTAGGGTATTCTCAGTGGATATCCTTATACATTGTCTTGTGTTTACGTACATATATAACTATATCTGAGCTTATAGAATAATTATATAGAGATATAATTTCAAAAAATATATACATTTGAAGAATTGATAGATATTTACAGGTTTCCAGATGGTAGTACTTTCCCACCAATAGCATTTGAGAGTAGCTATTTCCTTAAACTGATCAATGCAGTGCATTATCAAACTTTTTGATGTGGCCAAACATATGGTGTCTAATTTTAGAGAAATTGGCATTTTACTTACTGAGATTTTAAGCTTTTTTTCCTGTTTCAAGGCCATCTCTATTTCATTTTCTATTTGTGCTCCCTTGCCAGTTTTTGTATTATATTGTTAGGTTTTCCTCTTATTGATTTGTAGACACCATTTACATAGTTAGGTTACCAGTGCCTTGTCATTTCTACTGCAAATATTTTTTCTTTGTATTTTAACTCATTTATTGCATTTTTTACAAGCAGAAAATTTTAATTTTGCATATTCAAATTTATCATTTTTCCTTTTATGAATTGCTTGTTTTATGTCTTGTTTAGAAAGGCCTTTCCCACTCTTATATTTAAATTTTTCACTCTATATTTTATTGAATTATTTCAAGTTGAGTAGTGTTAAGATTGAATTAAAATTAGGAAATGTCATCTCTGGCTGTCATTAAAGAACCGATGGGAGGGAAACAAGACTAAAGACAAGAGGCCCGGTTCAGAGGTTTTTTTATACTAATTCAAATGAGAAATATAAAAGGCTTTATCTTAAAGCAGGAGAGGAAGCCAACTCTAGAAGTATTTACAAGATAAAATCAAAAGGGCTTGATGATCTCTGGAAGTGAGGAGTAAGAGGTAAGGACATATCTGTAATACACCCAGGTTTCTGACTTGGGCTCAACTGGTCACTTGCTGGCATTTAAGTTATTACATTTCTCTTGACTATGGCTTCCCAGTAATACCTGGTACCTCTCAAACTCAGGAGAACTCGAGACCCCTTTGGTTCCCTGTAGAACCTAGGCTGGTACACACACAAAGAAGGGGCCAGCAAAACATTTGTTAGTGAATTGCAAATGGTATCTTCAGAGAAAGAGACCATCTGTTTTCTTGCCTATGATGAACTGGTGAATGACGATGTATTTACCTGTGTTCTTGCACTGGTAGGAGTGGTTTCTTAGTGGTTTTACAATACCCTTGTGAAGTGGGCAGGAAGTTCCCCATCCCCTAAGCTCATGACTTGCCTAAGGGATCTCTTCACTCAAGTATGCCATTGACATATAAAATTCTACAATATCCCCCATGCCCAGTGTGTCCTTTTTTATCATCTAGATTTCAGTTTACTGAACCACCATTCACACAGGGTCCTAAGCTAGAAACTTCAGCAATTCCTAACCCCTTCCCTACATTCCACATTCTAGCAAGCTTCACCTCCTGGCAATCATTCCTCCAGAGTAGCTTCGAACCCGTAGCCTTCTATCCATCCTCATTCCACTGCCTTAGTTCAGTCTCCTCCCATGTGGACTGCTCCAGTAGTTTTCTAACCAGTCTCCCTGCCTTACTTCTCTCTAGTTCCTTTCCATCCTGTTGCTAGAGTGATTGTTCAGAAAGCAGGAGAGAGACAAGGTTACTCCCTGCTTAAAAGCCACCATGGATAAAAGAATAAATAAATACTGTGCTTGGTATATAAAAACCTTTATAATCGGGTTCTTTTCTGGTCAGCCACTACTCACTGAGCTCTAAACTATTCTCTGTTCCCAGATCGAGCAGGTCGTTCCATGTCTCTGCACCTTCCCCCTTGCTGTGGTGGGCAGAATAATGGTCCCCAGTGGTGCTCGTGTTCTAATCCCTGGAACCTGTGAATATGTTATTTTACTTGGCAAAGGGGAATTAAGGTCACTAATTAGTTGACCGCACAATAGGGAAATCATTTTGGATTATCTGAGTGGGCCCAATATATCAAAGGGTCCTTAAAATTTGAAGAAGGAGGCAGAGGAGGAGGTCAGAGTGATGTGATGTTAGAAGGACTCAGTCAACTATTGCTGGCTTTGAAGATGGAGGGACCATGAGCCAAGGAATTCCAGCAGCTTCTAGAACTCCTCCCCTAGAGCTTCCAGAAAAGAATACAGCCATACCGACACCTCGATTTTAGCCCAATGAGACCCCTGTCAGACTTGTGACCTATAGAGCTAAAAGATAAGGAATTTGCTGTCATCATAAGTCACCTAACATATACTCATTTGTTACGACAGTAATAGAAAACTAACATGCTCACCTACTCTCTGCCTGGGAGGCCCTTTCCTCAATTGCTTTGTGCAACTTAATGTCCTCTCTTCTGGAAAATTTCTTAAATTCTCACAGGCAGAGGGACTCCATAGTCTCCAGGGATTCCCAAATCATATCGTTTTTTGCGTATCTCTTCACAACACCAGACTGTATTATAATTGATCAGGTTTCATATCTCTCCCACTAACTAGAAATTTGTTCACTAGGGTTGGTATTGTCTCTGATTTATTTTCCTTTCCCCAGGAAACAAAAGGACCTGGCACTTAATGTAAAAAGAAGGGATGACAGATGAGAAAATAGGGCGAGCGAGGTAATAATTTGCCCAAGGAGCCAGGGCTGGTTAGAGGTTGCTGGGACCAGAGCCATGATCAGGCCTTGCCCCTATAGGCTGATCTAGGGGAAAGTAGATCTCAGTAGAGCAAACAGCTTCGTGGCCAAGTCTCCCCTGCATTTCTCCCCAAATCTTGGTCCCATTCCCCTTTTCTTTGGGCGACTGAAGAAATGCCTCAGCTTCATAACGTTTATAAATGTTTAGACAAAACTGTGAGCCCCAAGATGGCTGACCTGCTGGCATATTGAGCACCCATCTGTGCTAAGCACAATTCTAATCTCTAGAGGAGAGAGTGAGACGAAGTCCTGGCCTTTAATAACTTTATTTCCCAGTGAGAGAGACAGATTATAACCAGGTGAAGAGTGTGTGGCAGATTAGGAAGTAAATGACATTAGAGGTCAACAAGACAACGTTGGGGGTTAAAAGGGAGTGTCAGCCATGTGTGATCAGAATCTAGAGAGGGATTTATGAGGCCTGGAACCCTCGAGGAATAGGGCAGACTGGAGCTGGGCACAACCAAGTTTTCCTGGGAGCTCATTGGGGGCTGCCATTGCTAGAGATCTCGAATGCTTCGGGTTTCAGTTAGTGGGGCTGGGAAAGCAGGTGTCTGATTCTACAGCCAAGTGCATTCATTCAGTCATTCATTCAATGAACATTTAAGGATTCCCCACTATGTCTCCGATGGGGGAGGAGAATATGAAATGGGAATACAAAGCTGAAGGCCATTGGAAAGCCATTCCTGTGGAGCTCACATTGTCATCTAACCTGGTTATGATCCAAATCAAATTCTAGCGAAGGTGTTTGATGAATGTCTATGGGTGGTTGAGAGATCACTCCCACCTGGGAAGCATGGAATAAGAAGCCTCCTGATTTGGGCTTGAAGGATAGTCAGGCTAATGACACATGGGGTCAAACAGGGCAGGTAGGGTTGGAACTTGGCTCTTTTAAAGTGCATATACTTTAATGGGGATTTATTTTCTGCATTGTTAAAGCTTAATGGTTCCCTCAAATCATACTGACACAAAAGGAAGTCAGAGCAGTTCACCAAACAGCAGATTTTGCCCTGAGCAAAGGCACATCATGCGTTCAGTAGTTCCCTACTGTTTCCCATAAGAGCCTGTGCTGGCTTTGGAAATCAAACAGGAGCCCTTAAACAAAACGATCCCTCACCAGCAAAGGAATAACTATGGGCTAGGTTACCCCAAGACAACACCTAAAGGAATGTTATGCTAATGGCAGCTGTAAGAAATTACCTTGGCCTCACTTCAGGGGAGCACCCAAGGAGAGATGGGTCTTAATTACCTTTGTATTTGTAGCTTCTTGCCCAGTACCTCCTCACCAAGTCCCCACTAAGTCTAATGCGTGCTTGCTCATTGACTCTCTTACTTGAGGGATGGACTAAAAGGACAACTGAGTGGACAAATGGACAGAGATGAATTAACGCCTTTCCGTGTTGCCACTGTATTATTGGAGTATTCCAGGCTTCTCGGGATGTCTAGGTCATCTTCTGCTGATAGAGGTGTGGCTGAGAAAGCCTTCATCACGTGCCATATGGACGGTTGCATAGGTCATCTGTTTATGAGTCCCATGGTGATATTTAGGGAGTCATGGAAGGATGAAATATTAGAGCTGGTCTGAAACTTGGGGCTCATTCAACTCCCTTAGTTTGCGAATGGGAATATCAAGGTGAAGGGTTGTGTCCAAGGTTGTTTGTGGTTCCTCTCCCAGAGATTTCTCTCACTGGTGGTGGCTGCTTGCCTTCCAGTGATCTAGGAAGGAGTCTTGAGAACTACACAGATTGACTAAACATTAAACCAAGTGGAATTCAGAGCTTGCTATGTGCTGTTAGACACAGAACCTTGCTGACTGAGCCATACAACCAAACCACAAGGAACCTACCTGAGAACAAAGAAAGATTCCTCCAGAGATCACTAACAATTTACCCATACCACTAACAATTTACCCATACCACTAACAGTTTGCTCACACCTTGAAAGAAAAACAAAGACTTTAAGTTGTACCTTGTACAAGTTAAAAATAAACCCTACCATTCATTCTGTTCTTTACTCCCTATAATCAGTAACTTTTCATAGAAACTAGAAAACATATACAAACCCAGCTCTGTAGATGTTGGGGGTCTTATTCTTTGACTTTGAGAGGAGACCACACCTCCATTTGTAGAGTGTTATTTCTTCTTCAATAAACTTTCCTTTGTCTTTAACTTTAGCTTGCTCTTGAATTCTTTCCTGAGCAAAGCCAAGGACCCTCTCTTGGTGTAGAGCTCAAGTCCTGGGGGAGGTGGAGGTGGGGGGTGGGGATTTGTCCCATCTGGCATCACCGGGATTGGGGTTTGTTGATGCACAACCTCTGCACTGACTCTTTTGGTCAAACTTTGGTTGCTTTGCAGCTCTTGCCAGCGAGGGCAGCAGACAGTCATCAGTTTAACGACAACTTATAAAACAAAACAAAACACTTAACTTGAGTATTGTCACTATCAAATAACCCAGGCAGAAATGTGAGGACATAGAAATCGAGCTCCCCACACTCTACAGTAAAGACTCCTGGGCTTCTGCCCTCCCAGCCCTGAGGATATAAGAAGGGGGTGTCCAGGACCGCTTTTGGCCGGGATCTCAGTAGGAATGGTCTCATTTCAAAGGTTGCTCTGACCTGGCCCAGGGAGGGTTGGAAAGAGAAAGAGAAAGAGAAAGGAGGCTGCTTTTATATTCCGAAGAATCCTTTAGCACTTTCCCAACCCAGGCCTTGAGGTTCTGGCCCTGTTCCAACTTGGGTAATTACATTTTCCCTATGCAAATTGCTCCCCTGAATTTGCATAGACAAGCTGATGGAGGCCCAGTCACCTTGGCAGCCTTGGCAGCCTCGTTCCAAGCCCAAGTCCATTGGCCTTCTTCTTCACTCCTCTGGGAGAGGCCTGGTTCCCAACTGGCAGCATCTATTTGTGGTCATCCTGGACATTAGGGAATTTTTAATCTGTTTGAAGGCTCTTGAAGCCATCAGGGGTGGAGATGGCCTAGAGAAAAGACCAGAGGTGACTGCAGGAGACCTGGACTGTGGTCATGCACTAAGTCTGCCACCTGGAGTGAACTGTTTCCTATCACTCAACCGCGATATCTTCATTCTTGAAATGTGAGATAGACCAAGATCAATCATTTCCAAATCTTTTTTAGCAGCACTTCCAAAATTACTTCAATAAATACCTCTATTTTTTAATTTCATTTTAATTTCTTTTTTTTTAAGAAAGCCATTACATGACAAAGATTAAGCCAGGAGTCTTCTTCTCAGCTTAGTGGTGCCCACGTTCCAGGCAGCACCTTTGGTACTTTGACAGATGTCCCCTGCCCAGATGAGAACTTAATAGTGGCATTTGAAGTTGGACATCCTGGATTCAATGTAGTTATTCCTTTTATCAATTGTATAAACTTAGAAAGACTAATTAACCTCTCTGCCCCTTAGTTTCACCATTGTGAAATGGGTATATAATATAACTACCTAAAAAGGTTACCATGAGGAGTAAATGAATTCAGATATCTAAAGCACTTAGAATAGTAATAATAGCTAGCATTAGCTTTGTGCCCAGCAGACTTCCGTGTGCTAGACTTATAATAATTTGTGTGAACCTCGCAACAACCCTAAGAGTTATGTACAATTGCTATCCCCGTTTAACAGATGAGGGAATGGAAGAACAGAGAGGTTAAGTCACTTTCCAGTGATCGCACAGCCCATGAGAGGCGAAATGGAACTGGAATTCAGGTAATCTGGTGCCAGAGCTCAGAATCTTGATTAAGATGGTGCCCTGTCCTATCTTGTCCAAAATCATCACTCAGTATTATTTAAAGTCCCTTTCAGGATCAGCTTCCTAGAATTCTGTACCATTTAAGTGAGATTATAAATGTAAAGTTCTCAGCATGGTGTCTGTCACAAGGCAGGTAAGTCAAAAGAATTTAAATTTCTGTCCTTTCTTTTCACCTGTGCTCCCTTTAGTCTCAATGTATATTCACCTCATCATGTAAAGTCATCCCATGCCTTTTTTAAAAAAATATATGTTAATAACAAGGGATAGTAATAACAAGATATATTTTCCCAGGAGCCATTTTTTTCCTCCTGTCTCTCCTCTTTCAACTCCTCCCCCCACCATCTTGGGAATTTAAAATATCACATTATGTCTTAATAGTTAATTTTCCAATCTGTGTTCCCCAAAGATAATGCTCATCTTGAGGACAGACTATGTTCCCTTAATCTACACTTCTTTTCAGACAAGCACAGGGCTTGGCGTATAGTAGGTACTCAATAAATGTTTACTGAATGACTGAAGAAAGGAATTTAATTCATTAACTAGATGGTTGGTATTAGGTCTGGTCTAAGTAAATTGTGAGAGGGGATTATGAAGACCTTCAGGAATCAGGCAGAGGCTCTGTCTGGATGTGATAAGCCCCAGGAGCCAGGGCAGGCTCTGAGAGGAAGGACATGTGGACCAAGCAGGGCCTCACTGAGGGATCTCTGCTGGGGGCAGAGTCAGGGGGACGCCAGAGCAAGGCTGCGTGCAGACCAAGTGGGCGATTTGAGGCTAGCAGTGGCCATGGAGATGAGGATGGTGGAGATGAGGATGGTGGAGATGAAGTCTGGGCCCCTGGGGCCCTTTGGGAAAAACGCTGGTGAACTTGGCAATTGCTTGGATAGAGGGCAGGTGGGAATGGGAGAAATTGGAGACATGGTTCCCGACTTCCGGATCTCAGATCCTCGAAGTGTGGTGGCTCCTCGGACCCCACGGCAGAGGAGTGATGATAGCTTGGAGATGAGGGCGGTGGCAGAAATGAGGAGGAACAAAGGGAATTCTGCCCATCTACACACAATGCTCTCGGAACACGAGAAAATGCCCACCCAGGTTATAAACGGGGGGAAGAGGAGAAGAGGAGGGGCAGAAACACCCCAAGAGTCATGTGCTCCCGGGGGCTAGAAGGAGCGCCCACTCAGGGCGAGGTCCCAGGGCGGCAGGTGACAGACTTTAGTTTGTGTCATCTATTTGTGTTCTGCATCCTTTGTTTTGCCAGACCAGAGAGACCGTTTCCAAAACCAGCTTCCTCGGCTGGCTTAACCCATGACAGAGCCCGGTGCTCACCTAATGTTCATTCAGTCCACAAGCCTCTCTCGCACACCTACCATGTGTCCAGTACTGTGCCAGGGGCGTGCTGCCAGGCCTTCTAGACCCAAAGGCCTCAGGATTTAATTGGGGGCAGGCACCAGCTGCTGTCTGTCCCTGATCAGGAGCTGGCAGCAGTGAGCTCTTGTTGCATTTAAAGGTGCCTGACAGGGGTTCGTAGACAGAGCAGGGAACCGCATCTGTTGGAACAGGGCGTGGCAGGCATCTTCCACTTTGATCTTAGTTTTCCTTCGTTTCCCATGGTTCTGCCCACCTCTGAGAGCCCCACAGTGACTCTGGACTTAGCCCTCCTCTTTCCAGGCCACAGCAGCTCTGGCCCCACTCCAATTACTCTTGGCTCTCTCATTCCAGGCTCACAGCCCCAACTCCCTGCCTGGCTGCTCCCCAGCTCCACCTCAGCCGAGACACTCCCGTGGAGCCCACGGCAGTGCTATAGCAGGGCTGCGAGCAGCACTGGAACATGCCTGGCTCACAGCGCATGCTCCCTAACCAGGAATTCCCGCCGCGAGAATGCACCTCACTGTCCTGCCCATCTCTTCACTCGGTCTCGCAAGTGGCCTCAATTTCTCCTATTAGCAGTGGACAGAAATAACTGGGAAGATGACAGACGACCTCCACACAGAAGCCCTTGTCTGTGTCAGCAGCGGCTGTTTGAATGTGGTCTATATGTGGCTTGTACGTGTGGCATGTTATTGTGTGTGTGTGCGTGCGCATGCCTGTGCTTTCTGCATGAGCCAACCACTCAAAATCTGTTTATTTCTCTTTTATAATCGCTTTCTCTCTCTCTGTAAAGCACCAGGACGGGCCTGGCGTTCCAGGAACTGCTTGCAAGTGGTCCTCCAAGCCTAGAGCCGGCCTCTGCTGTCCCCATGCAGTGCATCGTAATGGGTCCTCCTAGGGACAATTTGCATAAAGGATAAATAAGAGAAACACAATGTGAAGTTTATTCATTTTTAAATCCTGCAGCGTTTGTGATTGAAGGCCCAAGCTCAGATGTTTGCCGGATGCGTCCCATTAAGACTCGGGGCTTTGTCTAATGTCTGCTCTGTTCCTGCAGGGGGGTGTAATGTGTACTTCCCCACACTGGAGTGCCGTTTCCAGAGCCTTCTGCTCAACAAGGGACGGAGGAACAGCGAGTTGTGTTCCCTTCTACCAGGCCCCCTCGCTTTAATTTGCTGTAACAGAGCCAGCACATTAAATACAAAACATATTGATGTTCTTGAGAGCCCTGGAGGGTCTTTACCCTCCCTTGTCAGAGGAGCCTGGCATGCCGGGAGGGAGAGGGGATGGTGCTTGGCGTGCACACGGAGTGGTGCCTCCGGCACGTCACAACTGATCATCTGCCAAGAGCTGTGCCCTCCCAGAGGACAGAGGGTGGGCAGAGGGGCAGAGGTGCCATCACTCATGCCTCAGAGAGGAGCATGTGGGCATGGAGGGCCCCCTCAGGTTCAGGGCCATTGTGGACACAGCAGTGGTTTGTGGACCAATGACAGGAATGAGTGGAAGGAAGGAAGGGAAAAAGAGAGGAAAAGGGGAGGAAAGAGGATGGAAGGGAGGGGAATGCAGGCACAATGCCACCCAGCAGCAGTGTTTGACTGACGTGGTCACTCCCAGGTCATTATCAATTAACAAGTTCCCAAGAAGGTGCAAGAGTTAGAGAAAGCTGGACAGGACTCTAACTTCTGGCATCTCTCTACGCCAAAGGCCCTGGGCTCCAGGAATTTGGCAGGGTAGATCTGGCTGTCATATCGTGAGTATTTGTCACAACAAGTGATGCAAGAAGAATAGAGGCATCTCCTCCAGCAAATTCACCATTTCCCTAACAGTGTGTCTCCAGGGCTGAAGCAAATAGAATCCAGAGAAAAGAACAGTTGTCACACTCTGGCCGGACAGGGCAGGGCCACAATCCTGACTCCGCTGGACAGTAACTTTACATTCTTTTCTCAAGCTGGCAAAGAGCCCCTAAAACGCTGGGGTGCGAATTTGCCTTTTTTTCCCCATAAAATTATTAACTATTGAGCAATTAAGTAAGTCTTCTCTTGACAAATGCACCCTCCTAATAGTAGCTACCTTATCTGTGGCAGCTATCCTGTGCTATTACGCATACATTGTTTCTAATCCTCACAACTCTAAGAGTTGTTATTATTAGAACACTGAGAATCACATAGTTTAAATAAATTTCAGAGGGTCACAGAGCTAATAAATGACTGAACTCTAATTCAAATCCAGTCCTGGGCCTGGTGGTGATTGTGGTATTGTGGTGGCAGATGTGTCTGTGGTGGGGATGATTGTATTGTTATTGGCACTGGTCGTGACGATTGTGGTGCTGGTGGTGGTAGTGAGTAATGATGATAGTCATGGTGGTTTCGGTGGTGGTCCCCTTTGTCTAAAGTGCAGGCACTCTGTAGGAACTTTTGCTTTGGAAAATGATGCTGGCTGGTATATACAGTTGTCCCAGCATTGTCTTTCTGTGACCCAGCCCTACCCATTAGGGGCTCAGATCAGCCAAGGTGAATGGGCTCGAAAACTCCCTTCCTCTTCGTCCCCTGACCTCTGCGGCCTAAGCAGACCTGCAGTGAAAAATGGAAGTACAAGGAAGCACCTGGTGAGGGGTCAGGGTAAGATCATTTATCCTCCCTCAATGAAAAGGTGTCTTTAACTCAGTATCAAGGGTAACTCATTAATCCTTGCATGAGATGAGAGCTTCATTAAAAATACAATCCAATTAATTCTGTGTGTATGTTTTTCTGAATCAGAACTGGGCTGATTTTGGCTTTTCATGGGCAAGGTGACGTTATGAATGTTCACTCACTGACAACCCTAATGGTTGCTGGCCCCTTGCCCAGGGTGAGTTGTTATATGGAGTCTCTGTTGAGAGGGCTAGCAAACAGAGGTTACGAAGTTTGTCGAAAGGCTAAGAAAATGAAAGTGCTTATTCAGGATAGGCATCTGTGTCTTCCTAGGTAGATTTCAAGTGATTGCTTTGCCTCTTATCACTAAGGCTCCCGAACCCATTTTCCTCATTCACAGCTTTAGGGATGGGGAGTGCGAGTCTCTGCAGCAGAGGTGTGCAGAGAGCGGCTGACTTGGGATGTACAAGATGAACACCATGGGAAGCTACCAGTGACTCTGACCAGGGGTTTTTCCACACAGGGCTCTTGCTAACCATTTACTAATTCTAGATGTGGAATTCTCTGGGTTCCCTCATGAAGCGTGGGCAGGTATTCAGCCAATGATGACTGAAGTGGATACTTCGCAAGGACTCTGCAAACTCAGATGAGCTTCTGGAAGAAAGAGACACATCAGAGCAGAGGCAAGCGTAGGCAGTAATTGGCATAGGATCCCCAAAGCTTCTTCTGAGAGACACATGATGATTTGGAGCAGCACCTCCCCCAATGCCTTGCGCTGCAGTGAGATCTGCATCACAGCAGATATTCAAGAAGAGGAGGGATGACCCACCAGGAAGATTTCTCATTAGCTACATGATCTCTAAGACTCTGTGACCTGTAGTACATCACAAGCATGCGTGTGGACGTGTATCTGGGAGATAGAAAAATAAATAGATCGAGATTGAGTCCATACCTAAAGCCCTCTGGACATTTGGTGGCTATTATTTAATAACTGACATTTCCAGCCTACTTCCTACCTCCCTGTGGGTAGTTTCACCCAGGAGTCAGGATGTAGTTTCAGTTCTATCTTTGTGTAACCACGTCACCTTAAACACATTTCTTCATCACCTGATCTTTAGCTTGCTCCTCTTTAAAATGGAGACAGCAATGGTACCTTTAGTTTTTGCTAGATGGCTGGGTTCATGATCCTCTTGACATTAAGGACAACGTCCCCTTGCTTTCCCCAGATCTCCAGAGTCCCACATGGGTCAAGGAGTCACGGAGATACTGGATAGTGAGCTGAAATATGGCAATTAGTGGGGACATGCTTAAGAAAGGAGCAAGATGAGAAAATTTTTCTATATGACGAAGTATCTATCAATTATGAGATTCCTTCGAGATTTCAAGATCTATGATGCTGTGATTAAAAGGCAGTGTGGGGTATCGCAAGGTCTTCACTTTATTCATCTCGTCATTGCCACGTCCCCAATTGTTACTAACTTTTGTGGACTCGTTATACTTCTTGGGACATTATATGTGCCCTGCCTCACAAAACGAATTCAAGAATCAAATGAAATTGGGTATTTGAAAGTGCTTTGAAAAGTATACACTATTTAAATGCAAATATTAATATATGATTAATAGTATGAGTTATAACCTTTGGAGGAGGTTTTTGATTGACTACGAAAGATTTACCAGCCCCCCAAATTATTTTTCTCAGCTTCCCTTTGTACTCTCAGGAAGTTACAGAGTCTGTATTCACTGGATAGCTGGTTCTCAAACTTGAGCATGCATCACAGTCTGGAGAGCTTGTTAAGACAGATTTCTGGTATATGTCCTCAGAATCTCTGCTTCAGTAGGTCTGGGGTGGGTCCTGAGAATTTCCATTTCTAAGTTCCCTGGCAGTGCTGCTGCTGGTTGTCCCAGACTACACTTTGAGAGCTACTGGTCTAATTCTTTGATGCACTTAGTATTTATGTAGACTTTTCATAGCTTGATTATATCCCAGATATTTCACAGCATCCCTGTAAGATGAACGTAAGGTCAGTCAGTATTAGGGATATTTTAAAATTGCACAGAATAAGGACCATGAACTGGAGGTGATGACGTGCTGAGAGTCTCACAGTGAGTCAGTGACCTAATGGGAATAATTTTTCTGGACATCCATTTCGGTGTTCTTCACATTAGGCTAGACTGCCCCCTACTGGCCAGTTAGTTATGGCCACTAGGCCCCGAAGCTCGGGCTGGTGACAAGTTGCAAGGCTCTCCTCATAGTTCAGTGTTGCAAGCATCTTCTGGAAGCTGGTGATACGAGGCATCTGTTTTGATGGAAAGTGTGTAGTCAAGGAATGAGTGCCCACTTTTACAGTCGCGGTGTTCATCAGATTCTGCGGGTGAGAACTGTCCGATCTGTCCCTCTTCTCTCATTAAGCACCAAGGTAAGTGCTTTGATTAAGGTGCAGGCAATCTGCAGGTAGGCAAACTCCTGTCTGCAGTTGACTTCTCACCCACACGGCTTCCCTGCACCCAGTGACAAGGATTCCCTTGACCAAACTTTAGTCAAGCTCCTTTGATCCCTCTTCTTCATTTTTAGCAAAAAATTCTGTTAAACCAGTTAATCTAGAATGCCTCACCCTTGATAATAGATCAAGCTTCTCTTCCTCTGGGCATGATACCTAACCAAGTTACTCCTTAGTCAATTTCCCTTTTCTTCTTCATCCTTCCCCTGCCGCCCCCGCCCCTCCCCCGCCCCCGTAGAATTTCAGCTTGTTCTTATTGTGTCCAGAGTGAGTTTAGTTTCTCTCCTTTATTGCAATAGTCTTAAATAAAATTTATCTTGCCATTTTTGACAAGTGTATGGTGAATTATTTTTCTTTAACACCAGAAATGCACTTGATGCTGCATTTGTGCCTAACCTGGGCACCAAGAGACAAACACATTGGTGTCCTCAAAACTGGACGACTTATTATCCCGGCCTATGAACTCTCATCCCTTGGAGTGATGGGTAATTTATCCACATTCTCCTAAAACTGCCCTTTGCCATCACCACACCTGGAGGTCCCAGTAGCCCCACGTAGAGGCCACCAATGTATCAGTCTGCAACCCACTTATCCCCTCCCAAACCCTGCTATGGAGATCCCACTCTTTCCAACCTACTGAGGTCCAGAATCTTGTGGATCCCAGGAGAGGCCAAATCTGGTCTCAGACAGAGACTAGAAGTGCCCAAGACCCTGGAGAGGTGAGTTAGATGGCACTGAGCCTTTCTAAGCTGGTCAACCAAGAAGAATGGGAAGTGTTAGGCGTAAAAACCAACCCATGGGCTGTAAACATCAACTGCAAGCACTTAGACCTGTGAAGCCACAGAGAGAGGCTAGACCTTCTGGATTTGTTTTCCTTCCTCCCTTCTCCCTTTCTAGATTCGCAGCAGTCTTCTTTGGGCTGAGTGGGTTTGTCTGCTGTTATTATGGCTGCCGCTGCTCTTGGATGCCTCTGTGTGTGTGTGGTGTGTGTGTGTGTGTGTGTGTGTGTGTGTGTATGTGGCGTGCACGCGCGCGTGTGTGTGTGTGTATGAGAGCGTGCGTGTGTTTTCTCCAGAGTGACTGGTTTGTGCTGTCATCAGCCGTTGTTTTGGTAAATGGCGAGTTAAACAGATATATCCAAGCGTAAAATCTAAAAAATGTTCCCTCTGGGCGCCCGGGGGGTGTTGTTTGAAATCAACTACATATCAATTGAGCGGTGGCGAGCGGATCCGATGATAAATTCCAGTCCACAGACGCCTTATAAATTACATTTTTTTGTTCGCGATCTTGCCTCATCTCAGCTCCCCAGAGGCCCTTAGACTGAGAACTATGATTGTGTTGGAGAAACGTTTGCTCAGCTTGAGCGAGGCCATTAGCATTGCATGTGCCAGTCCGTCCCTGAGCTCCCTGCCCCCCCCCACCTCCCCCGGCCCCTTCAACAAAATACAATATGTGCCTGGTAATTTTTCTGTTCATTATCTCATTGTTTTCTGTAAGTACAAGGTTAGATTGAATTACTGCGGGCTCCGCCGTCTATTTGTAATTCTCCTTCCATGCCGAGCTGCTAATGAATGGGCAATTTAGTCAATTCTTTGTAACGGTTTCTTCTGTGCGTCAGCCACTTAATTACTCTGAGCCTTTCTCACTGCTGCTTTATTGCACGGAAAGTCACGGCTGCTTCGAGGGCCCGCTCGAGATCTCTAGCTTCCAAAAAGAAAAAAAAAAAAAATTGTCAGAGGCAACCAGGATTCTGGATCCTTGCTGCCTTCTGCAGTGGTGCGGCTGGTCACATTCTATGGCCTCTGCCCACATGGCCCACTTCCCATCTGCACACAGGGGTTTATCTCCCTCCTTCTTTGCTGACAGTTCCCTCGATCCTGGCTGTGGCATTCACCATCAGGGTGGCAAAAAAGGTGCAGGCTCCTGCTCAGAGAACAGCCTCCAGGGGCGCAGTCCTGGTGTTTTAAAACATTATGATTAGCCCAACCAGTATGCTACCTATCCCACTACCAGTATCTCCAAACCCTAGTCAGGGTCCCACTCGGAGACATCCAGTGTTTCCTCCTCATATGCAGCTCCTCATCCTCATCACCTAGGGGAACAGAGTGAGGTGCTTACTATCCCCATACAACAAAGGGAAGTCCCAAGTTTGGGCATTCAAAGTGAGGTGCCTAAGGTCATTGAGCGATGGGGGACCCAGGGCTAACAGTTACTCAGGTCACCACGGCACCTTCTGTCCTCTTCCCCCTCCACCCTGCTGCCCAAGGGGGCACTGGAGAATAGTGTAGCTAGGCTGAGGTGTCCCAAGGTAGAAAGAAATGTGAGTTGCCATTAAAGAGACAAGACTAACTCTGGAAAGGGAGAGGACTCTATGGCAGTGACCAAGAAGCTGAAAACCTCAAGGAACTGGGAACTCTTTAAATAGAATATCAGTTCACAGAGTGGCACCTTTGGATACATCCGTTATGCTACCAGGATATTTCTGTGTGCCCCAGAGTTAAGATGCACGTATCTTATCATGCAAAGTGGGACACTTTTGGAAATGAAAGGAGGCACGTTGACTAATCGCGCAGGGGTCACTGGAGTAAACTGGAACTGTCTAGAGCAAACTAGATGGCATGGTCACCCCATCCAGGTAGATGAGGATGGATGAACGCTGTGCCAATAGCATGCCTTCAGCTACTCTGATGACAATGCTTGGCACCTCGCCAGCTGGATCCACCCCTGTGTTTACAAACATTCTCTGTTGCTGGGCATCCCGCTGATATATGTGAACTACAGGGAATCTGTACCCATGTCCAGGAAGTGATGGATTCAATAAACACTATGTAAGCACCAGCTAGGTAATAGAGACATGAGGATGAGAAGACAAGATTTGACCTGATAGTAGAAAGGTGGTACATGGTTCTCTGACTGCTGCTAATCTCCTGAAACAGGCACCTGGACACGCCAGTCTCTCTGGCCAGAAAGCTCATACCCTCCTTTTGGGTCTGGCTCACTCTCAGTCATCCTTCAGGCGTCAGCTTAAACGTTGCTTCCTCTGGGAAGCCCTCTTCGATCTCCAAAACTATATTAGGGCACCTCATTATGCTACTTCATAGCATCCTTTTCCTCTTTATTACTTACCACAATTATAATTAAATTATTTGTGTAGTTATGTGTTTGATGTCTCTCTTTCCTTACCCTAACTCCTACCTTGCACATTTAAATAACACTATCTACATGCTAGGCAATATTCTAAGTGGTTTCCATATTCTACTCGTGAAACCTCACAAGGACTTTATGTGATGGGTATTATTATTACCCCTGTTTTATAAATAAGGAAATGGAGGCCCAGGGAAGTTAGATAACTTGTCCTAGGGGAGGCAGGATTCAAATCTAGGCAGTTTGGATCTCAAGGCTAGAACGAGTATAAAGCTTGGAGCAAGAAGATGTAACCTGCAGGCCTGGCTCTGCCACTTATCAGCGGTGTGCCTTTGGCCAAGTCACCAGGTCCCTAGGCCACACCTGTGCAGTAGAAGTAACAATAAGCCTCATATTCCTCACCATTTTGCTGTGAGCGGCAAATAAAATGGTGTTATGTGCATGTGTCTAAAATGCTGTGGGTCTGTGCAAACAACAGGTGTGATCATCAGTTGAAAGTAGCCTTACCGACTGCCGTCCACATGATGAGCGTCCCCGTCAGCCCCCCAGACTCCACAGCACTGCCATCCTCACACCTTTATCCATGCGCCCCAGGTTTGGGTGTCCATTTCCTCCTTCTCCTGGTGGTACCGTGGGGCCAAGTGCTGAGCCTGGCACACAGCAGATGTATAACAGTTCGTCGAACTGAACATGACCAGCCACCCTTCCGGGTCTAGCTCGAGTTGCTTCCTTGGCAGGAAGTTTGCCTGGGTCGCTCCAGGCCTTTCTCATCTCTCTTCCCTGAGCTCTGTGTAGCTCACACAGTCGGCAGTACATCACAGGGCACTTGATTCCTTCCTGGCTGCACCTGTTTACTCCATCAAACTGCAGGTTGTAAAATCAATTTAGTGGGCTACACCAGGAGGAGGCATTTCCTAGAAAATGCCAGGACCTGGTCCTTTTCCTGGCTAGCATGTGGCTCAATAAATCCCCCTTTCTTTTTTTTCCTAGAAAAACTGGCCTTGCAGGTTATTGTTTAACATCACCCAGGTAATAGGCAGGAAAACTCAGATTCCAGCCCAGGCATTCTGGCTCCAGCACAGAGGCCCTGGTTGCAGGAAGGCTAAAGAGAGGTTGAGTCTCCTTCACTCACCCTTCAGATAAAACACTGTGTTTCAGCTCAACATGTTTTGGAAATCACCCTGGCAAAAAGCGTGGATCAAGACCATGTATCATGAAGATCCTCTTCACGGGAGCATTTTGGTAGATGGAGAGAGAAAACTTACCCGCCAGCAAAAAGGTGTCCATGCCTCACCATGAACACAGGCCAGCCCACCTTCTCCCAGGTCCCACCCACTCTATGTATCATTCCACCTCAACACAAAGTACATGGGGCCGTCGTCTGTCTGTCTGCCGCACCACTAAATACTCTGGTTACGAAGGGCAGGGACTCTATTTATCCACCCCTGAATCCCTACGATTAACAAGGGGCCCTTGATAAATTCTGATAGAGAGAAGAGATGATAATGGCTAGATGTCTAGATGGGGACATAGGACATTGCCTGTAAAATTTGTTCATCTTTGTTGTATGTTTGAAATTTTTCATAGTTAAATGTTAGGGGGAAAAGAATAAATAAAGAAAATGGATACACAAATTATAATAATATAGAAAATGTTTATGCAGGCAGGGAAAAAGTCAGCAAATAAACTAAAATTGCACCCGCAAAAATGGATATAGAAAAAAAGAGAAAGAAATACATAGAGCGGTAGCAGGGTTTGGAGCATCAATGACATGATGCTTGTTTTTAACATTTCTCATTTTTCGTATTTTCTGTATCCTTGCAATGGACATGTTTTACTTTTATAATGAAGAAAAAGTCATTTTCTACTGTGAGTCCTCAGCCAGGGTCTCTATAAGAAAGATCACGGGTCCCATTTTCAGCAAACCTAGTAGATAAACACGAAGATAAACTGTGAGTCGAGAAAGGAGTCTTTGCAGAATTCCCAGCAGCACTATTTTAAAAAGATCAGCCCTCCTTACATGACAGAGGAAAGAGATCTTTGTGGCTGAGGCAAGGAAGTTACTTCTCCTTCCTTGGCTTGGAATGAGGTGGTTCCTCCCCAAGAGTGAGTCAGCTTTCCCCTCCGGCCCCTTAGGTTTGAGCCTGGCAGAGGTTACCGGGGCCCTGGGCTGCCCTCACTGCAAGAGCACAGCGATCTGAGCCTGCCTGAGTAAAGGGGTGATGGAGGGTCCACCTCATTCTCCATAAAGCCTGGCCCTCACAGCTCCCAGGCGAAGTGAGTGGCAAGAAAGCCAGCACAAGCTGACCTGACACATCAACTATGCCGCACCTCTCCCCACCCACGGCACTGACCCAGTCCAGAGGCTCCTATGAGCCACCCTGATCTCCCCAACACAGCCACAGTGAGGAGAGGCTGCTACCTCCTGAAGATACCAGAGCAGTGATATTCTGTGACCACGCCCATGTGGCCACCATCAGCCTCTTCCTATTGCCTGTATTCCCAGGACCTGATCGCCTGCCCCAAGCGTATGGCATTGGATGAGGTCAATGCCACTGTCCCACAAAGAGTGGCTTTGCACTCCTCCAGAAGCTGCTGAGCTCCTGCTTCTGGCCTGACTCACACCAGGCAATGCCCTTGAGCAAGTTCTGAAATCTGCACAGGTGGCAACTCCCATCTTTCAAAAGGAACTGACACTTATTTTTCAGTCAGAGACTATACTGTGGGCCCAGTTAATTCTCACCTGATATTTTGGGGTCTAATTATGAACCTTATTTTCCCAGTGAGGTAACTGAGACTCGGAGAGGTTAAATAACTTGGCTTAGGTGACAAAACCCAGATTTGAGCAAAACTTCTAAAATTACAATTGTCAAACGAATTGGAGGACTTTTGTGTGTTTTGTACCTCCGGGCACATTCTTTGACAATGCTAGTGCAGTTGGAGAGCTGGTTGTCACTCATTCATGTCTTATTGTGAATTGATAAGAAGCATACCCTCCCTCACAGCTGCCCAGTACCCAGACACCTGGAGAAGAGGATTTTGGTTAATGGGGTGGAGGCGGGGTGAACGATAGAAGGAATGATTTTGGACTAGGGGACAATCGTGTGATGAAGGCAGGTAACACTGAGTGGCCTAAGGGCATAGGGAGGCCTGCACCCAGGGGATGGAGAGGATTATGACTTGGAACAAAGCACGCTTCCACTAACCTCTCTTTATGACTATGAGTGGATTTCTGCCTATGATTTCAGGTCATAGAGAGAGGCAGGAGTGTTGGCTCCTCACCCAGTGGAACTGGCAATGAGGAATTTGGAATCCAGCCCCGAATTCCAGTGTGAGTCAGGTCAGCTATGGCTCATTGGCCAGGAGCTCCGGGCTAAGTGACTCTGGACAGGTCTTTCTCTGACTCTGGAACTCAGTACCCTCTCAAAAGAAATCCCCAGGTTCCTCCAACAGTAACTCTGTGATTGCATGTATTAGCACTAGTATTAGGCTCTTCTCAAAGGTAGGGATAAGGCCCTTAAAAAGAATTCTAGACACAATATGGCATTGGGGAGGCAAAAAATCAGGTCACCTCTTCATCCTACACCTAGAGATGACCCTGAAGAAGATGCTATCACTCACTCAGTACTGGCCTCAGTTAGAGCCAATTCATCCCTTCTCTGAAATTAGCTCTCTCCCTGCTTCCTGCAGGAGACTACAAGGTTTTCAAGGCAGACTGTTTCTGTCACCTCCAAACCTTCAGCTCCTTCCATTATGCCTGACACTGTGAAGTAATAGTTGCTGATTGCAGATTTGTCGAATGAATGAAATTTGCACCTGTTGGAATTCATATCATAAGAACAAAGAGATACCATTCTGAGATCTGGAAGACCTGGAACTGACATCTAACCTGGGCTCTCATTTCTACCCTACTCCTTCAAACATTTATAGGAGGCACCTCCCACTTAACAGATGGAAAAACTGAGGCCCATAGAAAAGATGTGACTTAGAATTTTGCAAAGGCAAAGCAGTTCCCTAGCATGTTTCAGATTCCTTAATGTTACATATGAGGAAATCGAGGCCTGAAGAGTATGGTGATGATGGCATAAGGTCCCACAGCTCTGGTGTGGAGACAAGAACCTAGCTCTCAGATCACTGTCCAGGGCTGCATGACAATTGTGGAGCACAAGCGGTCCTTGTACCCACTCCAGGTTCCCATGGCAACCATGCGGAACGAACCATCCACTTTGGGTGGCAATGACTCATTCTATATACAGGGCTTTTTGTTTTTTCTTTAAGGGGAAATACATTTGCATACACTCTTCATTCTCCCCAAATGGACTCCTTCATGGAAGGGAAAGACTAGGACACCTTCCAGAAAACAGGTATCCAGGCAGAAAATGGAAAGCCTGGCTGGTGGAGGCCTGGAGAAGCCTCTGCATTTAATAGTGTAACTAAAATCGTTTAATGACTTGGAGAAAACCATCTGGAATCTCGATTTGGAATTCTTTGGCTTATCTTTGCTGCCCCTATTCTGTCGATCCCTTTCTGAGTGGTAAGAGCCCTTAATCAAACAAAAATATGCCACAACTTGTGCTTCCCAAGAGGTTTTTACCATATTTATTTCATGCGATCCTTTGGAGTAGATAGGGTGGGTAATACCGTTTTACAGGACCTTCGCCCAGGAGGTGAAGGTCCCAGGACTAGTGTGGAATTCCTCAGCAGATGGAAGTCTCCTCTGACGGGAGACATTTGCCGGACACCCTGGAGACCTCGGCAAGAGCTGGGCCACTCAGGGGGCCTGAGGGGAGGCAGACAGCAAACAGCGAACTAAACAAGGAACATTCTCGCCCGTTGTTATAGCTGCCATGGAAGAATCACATGCGGGCCCACCTGTAGGGTGGCCAGGGGTGTATCTCTAAGGAGCTGGTTTTTAAACTGAGAACGGAATGGTGAGAAAGAGACAAAAATGGGCAGAATGAGATGAGGAAACTCCTCAGAGGAGATAGCATGTGCCAGCACCCTGGGGAGAAAAAAGGAAAGGAGGCCAGTGAGGGTCCAGTGCGGCATAGGGAGGGGAGAGGAGGGACTGAACGTGTGACTGCAGGTGTAGACAGCGGCCACATCATTTCAAGCCTTACAGTTCACGGTAAGATGCATGCATGCAATCAAACACACCTGTGCTCCCACATGCCCAAGCATGTGGGCGTTCATACACACAGCCGTGCATTAGGCATGCATATACATGCATACAGGTGCTTAACATAGCCGCATGCCATTTATACATATAGATAAACATACATGAAAATGCATATGTACCCAAAGGTATATCTACACGACTTTCTGACAACACATTGTTACATGCACGAAACACACCCGCACACCAGTACACACACAAATGCACTCTCATATGCACACACGTACCTATTCATATAGACACAAAGCACATATACACACATTCTCTCATGCACTGCATAAATACACACATTTATGCACACATGCTCACGTGCCCACTAGCACACATACAGCCCGCCACAAGCTCAGATGAGCTTTCAGCCACAGATAAACTTCTCTGCTGGTTGGTTATAATCTTTCATTGGAACTGACACGTTGATAGCCCCAGTTTTTCTAGGAAGTGACCTTCATGCTGGCTATTGATTTCTAGTGGCTATCAGGCGCCTGCCACTGGAGTGACAGGTCCGGTCGGAGGTCAGCCCTTAAATAAAGCTTCTGGATTACTAAGCACCATCCACTCCAATGAAAATGGAAATTGGCAGCCCTGGCTCCCTTTTATGTGACCTACTCCTGTTGATGAGGTTTCAGCCCTGAGTGACCACCTCCTGTACCTGCCTTCTGGCCCACCCCCAAGCCAGGTGCTGGGGGTGCCCTCAGGTTTCTGTTTTCACCTAGGCTGAAGGCTGCAGGTGGCAGCAGTTGCCAGGGCCTGAAACTTGCTGGATTCTGCTTCCCAACAAAGTCTGGGAAGCAGACTCTAAAGTCTAGCCTTCTGGTAACAGACAACTGCGACAGGTACCAGAGACCCACAAGTGACTCTCCTTGTGGTCTTAGGCAGGTGGTGTCACCTCTCTGGACCTCAGGTATGCCCCACCCCATTTCCTGCCCCGTCCACACCCTTCCCATTTCACAACTCTGTGGTCCAAATAAATGAGTCAATGGAGGTGTGCTGGGTTGTCTTCAACACAGTCCAAGAAGATGGTTCTACTAGTATCTGTGTTTTAAAAGTATTGCAATTGGTGAATGAGAGAACTCTACTTAATATCCTCACACGTTTATCTGATGACCCAGGAAGCCCCTCAGGTTGTCGCAGCATCTTGAGATCTGCAAGATTTCAAGCAGAGGCACGAGGTGGGGAAGAGCTGAAGAAACTTTCTGGTTTTCAAAAGCTTTGTCTTTTGTCTTTTCTGCCAGAAATACAGATGGAGTTCACACTGCCTCACCTGGTGGACAGGGCTCCAATCTAACAGCCAGATTCCATCCCTGAAACCTGCGCGGCACTTCTACTCCCCGTCAGGACCTGCGGATCCCCCCACCCCAAATGCATCTTCTCTCTCCTCCACCTACGCAAGCACACCTCCTACCCCCACCCCTCCCTGCATCCTGCCCCGATCCCCACACAATTCTAGGAATAACTCGATAGTCCTTTCTATTTAGCTTTAGAAAGTGCATTCGGTCCTACTTCTGAACATAGGTGTGAATAATTTTCACCTCGAATCTGAAAATTTTTTAAAAAGAAGCCTTTTTTTGAATACTCCGGCATGGGAACAGCTGCCAAGGGTGCTGGCGTTCAGCATTTCTTTGCATCACTCCAGCACAAATGTCTGTCCCTTTCTGGCTCTACCTGTGCATCCATGACCGCTATGGTTCTGCAGTACCAGGGTCGTTTAATGAAGTTTGCATGTCCTGAAGGGAAGATAAACAGAAATTAGAAATGTTTACAAATTAATTATTTGACAAGGGAGGTGATCTGTTCATCAAAACCAGAGCTGTTGGTGTACGCTGAAACCTGAATTAGCCACCCGTGCCAAGGGGAAGAAGAGAAGAATCTGAGTCTATTAACCAGGCTCTTAGCCATAACTTGCACCCAGAGCAGGACCCACCAGGGGCCCCAGCAAGCAGGCCATGCAGGAAGGTCGAGAAGAGTTCCGGGTCATGCAATTTATATATTAGTTTGGACCATTTTACTGGCTTATCTATAGCCTGATGCTTGCCGTGGAATCCATTAAACGCTGTACACATACAACTGTTAAAATGGCAACCACTTAACCAAGTTTCTTTTTTTTAAATGTAAAATTTTCACTTTTCACTGTGACTGAATCCCCTAGCTGGTACACTGTGATTTAAGGAGCTCTAAAATACCCTGCCCAAGAGTTCTATACCAACCTGATGAAGTGACTGAAATGCCACATTCAGAGTGGCATCGCTGTGGGTTTCCCTCCCTAAGGATCTTTGTACAATGTCAGCCTCCCGAGGAGGGGGTACTGAGGTCCTCCCACCCCCTGGGTCCTGTGCTCAGACACTGTTGTGGAGTAAAGAGAGAGCCCTAGGGAAGGTGGGCTGTGGGGATAAGAAGCCATGTGTGGGGCGACAGAAACAGTGGGAGGACATGCTATAAATATCCTTTGCCCCAGGCCATGTGCAATCCTAAATCATTCAGGGGCCAACATGCTGGGTTTGCCCAGGCCTTACACAGAAGCATGTCACAAAGCTGCAGCAAGACCCCAGACTGGACATCAGACAAACCGATTTCACATCCAGCTCTCTCACTTCTCAGCTGAGTGGCCTCCAGCAAATCACTTCCCCTCTCTGAACTACACTTTTCCTCATCTGCAAAGTGGGGTCAGGAATTCCAACCACACAGTGGATGATGGTCTTGAGGAATGAGAAAAACATTGTTCATAAAACAGCTGCCATCTATCTATGCTGCTCAATAAATGGTTATTTGGGAGACTTGCAGATGAGCCATAGCCATAGCTTAAGTTACCCACTACCCAATTTATCTCATAATTAGAATGAAAGGGCCGGCAGCTCTCAAAGGGACTGATTTTTCTCCCTGCTTCCCGCCTGCACCCAGGAGACAATTCAGTTTTGTTTGGAGTCATTTTTGGTTGGGTGGGGAGCCACTGGCATCTAGAGAGTAGAGAACCAGGGATGCTGCTAAACACCCTATGACAAGACAGCTGCGTACCAGAGAATGATCTGGCCCCAGGTGACAATCGTGCCAAGGTTGGGAGGACCCCTGTCTCTTGCCCTCAGTGGCTTAGCACAGCAGCTCTGAAACTCTGCCATTTCCTGAACACCACGAGACCAGGGGCTGTGTAAGGAGCTGCTGCCTGTCTCCCCTCACCCCGAGGCCACTCAGCCAGATGGCAGAGAGGTCAGCAGCAACCAAACATCTAATGACGTGTGACAAGTGTGGCCAGACAGCAGGCCCAGGCTGGGTCCCTTCGAGGCCACTCATTGGGCAAGGGGGACTCATAAATAACAGCACAGTGACAGCCCAAGTCTTGCTCAGTGGGAGGGATGGAGCTCCGCCTGCCCCCCAGCCCCTGGGGCAGGTCTTTATGGGACAGGCCTCCAGCAGGAGGGCCTCAGATGCCATGCACAGTGAATGTGCTGGTGAGACAGGGAGGGACCTGTCACTGAAACATCTGTCCTCACAGCAACTGGCTTTGCTGCATTCGCTCCATCCCTGAGAGTGAACTGTTTCCTCGTTTCTGATCCAGCGTAATTTTGGGTTTCGTGGCGTTCACCCAGCAAAGCATATGCCATGGGAGGCAGGGTGGTGTAGCAGTGGGCATGCTGAACATCTGAGTTTAAGTCTCAAACCTTAGACTTTTTTATAGGCTCCCAAGCCTCCATCTCTTTATCTGTTAAATGGGGGTGTTTGGGCAACCATGTGCTAATTCATGGGAAATTATGTACAAAACAATAAATTAATGAAGGGATGATGATGATGATGATGATGAAAATGATAATGATTGTGATTATTCAGCCATTTGGGAGAGAGGAATTTATATTTGAAAAAAAGCACACCTTCTGATGCTCTAAAAATATTAATTAGTTTTTAGGGTTTTAGGCAGTTCCAAATAGGCCGTTTGCAAAATAATAGTAATAATGATGCTCATATTAAAAAGCACTTTTATTCTCACATTTATTTTTCTCAAGCCTCGTGTGACTTAAAATGGGACCTGTTTCCAACGACGCGTAGTCTTCTAAGATAAAAGTAAAAAAAATCAAAATGAACAGCTGGCACATCGACTGACTTTGCCTTTTCGTTCATCGTAGTCCTGGTCCAGGCGGGCTGGCTTGGGAGGGGCAATGAACTGAGTTAGGGGCCTCTCAGGGTGCCACGCGGCTTTTGGGGTCTCGGTTTTGTCTTTTACAAAACGGGAGTACTTCTTCCTGACTATCTTAGGGCTGCCAGTTCATTGAGACCGTGTATACGGGCGCTCTGTGAGGAGATTAAAGCCTCACCGCACGAGGGAATGTTAGCATCGCGATCATTATCTTCATCATTATTAATTATTATTCATAATGATGTTCGCAAGATGGAACTACTCCAAAGCACTGTGGCTGTGAACAGTTTCCACATACTTTCCCCCAAATCCACACGTGCCTGTGATGAAGAAAGTGACCCTTGGAGCACTCCGTCTGGAACCTAAGTGAAATCTTTACGATTCAAAACAAGTCCCCTACCCCCTTCTCTCTGTCTCAGGCTAGAAGCCTGGACTCAAGAGAGGGCCCTGCCCCCCCACCCCCCACCCGTGCCTTGTCAGTCTTCAGTAGAAATGGCTCTCTTGGCCCAAGACCTCGAGGCCTGCTTTCAGCCAGGAGCACATTTTTGCAGGGAGGGTTATAAATCAAAACCTGGGTTCTAATGAAACTGCTGACACACTTTGACTGTAACAGTGCACACCCAGGCACCTCTCGCGAGAAATCAGAGGCACAGGGAGAGTGCTCAAAGGACCCAGGGCACCTAGGAGGCTGCCTGTCTTGCCTGGCCTCACCCCGCCCCTTCCTCTCCCCACCCCTTTCTTTCTTTCTTCTTGCCTCCTGCCCTTGCTCCTTTTTTTCTTTATGATTCCTATAGAAATTCTTAACTACTGCCCCATTCTGCAGCTCCTTTGGGAGTCAGTCTCATGGCCAAGCTGGCTCCCCAGCAGACCGCTCCCTGATTCTGCATGGGACCTCTCAGGGGACAATGGCGCAGCACCTGCTCTCTCCCAGGCAGCAGAGGATGGTGAAGGCAAAGCCTTGGGTTCACACAGGACAGTGTGCCAGTTCTGGCTTGGCCACGTCCTGACTACATGACCTGAGGCAAGATATTTAATCTTCCTAAGACTTAGTGATTAGACCTGTGAAATGGGGATAACGGCACCTTCTTGAGGCTGTCGAGAGGATTGAATGAGATCGATAATGCCAGGGAGGCGAAGGGAGAGGAAGGGGCATCAGAGGCTTGAGCTGTTGAGGACCTTTCTGGCTACCTCTGAGGGACCAGTCCCCAATCCACACTGATTTTATATGTAACCATAGACAGTCACTCCCACAGTTTGATTTAAGAGATACTAAAGAGGATGCATCTATCTCCAAGTACTTTTATCACTGATCTCATCAATTTCACCATTAGCAAGTCATCTGTATGGAAGCCATCCAGGGCCTGGCATGATGCGGGCTGGATGGAATGAGCTCTCACTTGATGACCCCAGGAGACAAATGCCCCAAGTTCCTAATTCTTCCATGTGAGGATTGAGTTCACAGCAGGCCTGTCCTTCAGCAGGTAGATGACGTTTTTGAGTCTTGTCTAGCGTGAGGTAATCCCCAAGCCACTGACGGGATGGGACTAAAACCCTGTTCTTCCCTAAGCGTTCCCGAATCCCTCAGCTCATACTCCACTCTGTCTTTGGAGCCCCTGTAGCTTTTGCTGTTTCTACCACTTATTTGGCACTGGACAGAGACGATAATCTCAATTGGAGACTGTTAGCCACCTGAGGGCACAGAACATGCCCACAATTTCTTGAAATTTCCTAGAGGACCTGGCTTCATCAGTTTAGTCTAAATACAATGATCTAGGTATCTCTCTAAGAACAGTGATTTCTCTGCTCTCTCACATTAGATGTTCGTGGAAGGTGCGCATCTGCCCCAGGCCTCTTTCTCTTACATTTCATTGACCAGAACAGGTCAGATGGTCCACGAGGCAGGGATATCAGATCCTTCCAGAGATGTCAGGGCACCCAATTCGTGAACAACTAATCTATCACAGACCTGGAATAGTATTTCTACAATGTTGTTGGTTGCCTTGTAAATACTTAATGGGATGATGAGCCACATATCTTAAGACAGAAATATTTGAACACATGATTTTGATGCGGTTGTCCTATCTAAACAAACCAACTAAATGTTAGAGTAATGAGTCTTATGGTCAGCGATAATCGTAAATCAACTAAGCCTTCTGGCTAGAAGGTGGTGGAGCCAGACGAGACACAGCCCTAGTTCACTGTAGAAACACTGCCTTGAGGAAGCGGGGTTAGATGTATTCACTATCACTCTGAAAGTCAGGGTTAGGAGCAAAAGAAGGAGAGGGAGTTCCAGGGGTAAAGACTTTGGCTTGGTAGATGAAAATGCCCGCAGGCCTAGAGTCTCCTATCAGAAAGATGAGGCTGTGACGTCTCTGCCCCGAGCAAGCAGGTGGCCTGAAGGCAGGGGCTGAGTGCCCTTGGGAGCACTGTAGAGGGGATTTCTGCAGTGGATAGAAAGCTGGACCACAGGCCTGTGACTGATTCTTCCAGCTTTAAAAATCTGACTTAAACCTCAAAAGAATATCATTTCAGTTGTGGACTCAAAACTCAACATTCCAAAATAAGCAGGAGTAAGGTAAGAAAACTTATTAAAAGCCCTAAATGATGGGCTGTGAGAGATCAGGAAAGGGAGACCGGCCAGAGGCTTCCTGGAGGCCTTAGAACCTCAGGGGGATCTCAGGCAGCTGTGAAAACTAGGAAGCATAGGGGTTGGGGGAGGGGTGTTGATTAGAGGTTGAGTTGCGGGGAACAGGCCTGGGGTAGAGGCAGGGATGCTTGAGGTGGTGCACTGCCCCCACCCCTTCCTTATCTCCCCTCTCCCTCCAGAACACAGGGGCTCTGGGGGATGAAAGAAATACAATTTGTACATGACTAAAAGGAGCCCGTGTGCCTTTCATACCCTTTCCCCGTTTCAGGTTTGCATCTTATTTTCCTGCGAACTTTTTTTCCCTTCCCTTTGCTGCTCTGGCTTTTGTTGGTGTAACCTCAATTACTTGCTGCCTTTCAAAGCTTTTATTCCCCAAGTGGAGGGAAAGAACTTTTAATGTCATGCTAGGTCCTTAGCCAGGCCAATTGTCTTTCCAAATCATTCAGGGGCTTGGGGCGGCTGGGGAGAGTGGGAGGCTTGGCAGAGACAAGGAGGAGTCGATAGCAAGGAAGAAAACAGCAAGTACAACGGATGAAGGTCCCCGAGGTGATTTGCAAATCTGCTGAAATCCTGAACAAGCTTTGATTTAACCCAAGCTTGAAATGGCTTTTATTTACTGTCTATTGTGGAATAAATGACATCTCATAAACAGGCTTTATCCATTACCCCAGAATGGAGAGCACAGTGTTAGGGACGTTTTATCCTCTTGATATCAAAGGAGATATGCGGGGTGTGTTATTACAAATAGAAAAATCAATGCTGAGACACACACATCTGAAATTTCATTTTCGTCGAACCACATTTTCAAAGGAAAAAAAAAAAAAGGCAATTGCTAATAAAAATGAATACAGAACCTGAGGATTTACCAAGCTTGAGCAAAGGAAGGGCTGAGACCCAGCCCAGACAGTGAATAAATGGGTCTCTGCCTTGGGGCCATTTCCTGCACACTCTCCCAGAAAAGCCAGCCCCGCCCAGGAATGGCCCCAAGCAGAGCCTCCGGCCTGGCCTGGCCTCCTCTTCATGCCCCTGTGCAGACCCCGGAAGCTGCCTCCCTCACTGTCCCCACCCAGTGCTCCTACCCCCATCACACACCACACTTGGCGGGAGACCACCTGAGAAACACCAGAAACAGTGAGACCATTACTGTTTCCACAATGCCTTCACCACCTTAAGGCAAGGTCTTCTGGGTCTTCTAAGTCTGGTGCACAGGTGAAAAGGCTCCTACAGAGTGAGAAAGGAAAGTTGGCCTGACTCCATAAAAAGGCTCAGCCTCTCACTGAGGCAGCAGCCATTTCCACCCGTCCTCCGGAGAAAGTTGGTAAGAAGTAAATACTTGCAGCTTTTCATAAAATTTTCTTAAAGTCACCTCCCTGGGCTCTCATCTTTTGATCCCGTTGTGTAACTCTTTACTGGGGGGGTGAGTCTCTGGTTTAGGGTTTTGCTTCCCCATGAAGGTGTATGCTCAGTGAGGCTGAGGCCAGTTTCGATGCTGGTCTCTGTTATTTTCCAGCTCCCGCACAGTATTTGGCCCATAATAGCTGCTCTCAAGAGAATGGGAAGGTGCAGGCCTGTGAGGGGATGAGAATGGCTGCCTGTACACGGAGCCTCTGGTAGAAACCGACCTCAGCTCTCTGAACAGAAGCACTCCAGTTCGGGTCGGCAGCTTCCACTCCGAAGCATGAACGAGATCCAGTTTGCTGGTTTCATGTAGTCATATATGGCTCAGGAATGCCTGTCAACACTGGTTGAGGAAAATGGACCAGTAGACTTTGCTTAGGTTTTAAGGCCTCACGGTAATCCTCAATCCTCCCCGCCCCTAGACACACACACACACACACACACACACACACACCACACACACACACGGCAGACAGCCACCAAGAACGAAGAGCCAAGCACAGACCCATGCCCACTGCTGGAAAAAGAGCATAGACTCAGCATTTCATAGCTGGTTAGGTTACCAGAGATCGCTTCACCTAACTCTGTCTCTTGAGAGATGGGGAAACCAAGGCCCAGAAAGCAGAGCTAATTTGTCTGAGTCGTAAAGGAAACTGTGCTCACCTGGGGGCTCTGCCCGGGAAGAATCTAGGGAGCAAAAATAACCATAAAGAAGGAGCACACATGCAACTTAACTGCAAAGACAGTCATGACGTGGAGGTAATTGATTTTTAAGTAATTCAATGATGAACGATTAGAAAGCATCCACCCTGTGCAAACGATAAGAATTTTTGCTCTTTTTAAAAAGGCACAGTTCTTGTTTTCTCTACAGACTTTACTAATCAGAATTGGGAATCACTGACTCCTGAAGCGTTTTGGGAAGACCATTCCCTATGACACACAGACTGCCTGTTTCTTCCCCGCATGCTTCATAAAGGTTTGAGAAACTAGCCTCAGCCAGCCAATACAACGGCAATTCTGTCTGAAATAGGTGGCAGTATTTAAATAAGGTTTCGATAGGAAGAAAATGTCTCTTTGGACTTGGTCTGTGATGTAGTTATCAGGAGGAAAAATTTGCAGAACCCATTACCTGCCACTCCTTCCCCCAGGAAATCCCTCGTTTGTGGAGCGTGAATCTCTCTGGCTTTTGCTAGCTTTTTCTCTCTGGATTGTCCTGGGTAAACATCTGCCTCACGCTGTGTGTTTATAAAAAGAGGTATTTGTGGCTTTGATTGTTTAGAGGTTTCTGCAGAACACGCAGGCTCTCTCTTCCTCACCTTCTCTCCACCTGAGCAAACAGCCACTGAAGGACAAGGAATGCTTACTTTGGTCTTCTTGGCATTACAGGGCATCCTTCTGTCCAAAACAGGAAAAATACTTGCCACCACCCACCTGCTCCACCTTGGGATACAGAGGGTTTTTTTGTAGCAGGGACACTGCATCTGTTTAGTTATTATTTATTCCACAAAAAAATTTTGAGCATCTTCTGTGTGCAGAGTGTTGAATTGGATATAGAGAATTATACCAAGAGACTCAACCCCCATCTCGAGGAGCTTATGGTCTTGTCAAAGAGACTAAGCTTGCACACATTAAGTGTAGGGTTTTTATCTACTTATAGACCTTAGAACTTTGGAGGGACAGGGCATCTGTCACTGGCCTTCTCACTGTTAGCCAAATTAAGCCTGTCTTCTTGGCTCCACCCAGGGACCAAGTCTTCTCACAAGTTCCACTGCCAGAAAAGAGAATGACAGTTTCCTTTTATTCTCACATGTCTCTGTGCAGAGCTTCTTTGAATGGGGGACCCAGGCCCCACTGAGTCTCATCATAGTGAAAATGCTAGTAACTAGAACTCAACAAAATTCCTGGTAGATAGATCTTTTTTCTTTTTTTCTTTTCGTATCACTCCAATTTAGACCAAAAGCAAATCAAAAGAAGATAATGTCATCAAACACCCAGTTTAAAAAGGCAGAAACAATGTCTGGCTCATATTTAGGTCCAGGTTCCCCACCCTTTTCACCTCCAGCTCCAGCTTGAACAGTGAGCATGCTTGTCTTCAGGGAAATGGCCAGAAGGACCCATCGTCAGCCAATAAAGGTGTGTGATGTCAAGCGGAAGAGGCTTTCTTCCAGGGAAAGTAGACCCAGCTATTCAAGAAACGTTTCTCATCGCTTCTCGGCCTTTTGGCTAAGATCAAGTGAAGAAATGTTTCTCACAATCTGAAAAGGTTTCCTGTCTTCAGGTTCTAGAAAACCCTATACACAATTCCATTCTCTCACACTGCATATTCTAGTTTGGATAGGGTTATGGTTTAGATGATTCACACAAGTGATAGCTGAGCCTATCTCGAAGTCAATGCCTGACGGGAGACCCAGGTGCCAGGACAGTCTCTGACATCACCTAACTGGTGATCTCGGGTCAGCCTTTCAGGGTCTCTGGCCTCCATTGTAACTGATGGCCTGTCCACGACTAAGGGTCAAAGACTCCATGAAATAATTAGGTCATGCTAGATCCACGCAACTTTTAAAATCTGGAGACTTTTTCAATGCCTCAAAGAAATAACTGAACTCTCATGCTCATTGCAGCATTATTCACAATAGCCAAGATATGGAAATAACCCAGGAGTCTGTCAACAAATGAATGCATAAATAAATTATGATATATATACATATGATATACATATATATGTATAAACACACACAATGGAATATTATACAGCCTTTAAAAAGGAAATCCTTGGTAGCTGAAGGAAACTGGACTTTGGGTGGTAATCACACAATAGAATATATAGATGTCAAATTATAATGTACACCTGAAAATTATATAATTATATTAACCAATGTTACCTCAATAAATTTAAAAAATAAGGAAATAAATAAATGATAAATAAATAAATAAAATAAATAAAAAGGAAATCCTGCTATTTGTGACAACATGGATGTCCTAGAGGACATCATGCTAAATGAAATAAACTAGACATGGAAAGAAAAATACAGTATGACCTAATTTATATGTGGAATCTAAAAAAAGCCAAATACAGAGGAGCAGAGAGTAGAAGGGTAGTTACCAGGAGCTGTGGGGTGGGGCAGGGGAAACAGGAGATCTTGGTCAAAGGGTACAAAGTAGGTAGAATGAATAAGTCTAGAGATCTAATGTACAGCATGCTGACTATCATTAATAATACTGTACTGTTTGCTGTGAATCTGCTAAAAGAGTTGATATCAGGTGCTCTCACTATAAAAAAATTAAAAATGGCAACTGTGAGGAAATGGATATGTTAATTAGTTTGACTATGTTAGATATGTGTATCAAAACATCATATTGTACTCCTTAAATATATACAACTGTTATTTATAGATAGATCGATAATAATGATGATGATAGATGATAGATAGATAGATAGATAGATAGATAGATAGATAGATAGATAGATGATAGATAGGCAGATGATAGACAGAGAGACAGACAGACAGGATCCACAGATTTCTGCCTGGATATTCATGCCCTGTGAGAAACTCCTCTGTACCTGATGCCAGCTGAGTGTCTGACCTTGCTATTGTCCTTTGAGGATATATTATGCTTCATTGCATAAAGACAACCAGGAGTGAAGTGCGGTGGCCTCTAATGAGAATACGCTCCGGCTTGATCTGTAATGGCTTCTTTCTTTAACGAGAAATATATAGGACAACATATTAACAATGGTCAGTGTAGGGTAGTTGTGCTCAGGTGCTTGTTAGAGGATTATCGTTACTTTCTGGATTTTTAATAATTTCTCAAAAGAAAAATTATAATTTAATAAATACAGTGTAAATTTAATAAGTTGCTTGATCGAGCAACTGGCTCTGATCACGGACAAAGAGATGTAGTCAGAGAGGGGAACGTGAATGTATCTCATCGCTGACACTGGATGGCGGACACACAGGTGTTCATTCCACTGTCCTGTAAGTCACACTATATGTTACATAGGCTTTGTGTGCATATAGAATATTTCATTATGAAAATTATTTTGGAATGATAATATATAGAAACATTAAAGTTTAGCTTTCAATGTAGAAACTTGAAGTTCTCTCCCTATGAATAATAAAAAAGCTCATATGATATGATATTGTCCAATAGAAATATAATGCAAGCCACACGTGTAAGTTTCAATCTTCTAGTAGCCACATTTTAAAAAGTAAAACAAATCAAGTAAAATTGATTTTAATACTATATTTTATGTAACAAGATAACCACCTACTGCTATTTCAACACATAATCAACATTAAATTTTTACTATTTTATATTCCTGTTTTGCATGGACTGGTGATGGCGATAGGGAGGGGGCACTAAATCTTGAAAATCCACTGTGTATTTTATACTTACTGCACATCTCAGTTGTGACTCTCCAGTGAACCAGGCAGGCAAACCTAGGTGGCAGTCGGTCCTCCCTTTCCTGGAGGGCCCCAGGGGTTGAGAACACTGGGCTCTTTCACTGCACCAGGCATGCAAGATGGCCACAGAAAAACCTCACCCCTATCTGACCTCTCCTTTCTGCTCTGGGATGGCGACCCTCCCTGTCAACGGGAGGGGCCACCCACCCCATCACCAGAGGACCCAGGACGAAGGACGTGGGTTGCCATTTTTCTCAATTCCAGGCATTTGATGCTTTCTGCTGGTAAAGAAACAGCCCACCTCACAGAGTTCTCTGCCCTATGTGCTGAGGAAAAACCACAGGTGAGTTTGCTTCCAAATGGAGGAGAGTGTAGACAGTTGGGGAGAAAATGACAAACAATAAGGAACAGTGTTTTTGGCAGGTGCTGGCTCTTGGTTCCCAGGAGTCCTCATAAAACACACAGGCAGGTGCTGGATGCCCTGGGGCAGCTCCCTGGTCCACAGCACCTACGGAGCCCAGGGCTCAAGGGACAGAACCCGAGCACCCTTTCTCCCTGCTCCAGAGGCCACCCCAGTTGTCACGAGGGGTGACATTTTAGGGGACTTGTGGCTTAAACCAAAAACACAGTGAAACCAAATAACCAAGATACTACTTAGAGTTCCATATATATATGAAATGAAATAGGACATGTAGGAGATTAGATGGTAGATAGATAGAGAGATAGATAGAGAGATAGATAGATAGATAGATAGATAGATAGATAGATAGATAGATAGATAGATAGATAGATGATAGATAGATAATAAGACATATAGGAGATATATGAGTATATATACATGAAATATACATGAAGAGGAGATATACCTCTTATCAGATAGAAGGATCAGTCTGCATTTACAACAAGCGAAGTTCCCCAGTCCATGCAAGCATGAAGTCCTGCTCACAGGCTGGTGGAAAAGATGCAATTTACCTTTGGGTGGTGATGCTGGGATTCTCATTTAAAAGTCTAAGCTGGCTGATTATTTATTGATGTCTCTTTCTCCATAGCTGTCTGACTCTTACTGGTTGGAAGAAGCTCCTGTGCGCCTAAAGGATTTTTTGAATTAAGTTCTTTTCAGTCATTTTCCCTGCAGGCGTTAACCAATGAGACTGTACTTTGACAGAAGTCCTCTCCTTTCCTCCCACCTCCAATCCCCCTTTTACTTTATGTCATGAAATAAAATTAAGTACCAGGAGAGAGGTCATCAAACAACTGGGCCTGACGTGGTTATTTGGCATTTATTTTTTATTTACAGAAAGAGTGAAAATAATACATCGGAACCACTCATATTTTACAGTGAATGTGCCTCTGAATCCTATCAGGACATAGATGAGCAATTTAATGAGTAAACAGGGCTCGTTCTGGATGATTCTGTCCAGTGCTGTTGCCACTAACCCAGAAGTGATCCTTGAAGCTGCACATTTTCCACAGTTCCCTGAAATCAGATGGTTTGGCCTCCTTGTCGCAGTTGGCTCATCTGTAAAATGGAGTTATGGTCCCACACTCATGTCAGGGGACTGAGGTCCCTTGTAATCCTCGTGATTTCATGAGCTGGGATATTATTTTGAAAGATTGTCCTACAGTGACCTCAGCCAGAGTAGCCCTTATTTTGGTAAAAACCGCCACCTTTCAACCCTGTCTTCACCACTGGCCACCCTCCCCTACCCTATCCCACCTAGGGAGAAACAGCAACCAAGGAACATTCTGGAAGTGATAGATGGAGGAATAGGGAGCACTTGGTGAGGCTAGTCTAGCAGACCTGGAAGCCAGTGAGGCACTTCAGTCATTCAGTTGGGTCCTTATGGAACAATTGGGCACATGCTAAGGTCTCGGTCTCCCACAATGAGGAGGAGCGACCTTAAATCACCCCCCTCTCTGACAGGTAGAAACTTGACTCTAAATCCCTTCCCCCTCCCACCCCTCACAGGCATAGACAAAGCCTATGGGTGGGGATTTCTACGTGGAATGATCCCTCATCTTCCTGGCCCCTTGGGCGATGCCTAAAAGTCATTGACCAGCAGACAGGCCTTTCCATTCATTTGTGCTGGGGAGACACTGACAATTCTCAGTCTAAAGAGAGAGACAGATATTGCCAACAATCACCACATATCACATAGGCACAACCCATGGAGAGAACCTCAAGGCGGAGTGCACTGTGGAATGGGTAGAACGGCTACCCCACATGGGAGAAGAGACCCTGAGACTTTGTTCCTCCCCTGCCCCCACACTGTGCTGCCAGTGGCTGAATTTGGGTGGGCTTTTCCTGAGAGCAGGTATTGTGGGGACTGGGACAGATACAGCGAGGGCCCTCAGCAGCTGGAGGAGGAGAAGGACGAGGCATTTCAGGTTTTGAAATTCAGTTTCTGGCCCAGCCAATCTTGCTGGACTTTGGAGTCCAAAACAAAACAAAACAAAGCTGGTCACATCCCAGCATCTCAAGCAAACTGCTTAACCCCTCTGTGCCTTTGTTTTCTCATCTAAAAAAGGGAGACGCACTGACTGATCACCTGATGTCCCACTCTCTAGGAAGGCCAAAGCATGGTTCTAGGACCCAGCCGGCCACTGTTGGGATCTTGGGATCTGAACATGGCGGGAAAACACAGGGGCCATGGCTTCAGAGCCACTGGGCTATAAACCACCAGGTGTAAGCCCAGAGGCCACGCACTCCCGGAGTCCATCCCCACATGCAGTGCCCTCGCCCCATCCAGAGGGGCTTTCCTGCCTCTATGAGTGTGTGTGTGTGTGTGTATGTGTGTGTGGGGGGGTGCATTTTCCAAGGGAACCAAGGACATTGCTTCTAACAAAAGGGGCAAGATCAGCTCCCATTGGAGAAGGTGGTATGAGCATTTTTGTAGGCAGGGAAGGCAAAATGGAATACTCTCTATTTGCAGAGCATTTTTAATTGCTCTTTCATGCAAACATCTCTTCACAAGATTCCCCCCTGCCAGGAAGTCCTCCATGATTTACTCTTGCTGAAGTAATTTTTCTCCACTCCGAATGCTCTCTGCCTCTTGTGGATCCTGCCTTTATGGCACTTAACATGATCCCCCCCTGGTTGTTTTGACAATTTGTGCTCTTGTCCAACTACACTTGCAGATGAAGCTATATGATTTATTTCATATTCTCACACAATCCTTAGAATTGGGGTAGAACATCCCAAGGGAGCCAAATGAATGCTTGCTGAATGAATGAATGAGTGAATGAATGATGTGTGTCTGAATTAATGCATGGCACAAATGCAAGTACCGCATATCTCATTCTTAGTTTAGAACTCTTTCCACTGTACATACTTTTGACTCTGACCTGTCTCCCCACTTAACAGGTCCCCACTCCCCATATCTTATTTGCTGCTTCTGTGGTGTGAGCAAGGATATTGTCACCGGAGTGGCTTAGATGAAACCCTAGCCACCATGCCTCAGTGACAGTATTAATAGTGACAAGTTCCAGGGCTCACCTTGTGTTCTGGCAATGGCCCGAGTCTGACCCCGTTACTGACCACCCTGCCACATTCTGAATCTCTTTAAGCCCCATGAGATTAATGCCTCTCCTGACTGGCTGAGAGATATGTGACTACACTTAGAAAAACACAACCAGTAATTGAATTAGTGGCTCCACCAGAATATTAAACAATGATTATAACAATCTGCACCACCAAAGGCGGGCATCTGTACCCACTAAAAAACGAAGAAACATATTTGTACTTTACTAGGGAGTCAGGTGGGCTAAGTCTTCCGCCACCAGAAAGGATGTGGGACACAGGGGTCCAGTGTGCCTCAGGTTCTGGCAGGGAGACGTAGTCCTGGGGAAAAGCAGAAACGAGCTCTGGGCTGACATTCTTTATGCCCTGGCCCACAGGTGACGTCTGTGGACAATGAGGGGCACCACATGAAGCCAGAGGTTCACTCCCTGGAAGCTCATGAGTTTTGCTTTGTCCTCCGTCTAGGATGCCCTGCTGCTCCACAGCCCATGCTAATAAATCATATAAACAGAAGCCATTGATCACAGCAGAGATGGATTGAGAGTGAGGATGGTTTCATGAAAACTTAGCTTTACTGTTGAAAAATTCAATTGAAACCGACCGACATTTTGAGATTATCTTCCTGCCAGCAAAGGACCACTATCTGTATTTGTGTAAAGGGGGTTGGGGGATGGTACAGAATTAGGCACACTAGTCTCTGCCTGCAGGAAGCTCACATTCAGGGGAAATGCAACCAAACATAAGACATTTTCTCTTGATGGTGAATCAGAAGCATCAGAACTGTATAGGAAAGACAGACAGGGCCTAATCCTCTGGCCACTGTCTTCAGAATGAAAGTGTCTGTGTGCATGGGCTTAGCATTACGGAGCACTTGGGACCAGGGTATTCACAGCAAAGAGCCTGGACTTTGCAACCAGACACACTTGGTTTCAAATACTAGCCCTACCACTTACTACTGAATGTCCTTAGTCAGATTCCTTACTCTCTCGAAGTTTCTGTCCTGTCATCCATTAAATGAGGCATAATAATACTTTCTTTGCTAGATTCAGTAGGAAAGCTGACCATCAAACCCCTAGTAAAGTAACTGGCATTTTAGATGGTACTCAATGAATCTTTCTCCTTCATTTGCTGGACAAAAATTAGGTACTGAATACAAATTATACAACTAATCAGCTCAACTGTAAACAGATAATAAGATGTCAAGGTTGCCCTCCCACACATGGGGTATATAACAGTGCAGAGTCAAAGAGGGGGGCCGAAGAATATCCTTGCACCACAATATTTCCCTCAGACCCCTGTAGATAGTGAAGAGAACTACTGATGACTGTGGCTATCTTATTTATCTTTGTATCGCTGGCATCAAGAACTGGACTTAGCAGGGTTTGTTGGGTGGGTGGGTAGGTAGGTGAGTGGAATGGATGGATAGGTGGATAGATGGATAGGTGGATGAATGGATGGGTGGATGGATGAATGGATAGATGGATGAATGGACATGGGTGGATGGATGGATGGATGAATGTGTGGGTGGATGGATGAATGGATAGATAGAAAAGTGGATGGTGGATGGCTGAATCGATGGGAGAATGGACGATGGATGAGGAGGATAGGTAAAAGTTGATGGATGACAGATAAACAAACAAATAGGTGGAATTTCACTATGGGACACTATTTTTTATCCTCATTTCACAATTAGGGAAACTAAAAGAGGTTAAACACACTTGCAAAGGGCTGAGGTCCTTATTGTCCCAGGAATTAGCCAAGCTCCTCCTAGTCTCTGTCTTCTGGCTGAATAATCCACGTTTCCCAGAAGTCCCATCTCTTTCCCTCCAGTCTATCCTAAGTCTTCAAGACACAACCGAAGTTCCATTTCCTCTGGAGAGTCTTCTCTGACCAGGGGCCTTCACACTTCTCTCTCCCTTTCCCGAACTTGTCAATATTGAATGTTTCCCACTTTAGAACTTTTAGTTGCTAATTGTCTCATGTCTGCATCTTATCCTTACAACCCGATAACAGAGAATGGGTTCTACTTTTCCCTCACGACAGCCAGTGTGAGATTGGGCACATGTGCCTATAGTGCAAGGGCTGTCCGAAAAATGCTTGGTGACTGCTCAGTTAGCTAATGTTACTAACAGTAATAAAAGCTGACACTTACTGAGTGGTGTCAGACACTTCGTTGAGCACTTTAAATATATTATCTAATTTAAGTCTCACAATAAACAGTGTTACAAGATAGGCTTATTAGGTCTATTTCATAGATAAGGAAACTAAGTTTGAGAAAAGTTGTGATGCTTTTAAAACATAAAATCAAAATTCTTTGATGCTCCTCTCATTGACAGGTGGGACTCTATGTCCTCCCTCCCCTTGAACCTAGGTGGACTTCTTACTGCATCCACCAATACAGTGTGGCAGAAGTGATGCTATGTGACTTCTGAGTCTGGCTTATAAAAGGCCAGTCAACTTCCAATTTTTTCACAGAAATGCCATGACCCTGGCATCATAACCTACAGTCCTGTTTTCACCATCAATAATAGTATAAGTACCAATAAAACTTCACATTTGCATACCAATGTACAATTCTGTATAATTTCTACAGCTCTTCCATAGACATAGGGCGGGAAGGCAACAAGGCCTGGGAACAGAACCACCAAGGTTCAGAGGATGCTCTGACTTTAACACCTCAAGATGTTAAAATCAAAGTTGGTAGAGCCCATCTTCCTCCAAGTGCAGGCAATGACCGTCTTTCTGGGGTTTCCATTTCTCGGAGTTGGTCTCCCTTGAATCAAGTCCTTTGGAAGACCCCGCTGATGTTAGCCTCATGCCTCCATTTTAAAGTGCCGTCTCCAAAAAGGTTTGGTTATAATTGCCCCCCTTGTCTGGGTGGCTGCACCGAGCCAGACCCAAGCTTCCCTGGGACCACATCCCCACGCTGCGGGAGGAAGTTTAGAAAAAGTTCTGCAAATGGCTCTGGGGAAGGGAGGGGAAGGATTCGGGAAGGCTAGGCTGGGGGCAGCCCTTGGAAAGCCAAGACTAATTCCGCAGTCTAGTCACTCCGTCAAACATTTAGTGTATCCGGGTGATTGTTCCCCGGTAGGCCACGACGGACTATCTGCTGGGCCTTTTGTCATGTTAACTGCAGCCGATCAATGGATTGAGGTCAGGACTTCTGATGTAGGTGCAAGCTTAGAGGGAAAAAAGTCTCAAAGATTCATTTTTTCTCGTCTGGTAACACTCCGGTCACTTATTTTTTCTCAGTTAGCCTCTGCCGCTCTAAAGTGGATATTGATCAGTGCTTTAATGCAAACCTGTCAAATTAATTTTGCAGACCTGGGATATGACTGGCCTAAAATTGCTTCTGCATCTGTTCTCTGCAGCAAGCCTATGAATTTTAATCACGACCAGAATGGGTTGGTGGCTTTTTTTGTTAGAAACTTGAATAGGAAAGGTTTAAACTGTAAATGCCAGGGAATGATGCTGTTTTGTTCTTTTCAGAAACTCATGTGGTGGAGGTCAAAGAAATTATTATGTCGGCTGTATTCTTGGCAGATGCTGTGGGAAGCTTTGCGGGCTGGCTTTCTACAGAGCTGCACTCAGGGAATGCTGTGTCTCAGTAAACACCCGCCATCTCTCAGTTTCAGAGTCACAGCTTTGGAGAGTGACAGGCATTGGAATGCCAGCAGGACATGCCACCCCAGCCTGCCTGAGCCATCCCTGGCTCCTGTTTTATTGTGACCCAAGATTACTTCCTGGGGGTGAAAGAGCCTTGGGTTTCACTTTGTTTTAAAAAGTTAGCTCCTGGGCCTGGTTCTGCCTCACTTGCCCCAAGTAACTTCTGGCAGGGCAAGGTGCATCTTTCTGGGACTCAAGTGATCACCTAAAAAGCGTGTCCAATGTAGATAACAATTGCGGGGACTCCTCTCCCAGGCACCAGCTCCTCCGGCTGGGACCACACCCAGGCCCAAGATTTGACACAGCTCTGCCAGGGCGGGAGGCCCTTGGCCAATCTGCACTGCACTCTCAGCCTGTCCCCGGAAGCCACCACCCTGAACTCTGTTGGAAGGCCCCTCCACACTTCCAAATCTGGGAGCAGAGCCAGGGCTGTGACATCCCCGTCACCAGGCCCACTTCAGGCTGACACTGCAGCTGCCACCAGGTGTCCTTGCACGACTCTGCTCTTCATACCCACTTGACACTTTTCTCAGTTGGATCACTGAGGCAGACAGGCCCCTTTGCAGGGGAAGATGCTCATGGCACCTCCACTTCTTTAGAAGAAGGGCAGCACATTTGCCACAAGCACCCAGGGATCCTGTTTCCCCCGGCCTGGTGGCAGCAACCCTCCCCGCAGACGATGTTGCCAAGTTCTCTCTGCAGAGAATCAACTGATTATAACCCTGACCATATCGGTCTTCACTGGACGTCATCATTATCTTTTTATCAAGTGCTTACTATGTGCCAGGTTCTAAGTATTTTCATAGATTGCTTCTAAAAACAAGACAACAGGCCCCCAAACAGAGTCACTTATGCTAAGCCCCACACCACTAAAATGAGACCTAACTTAATTATAGTTTTGGCTGTCTCAGAAATGGAATCTTAAATCTTCAATCGGGAATCACCTGGTCGGCACTAGTGAGGTCATTGCATGATAGACCCCTACCATCCTTAACTGAAAGTGACCTTGGCACAACCACTGTGGTTTTTGCCTAGAATAACAAACTTCCTTGTTCCCTCTCTCTTTTGCGTATAAGTCTTTCATTTCGTTCAGCTCCTCGGAGCTCCTTTTTATCTGCTAAATTGGATGCTGCCCGATTCATGAACCTGAAGAAAGTCAATAAGATCTTTAAAAGTTACTCAATTGAACTTTGCTTTTAAACAGTACTTAGTTTAATTCTCATAAAACCCACAGGAGGGCAGTACTATGGTCATCCAGGTGTTATTGGGGAGGAGCCTGAGGCACAGAGAGGTGAGATGAACTTGCCCAAGTTGCATAGCTAATAAGTGGCAAACCCAGATTTGAACGGAGGCTGTCTGGCTCTAGAGTCCATCCTTTAATCTGCTTTGAGTACTGTCTGTCTGTCTCTGCCTATGGGCAATGAAGCTCTGGATGTGGTGTCCATCTTGTTGGGTCCCTGATTCTTGCATCTATGTTATTCTTACCTCCCCAATAAAACTTCAAGGGTAGAAGCCTCTTGACTTCTTGAATATTCGAATAGATAAATGCAGACGAAGGACACATAGTCATTGAGAACAAGCCAGAGAAGTGTTTGGGAGTGACTTTGATGGATACTCTGATAGATTTAGCTTTACAGAGTGAAAGGAGGGAAGGAGGGGAGGAGGAAGAGAAAAAGGAGGAGGAGGAGAGAGGGAGGGAAGGAGGGGAAAAGAGAGAGAGAGAGAGAGAGAGAGAGAGAGAATCACTTTATTTTACAAGCATATCTTGACTCTTCAACGATGAGGGGCCCCAGCAGTGGGAAGCTATGAAGTGGACCCCCCTCTCCCTGAAGTTAAGAGCTGGAGGGGCCAGAAGATAGGAAGCCCAGAGATGGACCAAAACTCCCAGGTCAGAGAACTATGTGTCGAGAAGTGCTTCAAGAGCTCCCAGACAGCTCACACGAGGGCCCATGAGAGAGCAGCATTCAGATGCTGCTACCCAGACATTGCCAGGCAGCAGAGGTAAACAGAGAAGCAGACACCCCCACTCCTGTTGGGTAAAGGAACACTGGGTAAAGCTCTCACTCCATGTGACCCCTCCATGCCCCCACCACCCCCTTGAGGAGCTGGTTCCTGAAGAAGGAAGGAGCCTGGGTGGTCTCAGAGCCTGGCCAGCTTCCTCTTCCTCACCCCACATACCCATCTTCACTGTTTCAGACAACACTCAGGGAATTGGGGGCCCTTCCAAATTGCCCTGGGGAAAGGCAAAGAGATGCAATTCAAACTGAGTTTGAAGTCACACTTCAAAGTGACAGAGTTTTAATAACTGAAAATCATCCAAAAGTTACGGAATCTAAATTGTCATTGAAGAATGGAGATGGAGATTAAGCACAGGAGAGTTGTAAGCAATGGTTAGAAAATCAAACCACTACCTATTTATGCCTCGCTGAGTTGACATTGCCGCGTAATCTACCTAGTGGAATACAGCTGACAAGCACATAGACACCACAACCCTGCAACCCTGCGGAGAATCTGGTTTTTGGTTAAGCAGAACTGCAAGATAACTTCTTCCTGAACAGTTCTTTGTTTTAGGCCAGTGGGCACCCCCAGCCCACCCCTGCCCTCCCACAAGGTGAAGCATTCTCTGTTTGAAGACCTATAAGAAGGCCTCATGGTCTTCATGGCCAGGTGAACAAAGGGACCCAGTTGGTCATCACTGACCACTCAGGGGAGCTCCACAAGAGCGTGAGTTAGGACTGTTGGGCTGACGGTGACAGAAGCCCTCGGGCATCCTTGATCTTGGGACTCTCTCCCTCCACTTCTTGGCTCTACCTGTTGACTTCACTCACATGGCGACAGGGATGTGGCTATGCGCTCACTCTTCTCACAATAAAGAGACCGTCTCTGTTTCACATAGAGCTTTTAATAGCTTCTAAATCTTGAGAAAGGACCCTGACTGTCCAGGTTTGGGTCCCCGGCCCTCCCTTGGACTGATCACTGTAAAGAAGAAGTTCCGTGATTAGCTCAGAATGGAATATTGGCCCATCCCTGAAAGAGCAGAGGGTTCTCTTACCAGAGAAGCCAGGAGCAGGTAGCATGGAGGGATTCAATCTTGATTTTAGTGTTTTGCAAAGATTCGTCGATTATTTGTGGCTGTGCATAACTTTGTGTTGAGTTCATCAAGTTTATGTCAAGGGAGTTAATCTCTTACCTGCCAGGAAAGCCATCTCAAATCCAATCTCATAGTTGAGTCTCTTGCATGTGAGAACCAGCTCCTTCGATCAGCTCCTGTCTCCCTTCCAGTGTCCTTCTCTGTGCCAAGCAGGAAGCCCCGGACAAGGGAGGCACTCAATGAACGCATCTTGAATGAATGTTTGCCTGAGTGAATGAATGATTATATGAATGGAAGGAAAGGAAACGAAAAGCAATTAAACACACACATACCCAGAGCTCACCTAACCACATCGCTTCCTTCCCTCCCCTCCTCTGCTAAAAGCTTCGTGCCCATAATATCAGGTTTGGGATCCTCAGTCCCTGAGGGGAGGGGGAGAGCCAGCTGCTCTGTGGTCTGCAGGAAAAGGCATGGCGTGAAGGATCATGGAATTTGTCCTGCCGTTAATTACCTGTGTGACCTTGGGCGAGCCATTTAACCTGTCTTTGCTTTAGTTTCATCATCCATCAAATGGGACTAGTGCTCTCTGCCCTGTTGACTGTGGGGTTGAGAGGAATAGACAATATTAGAAAGTTAACAGAATGTAGAAAAATCTAAAAGTAAAGCACAGGGTAAGAGAATGAAGGTATAATGACCATGGACCTCCATCAGGGCTACCAATTCTATTGCAGAGCTCGATGCTGAGCATCAGTGGTGGTGTTGGGGGAAGGCATCCGGGCTGTCCTCCCTGAGAAGCTCACAGTTGCAAGAAAATTCCCAAGCAATCCCAAGATCCTGTGCATACTCAGCCTTGAGAGGCAAAGATTGAAAAGTAAAAGAAACAATATTCCCTTAAGAAAAGATATACACCTATAACGCAGTAAGCTACCTATAAAGATCTCAATGGTGTGTCACAGAAAATTAGTCAGTCAATAGATATTCGTTGAGCCCCTACCATGTGCGAGGCACTATTCTAGAATCTGAGGATAAGAGGTGGTCATAGAGAGTCCTATCCAAAAGGGCGAAACAGAAGTAAAGAAATGAATAAAAAAGCAGAGAACAAATAAATAGCATTATTACAGACCCCAATAAATGCTATAAAGAAAATAGAACAGGGCGGGAGGTGAACTTATCAGGCGATCACTTCGTAAGGCATGTAAATGTCTAATCTCTATGTTGTGCACTTGAAACTAATATAATATTGTATGTCAATTGTACTTGGAAAATAAATTACTTTTAAGAAAAAGAAAGGAAATAGAACAACATAACCTGTTGGAGAGTAGCTTGTTGGAGCAGGGGGCTACTTGAGTAGAGCGATCATGAGAGGTCTGGAAGGCGATATCGTAAGAGCTGAGGCCTGAACGCTGAGGAAGGAAGAGCGTACCGTGCAGATGAAACAGCAAGCGGACAGCCTAGGGTAGGGCCGGGGAAAGGACAATGTTCCGTGAGCATAGTGAACAAGGGGACGAGCGGGCTCAGGAGACGTTGCAGAGATGGCTGGGGCCCAACAAGGGCTGTAGAAGAGGTGGAGGGTGTGGACTTCATTCCGAGTGCAATGGGAATCCGTTAAAGATTAGCAGCCGGGACGTGATGTGATCTGAGAGAGAGAATGACCAAACCACCATCGCAAACTGTTAACAGCTGGGGAACAGGAGTGATGAGGGCATACGAGTTCTTTGTAGTCTTCCTGTAATCTTTTGAAATGCATTTGAAATTATTTTGGAATAAAAAGTAAAGGGGAAAAAAAGACTACTCTGGCTCCTGGTGGACCACTCACTGCTCCTGGCAGAGGCGAGGGGGGTGACGGGGGTTGAGGAAGGCGGAGAGGAGGTGCCAGCAGGAGTCCAAGTGACTTGGACCAGGGGAAGAGGGAAAGAGGTCATTTTCAGAATGTATTTATGGAGGTCTGGATTAGTCTCGTATCCTTGCCATAGGAAGTTGCCACAAACTTAGTGGTTATAAACAACATAAATTTATCAACTTACAGTTCTGTAGGTTCAAAATCTGACAGTTCTCCCAGGGCTAAGATCAAGATGTTGGTGGGTCTGTGTTCCTTTCCGGAGCCCCTAGGGGAGCATTTGTTTCCTTGCCATTTCCAGCTCCCAGAGGACACTCTCCCGGCCTCGCACAAAGCTCCCATGCTGTCATCTCTCCCTCTGACTACAACCTAGAAAGGTCCTTACTTTTAAGGACTCATGTGATTACATTGGGCCCACTCAGATAACCCAGGATAATCTCTCCATATCAAGATCCTTAACTTTAATCACATCTGCAAAGTCCTCTTTGCCGTGTAAGGTAACATATTCACAAGCTCAGGGGATTCGGGTGAGAACAACTTTGGGTACCATTATTCTTTCCATCATGATTTGAAACCACAAATCATGGTGGGAAGGATGTGTGTATGAGGGAAAGAAATGAAACAAGGATGGCTGCAGGATTTCTCACTGGCGATGCTGAGTGAATAGAAGAGCCATTCCTCAAGACGGCAAGGCACCAGGAGGAGCAGAATGGGAGGGATGGGGAGAATCAATAGTTCTGTTCGAGATGTGCTGAGTTTGGAATTAGTACAACAGGAGCGATTGAAATCAGTGCAGTCCACAATGATTGGGAAAGCCTCGCGCTGGTGCCCAGGGGAAGAGGGCAGCATAAGCAAAGACCCAGCTGACAGTGACACTTGCGTGAGTCATGGCATATGCCTCCTCGATACAATAAACAAGTACCGAGCCCCTAATAGTCACCGGGCACTGGAGATACAAATATATCCATGAATAAAAGATGTTCCAGAAGGGAATGGAAGGCCAGATAGAGAAACAGCTGAACAGACAGGTTAGGGTCTGATGTACCAGGCCTTGCATGTTAGGCCATGGATGACGGGCATGATGCGGGGACAACTGGCAGCCACCTCGGGGCCTCAAGGATGTGAATGACAACACAGAAAAAGGACATAAGACTACTCGATGTGGAACAGTCTATAAACAGGCCCCAAACTGGCTGAGCGTGGGTACATGCAGAGAAAGTGAAGGCAAGGGCCAGTGAGGGCGTGCATGGTGGCTCCGGCCCAGCTAGGAAACTCCTGACAGGGGCCTGTCCCTTCCCTCCTGCTCCTGTTGCTCAGGTGTTTGCAGCTGAAGGGATGCACACTGGGCATAGCGGGTGGGGGAGGTGTCGAACGAAAGGGAGAGGTGTCTCTCCCTCTTGCAGAACTGCCGCTCTTAAATCAAACAATTCAATCCAGGTGGAAGAGGGTTGGCAGCTGGGAGGGGAGAAGAAGGAGAAGCAGACGATAAAAAAAAATCAATAACTCTTCCCCATAAAATAAATTGAGATTTGTGGAATTCACTTCCACTTGACATCAAAGATGCCGATTTGGTGAATTCATTTAAGGCCAAATTGAAAACGTATCATTTTAATCCGGGTCCCCAAGCTGCCCGAGGCTCCATGGCAAGGGCCCTGGGGACTGGGTTTATGGCAGCTCCGGATGCTTGTTTGGGGCCAATTGATCTCTATTGCTCTAGAGAAGCTGTGTTCAGGATGGCAGGAGGGGTCTGATAATGCACCCTCCCACCCTACTCCAAGTCTCCTCCAGCCAGGACACTCACAGGGACCACTGGCATGGTCGTGTTTGGCCACGTGAGTCTAAGTGGCAGATGCAAGGCTGGCCAGAGCCTTGGGCGTCTCGTCTCATGCAGCTCTTTGGCCCTCGCTGGGCCTTAGTGCGGTGGTCCCCAACCTTTTTGCACCAGAGACTGGTGCTCCTGTGAGAATCTAATGCCCGATGATCTTTGTGATGCTAGCGCTGAGGAGCAGCTGCAAATACAGATGAAGCTTCTCTCGCTCGCCTACCGCTCACCTTCTACTGTGTAGCCCGGTTCCTAACAGGCCACGGACCAGAGTTGGGGACCCCTGCCTTAGTGTTTTCTCCTATAAATGAGTGGCATAAAATAGAAGACAGAGTCACAGAGTCCACGGACTCTGGTGTTGGGTCCCCCAGCCATACCTGAGAGCGTGAGCCGGGTGTGACTGGCAGTGTGGGGGGTGAGAGCACAACCGCCAATGTGGAAACAAGACAATCAGCACGATATGAGTTTCCTGGGCCCAGGCCTCAAAGGAAAGAGGGCAGGTCTAAAACATGCTGGGTCGGGGGCCAGGACACCCCTAAGCACAGTGAAGATTGAGCCCTTTCCCTAGTAGGGGGTCACACCGGGCTTCCCTCCGCCCAGGGTGGGAGAGTCTGCAGGCTGATGGCTTACCATGAAGCTGTCTCTGACAACAGAAGAATGGCAGGGCTCGGGGCGGGGTTGCTAGGACAACTCAGAGATGGGCACTGGGGCAGGCGGGGTGGGCAGACGGTGGGATCCAACAGCAGATATGCCAGTTGCCGATGAATAATCTTGACTGGGCATGTCCAGGTGTAAATCCCAGCTGCATGACCTCAGGCAAGTTCACCGCTCTGTGCTTCAGTTTTCTTATCTAGAATATGAGAAATTAGTTTAAAAAGAAGGAGGAGAGGGAGGAGGAGGGAAAGAGGAGAGAGGTGAGGAGGAGGAGGAGGAGGAGGAGGAAAGAAATAAGTCTTATCACAGAGGCTTACCCGAGAAAAGGTAAAGCATTCAGCATGGCTGACTGTTGACACTCAATAAATGTTACTATCTTGATGATCACCATGACCATTTGGGGGACCTGGAACAAACCATTGAACCTTCCCCTTGGTTCCATTGCTCTGCTCTGGAAAGTGAAGGGGTAGAAGCGAACGCTCACCAGCCTAGACTTTCCCAGTCTTTGCTTTGTGGGTTGTTGTCACCTAAGTGACTGCACAGCTGAGCAAGGGCTGTTCACCAGAGGGTTTCTAGTCTCAGCAGCTCACCGGCCCTAAACCTCCCACACCTTGGCCAAAGACAAGTGGGCATCTGGAAGGGCTCTGAGGGAGTCATCCCAGAGAGAGGCCCAGGAGGGTTAACATCAGTTAAAGCAAGACCAATGCCAAGGCCACATCCACTCCAGAGCCAACTTGGACTGGCTGGGCCCGGGCTTGGAGCTTTGGGGGCCAAGCTTGATTTGACCTCCTCAAATTGAATGTTCACTTTAGCCTACATTTGCAAAGCAATTTGTTAATGCTCCTGTGCAGGGCTGTTTTCTCTAGGGTTTTAAGGAAAAAACTCATTTCAATGTAAGATTCACGGCACTAAATTGAAATGTATTCTGAACTGAGCGAACAGTTCAGAATTTCCAGGCCTCGCGATCAGCCCACGTCACATTGTAATTACACCTTTCTTTGTGCGTCAGATGCAGGCTTGGCGCGGAAAATAGAAGATAACGCTGACCCTTTTGAGAAGAGAAAGGACTTTTGTGCTTGTTTCCTTTCAGAGAGAGCTCTTCCAAGATGATAGGAGAGAGGGACACCTGAATCAATCTATCGAGGGGAACAAAACCATTCGTTCCTTCAGCCTCCTTTGCCAAATTGGTTCCACTCCACAGTTTTTGGAGCTTAACTCTTATTTCTTCAAATGCATCGAAGGAAAAAGAAATGAAGCATCTTCTTTCTAGCACATCTTGGTTCATTTTGCTCAGAGATGATCCCCAGCATCACCCTTATCAACACACACAC